>NC_133336.1:209444339-209764839 GCF_042186555.1 Aquarana catesbeiana
AAGTACAATGCAGAGCTAATGGTCCTACATTGTAGGTGAGGATGGTGAGGAACCACTCATAAGCTGGAGCATCAAATAGAAAAGGAAAGCTCTGAATCCTGTCAGAGTGTAGAATAGGGAAATATAATTCCATATTCCTCTACCACTCTGCTTTTTAAACCGAGGGGCCTAACTGCAAGGGTGGATTTTTTTACTGCATGGAGTTGGGTCTTATGGGGATTTAACACATTATGACGTTTGGAAAAATGGGCTACACATTCAAAGTTTTATAGTAGACAAGGTTGAAAAGAGACAAAGATCCATGATGTTCAAACTTTGTGTGTGAGTTATATGTGTTTGATCCAGAGGAAGGCAAAAAGTCCGACATGAATAGTCTAATTTTCTGAGGTGGCAAAAAAACGTCCTTACTTATTGGTGATCAGAAAAATTCCTCCAACAACCTCCTATCAAATGTAACAATTCCCATTAGACTGTATTGTGCCCACTGAGGAAAATATCTCCTTTTTTTAAATTCATTCACCTCTCAGCTAATACCACAACCTGGGGGAGGGAGTTGCTCATTTGCACTGCTCTAACAGTAAAGAATCCCTTTCAAAACCCAATCTTGTTCCATCTAGTTTTAAATCATGGCCATGGAGGTCAGAGAGCTTAGAATAAACAGGTTGTTACAGTTTATATAATCACCTTTTTCTATACAGTATTTATACATTGTGTCATATTCTTCTTTACTTAAATTATAATTGTTAATATTTCCTGATAAGAAGATCTCATACACTCCTCTAATAACATCTTGTACTACTTCAACTTTACATATGATTACTAGACATGTGCATTCATTTTCGTCTGAATTTCAGGTATTTTCGTTATCGTTTTAACAAACGATAACGAAAGTGCAGAATCCGAAAAACGAAAGATCCGACATAAACAAATGCTTTATTTTTGTTTTCGTTGCTACAACAGTTCGATATAGATAGGAGATTCGACATGATGCTGACAATAACAATCTGTGTCCATCAAACCTGTGGTCGAATGTGCTTAACTTTATTAGTCCAAGATTATTCTACATAGAGAGAAAAGATTCGACGTAGAGAGAAAAGATTCGACGTAGAGAGAAAAGATTCAACGTGGAGAGAAAAGATTCAACGTAGAGAGAAAAGATTCAATGTGGAGAGAAAAGATTCGACACGGTGGGGGAAGTAAAATAAAAATAATGATGATGATGAATGTTATTGGCTGATTGTAACCAAAGAGGAGGGGCAGTAAAATATCTAGAACTAAGTACACACGTACAGCCAACTTACTTTCATTTATGATTATGGTGTCTGTTGAAAGTTCTAAGAAGATTCAACAGAGCAGCTAAACTATACGGCATCGTACAGTTTAGCTGCTCCGTCGAATCTTTGAACATTCGACAGACACCTTAAGCCTTCAATGATAGATTCAATCTTAATTAATTTGGATTTTCGGACGAATGCAAGTTTTTAACGAAAAACGAAATAAAGAAAAACAAATTTCGGGAGTAACTAAATAAATTTATTTTTCGGATGAAAACGAAATTCCGAAACGAAATATTTCAGTGTGCACATGTCTAATGATTATATCATACTATCGGTTTTTGAATACTGATACTCTGACTTTCTTGTACCTGTTTTGATACACTTATGGTTGTTTATGATATTGTAAATATTTTACAGACTAAAATCAATAAAAAACATAAAAGATCCTGTTCATGGAACTTCAAAACTGATCCATCAACTCCCCCCGAGACCAGAACAATTAAGGGTCTCTCCACCTCTCTGCTCATTATCTTATCTAGTAATACAGAATTGTATTTATTTTCATGGAGTTTAGATTACTTTATAAAACTCCAGTGAATATAATAAAAAAAATTAATGGACTACAGACCCCAATATTGTCATCCATGTGAAGAGACGGTGATAACGCCATACACAGGATGAGTACAGAATACACTATAATCTCCTTGTGTATGGAGCATGAATGGTATCAGCAGACCGTGTGAGGCCGGAATCAGCATTGCTAGTGATTGGACGGGATGATTTTTAATTGATATTCTATTTATCTCTGCTGATAAGAACTCTGTACTCATAGGAAGCAATGGGGAGATCCCCTGACACTTACTAGCAGATGGTCATCTTAGGTGACAGGAAGCTCATATGAGGCTCTGATTGGTCATTGCAGTAAGATCAGATTTCCCCGTGTATGATCACCTACAATCACATCTATATTACTACTTATTGGACTTCATAGAATATCGGATTATAACAAGGTTACAGGAAAAGACTATTTCATGGCTGATAACAGAGTGTGATAAAATCCAAGAATTAGGCTGCTCGGTTACATGTTGCAATGCAGTGCTAACAAATAAGAGCGTACACAGAGCTACTGAACCACGTAAAGAGTTTACTGTAATATAATTGTAACGGTGTGAATTCAGTATTTCAACTCAGATATCACAAATGAAAATGGTAACAATACATATACTTCTAAAGTCAAACTCAATGGTTGTTGGGGAAGTATATGCAGACAGGCAGAAAGCGGGACTTATTCTCAGTGTGATAAAGTCCTGACACTGAGCACACTCCCACCTGAACCCCAGAGCATAAACTCATTAACCGCTTGGCGCCTGCTGTCATATGACGGTGAGGCGGCGCAGCTCTCATTCTGGGAGGGCGTCATATGACGCTCTCGCCTTCCCTTCCCTACCCGTGCCCGCCGTGACACTGGGCACCCAATGCGCATGCCCGGCGGCCGTGATGTCTGCCGGGCACACGCGATTGCCTGGTAACACGGCAGGACATGGATCTGTGTGTGTAAACACACAGAGCCACATCCTGTCAGAGAGGAGAGATGACCGATCTGTGTTCTCAGTACAGAGCAACACAGATCGGTCTCCTCCCCTTGTGTGTCCCCTCCCCCTTCAGTTAGAAACATTCCCAAGGAACACAGTTAACCCCTTGATCACCCCCTAGTGTTAACCCCTTCCCTGCCAGTCACATTTATACAGTAATCAATGCTTTTTTATAGCACGGATTGCTGTATTAATGTGAATGGTCCCAAAAATGTGTCAAAAGTGTCCGATGTGTCCGCCACAATATCGCAGTCACAATAAAAATCTCAGATCGCCGCCATGACTAGTAAAAAAAAATAATAAAAATGCTATAAATTTTGTAGACGCTTTAACTTTTGCGCAAACCAATCAATATACGCTTATTGCGATTTTTTTACCATAAATATGTAGAAGAATACGTATCAGCCTAAACTGAGGAAAAAATTTGTTTTGAAAAAAAAAAAAATGGACATTTATTATAACAAAAAGTAAAAAATATTGTGTTTTTTTCAAACTTGTCCCTATTCTTTTGTTTATAGCGCAAAAAATAAAAACCGCAGATGTGATCAAAGCCCCAAAATAATGCTCTATTTGTGGGAAAAAAACTAAAAATTTCATTTGGGTACAGTGTTGTATGACCGCGCAATTGTCATTCAAAGTGTGACAGCGCTGAAAGCTGAAAAATGGCTTGGGCAGGAAGGGGGTTAAAATGCACTGTATTGAGATGGTTAAACTGTCAATGCAATTTCAAATACGATGTAGTAATGTAATACAGCTCATGCCCGCTCACAACACAGGGCCCAGATGCTTGTACTGCTCCGCTCCTGATATTTCAGTCCCGCTCCATGCTGGCGCTGTCACTGGCGCCGTCACACCTCACCATTCTGACTGATCGCTGCTGACTATAATACAGGAAACCTTTGGGTTATCTTGAGCTCTCAACTATGTTCACATGCTGATCCAGCACACTGTGTCTCGGAACTCCTTGGAAGTCAAATGATTCAGCTCTGCGCCTCAGAGGCCGCAGTTTTCTGATCACACACAGCTCCCTGCAGGCAGGTCTTTAATGGCGTCCAGAGAGAGAGCAAACGTGCCACGCCTCTTTCTTTTATACCCCTACCCAGCAAGCAGTTCTGTGGCTTGGCCTTGTGGGTAGGTAAGTAGGCATTGTGGGTAGGTAGTTCTTTGACTGGTAATTTGCATATGAATCACTTCCTCATTTACTGTATCCCCCACAATGCATTGAAGCGTGGCTATTGTAAAGGGCAAACAAAAGTCATAACAGCATGAATACAAAGAGAAGGACACTAGAGGGAGCCTTTCCTTTCTGAAGAACTTTACTTATTATAATACATAATTTACTAAGCATGGCTACACACTCCCCCTGCTCAAATTCTTTGGTCCCCAAAGATAAGAAACTCAACTTTGTCTTGCTGAAAGGAAAACCAGGTTATAATTCTAATCCCATTCCAATCTTGACAAATATTTACACATCACTGGATTCTTTCGAATCAGCTGATAAACATCATCAGTGAGTTCATAATTAACAGGCCAGGGCAATTGCAGTGTCCCACCCATCGGTACCAGAGGTTAGAGTCGCCCCCTACCCAATTAACAGTGGGGGGTGTAGCTTCAGGAGCTGACCTATGATTCATATGTATCTGCTTTACAGAACTCTCTCCCAGTGTGTCATACGTAAGTCTCTTGGGAGGATGCATGTCCCTCCTTAAACGTATATGGAAAAGTATCTTCCAGCAGGCTGAGCTAAGTCTGTGACTGTGTCCCTGCCTTCAGTTCGATCACTCAAGTCAATAAAAGAATCTTGGGTTGCAGGTACAGCAACAGGTATTGACTCTTCAGGGTCAGGCACTGGCAATACCTTACGGAAGAAATCAATTAAATCTCTTGTTTTGTCTTCAGGAAAGACCATCACAGCTTCAGTTTCTTCCACATCCTTTCTTAATAAAGTCTTCTGAAATTCCAGCCCAAGAGACCTATGAACTGTCTTCTCCTTCTTCAAGGGCTTTTGAGACTTCACTTTGACCAATTCTTTCGCCTGTGGGGGCAAAGTTCTAAAAGTTTCCATCTCTTTGTTTCTCTCCTTTATTCTTTTCAGAGGGCTGGCTATTGAACTCTCTTCTGTCCAAAACCGGGTAGGCATTGATACCAGGTCATCTTCCTCATCCCTCCTTCTTGTCTGTGAGGATGACAGCACCACACTAGGAACCTGGGAGTATGCATACTCTTTCCCAAATTCATCATCTTCCTGATTTGCCTCCTTCTCCTCTGACAAAGATATTGGACTAAGGATTTGGAAATATCCGTAATCTTCTCCAAATTCATCATCCTCTTCAACTTCGGCTGGTATCTCTTTCTGTGAATGTGTACAAGGTGGAGTTGGCTTTTGAGGAGGTAGCTGGGGAACTGGTGGGACCCTCACTGCATCTGACAATGGTAGCAAGTGATTCCAATGCCACATCTTCCTCAGTCCCATCTCTCCTTCAGGTTTGATACACCGGTAAACCAGAAACCTGTTTACACATGATATAAGGCTGATAATAGGCATGAACCAACGCTGCTATGTGGTTTCCCCAATGCTGCTTCTTGTCTGGAGTCAATGTTCCCAGCATTTTCAATAGAGTACTATTAAAATGTTCAGGCTGAGGTTCACCTTGAGGGTGATAAGGCGTGGTGCGGGATTTCTTGATACCCAACAAAGCACATAACTGCTGTACTAGCCGACTCTCAAAGTCTCTTCCTTGATCCAAATGGATCTGCACTGGGAGTCCATAATGTATGAAAAACTTCTCTACAAGCACCTTGGCCACAGTACTGGCTTTCTGATCTCTGGTAGGGTAGGCTTGTGCATAGCGAATGAAATGATCCGTCACCACCAGGATACTGTTTCTTCCACCTATATCAGGTTCCAGGCACAGAAAATCAATGTAAACCAAATCTAGATGCTCCTGACTTTGTAGGTGGCTCATTGGGGCTGCTCTAACTGGTAAGGTTTTCCACTGGATACATGTGAGACAAGAACGACAGTAACTCTCAACTTCTCCTCTTAGATTGGGCCAATAGAACCTCTGATCAATCGAAAAGTTCTATCTGTCCCCAGGTGGCCATGCTCATCATGTAACGACACTAGAAGTGTAGAATGGTGCTTTTCTGGAAAAGCCACCGCTATGTTTCTTCCCTGTTTTCAATTTGGCAACGCCGATACAGTACTCCATCCCTGATTTTCAGCCAATCCCATTCTCTATTCAAGATCTTTGCCCCTTCACGTGACTCTTCAGTAACAATCCAGGGTCCTGTTTTTTTAAAGCCTGTAATGCTAACTGACCCAATGGTTCCTCCTTCTGGTCCTTCTTCAAATCCCTTTTGGAGAATTGAGGCAAACCCTCTCCTTTTACTTGGGTCAGTCCACAATAACATCTGGGTATGCCAGATGGATGAACTCCCAGATATTCAGCAGCCACTCCTCCTTTCATCTTCTTGTCCAAACCCTGACACAAGGCCTGTACTCCTTCCTCTGTTACACGGGCCCATTCTTCTGGTTCTGCTTCATGTCTATGAGGCCTGCGAGTCGGTTACCAACTCCAGGCCGGTATTTCAGACTGAACTGGAACCCAGCCAACGCTGCTATCCACCCATGCTCAGTGGCATCCAACTTTGCTGTGGTCAGAACGTAAGTCAAAGGGTTGTTGTCCGTCTTGACAATAAACTCAGCTCCATGCAAATAGTCTCTTGTCGACCACAGTCCACTTGAGGGCCAGAAATTCCAGTTTGTGGTAGTAGTTTACAGGGTAGTTCTTTTCTGATGGGGTAAGGCTTCTACTCACATATGCTATGGGTCGCAATCCCCCATTCTGTTCTTGATACACCACTCCTCCAAGGCCATCTCTACTGGCATCCACATGTAGGTCATAGGGCAGGCTGGGATCAGCATAGGCCAAGACTGGAGCCTCTGTGAGACTTTTCTTCAACCTCCAAAATGCCTTTTCACATAAAAGAGTCCATTGACTCTGAACAGCTTCTCCTTTCTTGCGAGCGCCACTCTTCTTAGGCTTCACCCCTTCTTCTTCCTCTCCTTTAACAGAATGCAATAACTCATTGAGTGGCCGGGCGATCTTGGCAAAGTTTTCCACAAATCCTCAGTAATATGAACAGAACCCCAGAAACAATCTCAACTCAGTTACTGTTTTTGGTCAAGGCCAGGTAGTGACAGCCTCCAGCTTCTGAGGATCCATGGCAACTCCTCCTGAGGATACCACATGACCCAAGTAGGTAACAGAAGTTCTGTAAAACTGGCATTTCTCTAGTGACAGCTTCAACCCTTCTTCATAGAGGTGAGCGACAGGCCCTAAGGCATCTGACTTAACTCGTAGAAACCTAACGGGCATATGAAAGCTGTCTTCTCCCGGTCTTCTGAGTGCATGAGAATCTGGTAGTATCCACTCTTCAAATCCAACACACTGAACCACTTAGCACCAGTGAGACACTGCAGAGCATCTTCAATGCAGGGTGTGGTGTATTGGTCTGGTATGGTGCACTGATTCAGGGTTCGATAGTTGATACACATGAGCAAAGACCCATTCTTCTTCCTCACCACCACAATAGGGGATGCATAAGGGATCCGAGATTTGACCCCAGACCTTTTTAACTTGGCAAGATGCTCTCTTAAGTCTTCCAAGTCACTAAGGGGTACCTTCTGGCTCGCTCTCAGAAAGGCTTGTCTTCCTGGAGATGAATTCTGTGTTTGGCACTTCCTGCACATCCCACATCAAAATCGTCTTTTGCAAACAGCTTTTCCCACCTCATCCGCTGAGTCTTCACCCTTTTCTGCCAAAAAGGGGCAAGATTTCTGAGCAGTGCTGGAACTCCTTCTGTAGCTGCTGGCTATTTTTTGAGTCCCTCGCTTCTTCCAGGAGCACAGGAGTGCTCACCTGCCCCACCAGCATGCGAGCTTCCAACTTATTGGGCTGATCAGTCACATTCTTTAGTTGGATGGGCACTTTCCTTCTTGTTCTGTGCAGATCTCGGGTAGGAACCAGCTCAGGAACCATCTCCAATCCAGCTGCTCTGGCCCGCTCATCCGTCTCCAACACTACAAATGGGCCTGGTTGATCCCAAGTCAGCTTGATGGTGGTCTTCACATGAGAAATCTCTCCTGATTGCAGGATCCTCTCTTTAGCCTCCAACTTCCACAGCTGTCCCACTTCTCCTTTTAGGGCCTTCTTCTCCCTTGCCACCCATTGACGATCTTGCTGTAGCTGCGGGTGAATCTTATTTGTGGTGAACCCATCTTCATTCAGCACGGAGAACAGCAGCCTTCTCACTAGGTCGGTGTTAGTCCCTACCAGTATGGAAGTTCGCTCAGCCCCGGGGGGCCTGGGGCACACAACAGCCAAGGTTTCGAAAGCTTCTTCTTTTCCCACAGCTGCTGGCCCAAAGGAGATCTAGATGGGAATGCAGCCATCATATGGGCATCTGGTGGTTCCAATTCCCCAAATCTCGAGGTCTTCTAGTTTATGGATGGGGATATGGCTCAGGTGCTTGTCATAAAAGTCCCGGTATAACAATGTGACCTGAGCCCCAGTATCCAATAGAGCTTTGGTATAAACTCCCTCTATTTGTACTGGTACAATTGGGGATGGCCCCATTAACTTTTCTGAGAGGTTTTTAGAATCCTGCCTAGTGTGGTTAAAGTCACCACTCTTCTTCTTCCTGGTGCTCTGAGAGACTCTGGCAGCGACCTTAGGCAGGCTTATCTACTTCTTTTGAATTGGGCTAGTTGAGCAAACTTTCCCAGGACCATCGGTGTGGCCCAGGTGTTTGGGCCACTCTCGTCTTCTGAGGCCTCGCTCTGGCCCTTTTCTCCTTTTTCTTCCTGGAGTTCTGCTTTCCAGCAAGGTTCTCAGTTGGCTCCTTCACTGAGACCCCCAAGAGTTTTCTGCCAGTTGATCTTTCAATAATGTCTTCAATATCTTCACCAACTCTTCCAGCAGCTCCACATTCAGCTCCTTCTTTGAGCACTGTGCCCTAAAGTGTCCAGGATCACCGCACTTGTAGCACTTCCGGACACCCGTCCGCTCAGTCTGGCGCTTAACTTGTGTTTCCATCACTTGCAACAAAACTTGCTGTAGCCGTTCCTGCGCCTGGGCTCCATTCTGTGTGGGCTTAACCGGAGTAACCTTTGGGGTGGAATGCCCAATAGGGATCTTAGAGTGCTCCCCCCACTCAAATTCTTCATCATTCTCTTCTGTACTGCCTTCTACCTGCACAGTAATTGTAGCAACCTTCTCAGTCTTCTGAAAGGTTCTTGTGGCCAGCCGAGCCTCTTTATCCTTCTCATCCAAGATAGCCTCCTCTTCTCTCACCAACCCTATTAACTCTGGGTAAGAAGGGGCCTCTTTAGTGCCTTTTAAGAGTAATCGGAGAACAATAGGATGGTTTGGTCTGGCTCCTTATAGAGTCTGATCCAACCTGACTTTGTCCACCTCCTTGGGGTCAACACCCTTCTTTAAAATAATCTGGTGTAAGATCTAGTCTAAGCGGACAATGTAAGCTAACAGCTTCTCTCCTTTCATCTGGTGGCTATGTTCAAACTGGTACATCAAGTCGGATAACTTCTCCACTCTTCCATAAACAGAATAAAGAGCTTGGATGCAATCCCGGGCTTCACAATCTGGTTTTCCCCTTCTAAAGCTTCTGATAACATCAGCTGCTGATATGGAAAAATTCATAAACAATAAATGCAAGCAGACACTAAGGCAAATTCAACAACACCTCTATGACATAAAATGGGAAGTAGTGCTGCACAAATATAAAAGTCCTTAGAAATCATAAATCAGATGTAACAGGTGAAGTGAATAACAGGAACCACCAGTGGACACTCCGGACGACAGAAAATAACTTTACAGTGACTGTGATCCCTCCACCGCACATGGATGGCCCCTCACCTGAGATAATCGACCTGAAACAGGTCATACAGCATAAATAGCACACACTAGGTAGACCGATCCAAGTGATGGTGGCTTCATTTTCGTAGTTCAGCACTCACCAGGTAGAGGGGAATGATGCATATGTAATATAAAAGTAGCAAACATAGTGCTCTCCGTAGACAATTTATTAAATTTAAAAGAGTAAAATTTACACTTACAGAGACCGGCACTCAGATCCGAGTGCCGGCTGGTAAGCGTGCAATCGTATCTGGCCAATGGCCGCGGGTGACATCATGCGCTCCTGGCCCCCGTATGCGTTACGTTCTGTGGGCAGGACTTCATTAGCGTGGGGCAGGATGCGCAGTGACGGCCCGCTTTGTTTATATACAGTGCCATAGCGACGGCAGCACACCAATCACAGTGCAGATGCAGTAATCCAGGGGGAACATGAATCCAGCACGTCCCATCAACTGCACCTGAACTGATAATCAGCAGAACATTCAGCCTCCCCCGGAGTGAAGAAATAATTGACACAATCAATCTGTATACATATAATACCCCAAATAAGAAATGTCAATAACTGCTAATAAGGTTTAAAAAAGCTTAGAAGCAACCCGAGATGTATAAATCCTCATAGAGAGTCGGCCAGCTTAATGCCCATTTCTAACAAGGGAAAAATAACAATTCATTATTAAAAACGCATAAAGTCGCACTAAAAAAATCGCATAAAAAAAGGAATATAAAAAGAAAAGACATCAGACCACGGACATCAACTGGATACGATCGCATATACATAATCACAGGTATTACAGAAATATAACCCAAATAAAAAATAAACAACATAAATAAAATTATCTATTAGAAATAAAACCGTTTAAATCAAAATCAACATTCATTCCGGCTGGGGATAGGACCTTAGTCTCGTAGATCCAGAATGATTCTCTACGACTAAGTTGTCTGATGTAATGGCCACCCCTCCAGTGACGGGGAACTTTTTCGATCCCCCAAAACTTGAGGCATTTAGGGTCCCTATGCTGACAAAGGCGAAAACGCCTAGACACACTATGGGTTTTAACTTCCTGTTTGATATTACTAATGTGTTCGCCAACTCTCACATGTAATGCTCTTGAGGTACGGCCCACATACTGGAGGCCACAGTCGCACTCCAGCATGTAGACCACCCCCACTGACGAACACATAATTAAACCTTCAATTTGATAACTTTTGTGTGTGACATTTGAGAAAAATTCTTTCCGCCTTTTGATATGTCTGCTGGCTTTCCTACACGTGGCACATTTGCCACATGCATAGAAGCCAGACAGAAAACCAAACAACCTGTTGGTCCCTATTTTTGGTGGATCAATGACCCCTGGTGCTAACCGATCACGTAAAGATGGGGCCTTACGGTATACAAACCATGGATGCTCAGGGAGAACGGGTCCAAGAGTCCGATCACCTTTGAGGATGGGCCAATGTCTAGCTATTATTTGCTTGAATTTTTTATACTGGATATTATAATCCAGTATAATACGATAGCTGGTAGCATTGTCTCCTGTTTCCGTGGGTTTAACCTTATCCGTCACAACAGTGTTCCTGTCTGTTGACAATACTTTAGCAATTTCTGAGTCAACCAAAGCTTGCGTATACCCTTTTTCCTTGAACCTAGTTGCCAACACTTGCGACTGCAATAAAAAGTCATCATCAGAGGTACAATTACGATGCAAACGGATAAATTGGCCTCTTGGAATGTTGCAGAGCCAAGACTTGTGGTGACAACTAGTCAGTGGAATGTACGCATTCCTATCTGTTGCTTTAAAGTGATTTCTGGTTTGAAAACCCACCTCCCCTTTGAAAATTTCAAGGTCTAAAAATGTGATCTGTTGTTGGTTGATCGTCCATGTTAGCTCGATATTTTTGTTATTGTCATTCAGCCTATCCATAAAGACTTGCAGACGCGCTAAATCACCTTCCCACACCATGATTAAATCATCGATGTATCGTCTGTAGCACGACAATTGTGACGGGGGGTCATGAAATATGAAAAGATTGGCCACACTGGGAGCAAACCTGGCCCCCATAGCCACACCTCACGTCTGCAGAAAATAATCCCCATTAAACCAAAAGTAATTGTTCAGCAAACAAAATTCTAAACTTTCTAATAAAAAGGAGATATGATCACTTGGGAGGTCAGTGGTTGCTAAAGCCCATTTAACAGAATCCAAGGCCTGCTTGTGATCAATAATTGTATATAGAGAACCAATGTCTGCAGTTATCAGTATACTGGATGAGGTACATGGGAGGGTGGTTAAGATGTGAAGAATTTGTTTAGTATCGCGTAGAAACGCTTTGGTTTTTGTGACAAGTGGCTGGAGAAAAAAATCAAGATATTGGCCTAGTCTCGAGGTTACGGAATCAATTCCGTTCACAATCGGACGACCAGGTGGATGTTCAGAATTTTTATGTAATTTAGGTAAAATATAAATTATGGGGGTCCTGCAATAGAATGGATCTAAATAGGCCGCCTCTTTGGGATTCAAAATTCCCTTACTTTTACCTTTTTCTATCAAACAGTGTAGATTGTTCTTGAAAGACAACATAGGATCACCCCCTCAGGAGTTGATAGGTGTTCCGGTCATTCAATAATTTTCTGCCTGATAATACGCTTTCCTGAGCACAACCAACCCTCCCCCCTTATCCACTGGCCGCATTACTATATCCTTCCTTTGCTCCAGGGAAGAGATACCTCTTTTGATGGCCTGTGAATCTCTAGCCTTCTTGATCTTGAGTTGATCAAGATCATGACAAACCATGTTCCTAAATACTTTCAAGTGCCTATTGTCACTGCAAATAGGATTGAAAACGGATCGATTCCGAAGGTTGGAATGCCTAAAGGTAGTATCCAATAGGGGAGTGGTCCGTTGTACTGGATTAGAGAGAAAATATTTTTTCATGTTTAAATTGCGAATATACTTCTGTATACTGATATAAGCTTGAAATTTATTTAAATTGCGAATCAGTGGTGAGAGGGGTACCACTCAGGTTAAAGATCCCAGTGCCTAGTGGGGTCTTGGCCTTTTGGAATCATCTTCCCCCCCTACACCCTCTCTGTGTTTTCTTTTTAAACTGCCTTGATCTTTCCTTGGGTCTTGAAGACCTCTCCTTTGCCCTGAGGACTCGCTTGGCCTGCAGGGTCTCTCACCCATATGGGAGTCTGCGGAGGTCCCCTCCAAGGGGTCCTCTCTTGACCTAAAAAATTATCCTGATTGTATTGCTGGTCCCCCTGGAGATTCTGTAAAGGGGCAAAATTATTAGAAGTATAAACAGGTGCTCCTTTGTGCATAAAATTACCTCTTCCCTGAGACTTGCCTCTTCCCCTAGTGGGCACTGTTTGCCAAGTATAATTTTCTGTATAGGGGGATGGTAGTCATAACTATTGGCCTGCGAGGCTGGATAGGGATGTTGATTCCTCCTGCCCCGGCCTCGTTTCTTAGTCCTAAAGGGACCATGCCCTCCCCTTCTGGGTGTGTCTCGCAAATTGGATACATTTTGGGATTGTTGAGATAGGGCTATGGGTACTTCATAATTAAAAAATCCCTGAGGAGGCATATTTGTTTCTGGTACTGGAATAATGGCTGCTGTTCTTTCAGGGTTATTTACTGGTGTTATATCCTGTGTTTGGCATTTAAAAATAAGTTTTCCTTCAAAATCCTTAACATCACGCAGGAATTTTTTCCACTTTTTATCTCGTATTTCCTTATCCCATTTTAAACCTTATTAGCAGTTATTGACATTTCTTATTTGGGGAATTATATGTATACAGATTGATTGTGTCAATTATTTCTTCACTCTGGGGGAGGCTGAATGTTCTGCTGATTATCAGTTCAGGTGCAGTTGATGGGACGTGCTGGATTCATGTTCCCCCTGGATTACTGCATCTGCACTGTGATTGGTGTGCTGCCGTCGCTATGGCACTGTATATAAACATAGCGGGCCATCACTGCGCATCCCGCCCCACGCTGATGAAGTCCCGCCCACAGGACGTAATGCGTATGGGGGCCAGGAGCGCATGACGTCACCCGCGGCCAGATACGATCGCACGCTTCCCAGCCGGCACTCAGATCTGAGTGCCGGTCTCTGTAAGTGTAAATTTTACTCTTTTAAATTTAATAAATTGTCTACGGAGAGCACTATGTTTGCTACATTTATGTTACATATGCATCATTCCCCTCTACCTGATGAGTGCTGAACTACGAAAACAAAGCCACCATCACTTGGATCGGTCTACCTAGTGTGTGCTATTTATGCTGTATGACCTGTTTCAGGTCGATTATCTCAGGTGAGGGGCCATCCATGTGCAGTGGAGGGATCACAGTCACTGTAAAGTTATTTTCTGTCGTCCGGAGTGTCCACTGGTGGTTCCAGTTATTCACTTCACCTGTTACATCTGATTTATGATTTCTAAGGACTTTTATATTTGCGCAGCACTATTTCCCATTTAACATCAGCTGCTGGGCTCAACAGGCTCTCGCTAATTTGTCATCTCCCTACTGGCCCTGGCACATTCCAGTCTTCTAGAGCTTTCATAGCCTGATCCATCCAACTTTCAAATTCTTCCTCACCTTCAGGTCTAGGTATGCCACCTGAGAAGGTCAGCAGTTTCCTATATCTCTCATTGGTGGATGTCTGGTGGCTTTGTATCAGACTATCCACTAAACGGTTCATATCAAGGTAGAATGATGTGGGTGGCATTCCAGTCCCAGGGCTTCCCTCAATGGCCTGACACATGGGGGTTTGGACTTCCCCTGATTGAGCTTCTCACCATGGGACTCTCTGGTGGTGTCCCTGGTGGTTTCTCTTCTTTCTCTTCTGATTCCTGCACTGCAATCACCTGGCCATCAAGTCCCTCTGCTAAGCTCACCACTCTCACTCTGAACTCTGCTGGAGTGTACTCTTTCCATTCCAGAAGGACATAAGTGAAATTCTCTTGTACATTGTGTTTCTGGTCCAAGAGGTAAGACCCCTGTTCTGGCACCGCTCTATTCATCAACTGCCTCACCTCTTTGTCAAACCATTGGTCTCCTGGTAGCCTCAGGACTGTGGTTTTCTCCAACTGACTCTCATGCTCCTAGCTCCATTGCGTAGCCATTACTGAGTCCATGACTTCTTCTATTCTTAATTCCTCCTCTGATCTGCTCTGGCATTCCAGATGGGATATCTCGGTTGGAACTCCATGTAGCACAGTACCCCCGTAGGGGCTGCTGATTGACTCTGTACCCCACTGGCTACCCCGACTCCTCAGATCCTCCCTTACCTCTGGCACCTCAGGTTCCATGTTGCAATGCAGTGCTAAAAAATAATAACATACACAGCGCTACTGAACCACGTAAAGAGCTTACTGTAATATAATTGTAACAGTGTGAATTTAGTATTTAAACTCAGATATCACAAATGAAAATGGTAACAATACATCTTCTAAAGTCAAACTCAATGGTTGCTGGGGAAGTATATGCAGACAGGCAGAAAGTGGGACTTATTCTCAGTTTGATAAAGTTCGGACACTGAGCACATTCCCACCTCAACCCCAGAGCATACATGCATTAAACTGTCAATGCAATTTCAAATACGATGCAGTAATGTAATACAGTATATATATATATATATATATATATATATATATATATATATATATATATATATATATATATTATCAATCATACTCAATGGCTCCCCCTAGTTTGTAATGCAGTTCTTAGAGTGCATAAAAGAAGTAAGAGCACTTTATAGATAAAAGTAGGGTTGTCCCGATACCACTTTTTTAGGACCGAGTACAAGTACCGATACTTTTTTTTCAAGTACTCGCCGATACCGATTACCGATACTTTTTTTTAATGTCACGTGACAGTTTTTTTTTTGCTATTTTTTTTGGGGGGGGGGGGGGGGGTGAACGTTGTATGTGTGTGTGTTTTTTTTGTTTTTTTTTTTTACAATTTTTATTTTTTACAATAATATTTTTTTATTCTTTATTTTTTTTTGTTTTTTGTTTTTTTTAATCAACCCTTTTGGGGGGCTTTGGTGAGATATCAGGGGTCTTAACAGACCTCTGATATCTCCCCCTTGAGACAGAGAAAGAGACAGAGGATAGAGATTCCCCAGTACCTTTCTCTGCAGCCTCAGCTGCACTGAGAATGAATGGAGAGAAGACAGCGGCTCCTCTCCATTCATAAACTGACACATTGTAATCACAGGAGATTACAATGTTTCAGTTATGTGAATGGACAGAGTCAGCTGACTCTATCCATACACAAAGGAAGGAGGAGGGGGATGGAGGAACTAAGGGGGAGAACGGAGGGGACAGATAAGGAGAGAGGAACGGAGGGGACAGATAATAAGAGAGGAACGGAGGGGACAGATAAGGAGAGAGGAACGGAGGGGACAGATAATAAGAGAGGAACGGAGGGGACAGATAAGGAGAGAGGAACGGAGGGGGAGAACGGAGGGGGACAGATAAGGAGAGAGGAACGGAGGGGGAGAACGGAGGGGGACAGATAAGGAGAGAGGAACGGAGGGGGAGAACGGAGGGGGACAGATAAGGAGAGAGGAATGGAGGGGGAGAACGGAGGGGGACAGATAAGGAGAGAGGAATGCAGGGGACAGCAGAGAGGCACAGAGGAACGGAGGGGGCATGGAGGAGGATGCAGTGACAGTCAGCTGTGAGCGATCACCGCTGTATGTCACTGCAGCTGGTGAAAGCCGCTGGGGGAGAATCTTGTAACTCCCCCACGCGCCGATCACAGCTGTCCTCTAGGTATCGGGGGAAGCATCGGGAGCATTTGCCCGAGTACAAGTACTTGGGCAAATGCTCGGTATCGGTGCCGATACCGATACTAGTATCGGTATCGGGACAACCCTAGATAAAAGTAAAGTCATTGGTCTTCTTTCTTCAGCTTCTGCAGTATTTGTAATCCAGGAAATTAATAGGAAGTAAGTTATAGTAAAGCTGATGAATAAGTAACTGTGTGCTTGGTTATATAGAGCACCTGTGAAACTTCTTCCCTACTGAAGGATGCAACACCGCGTTCACTTTGCAGTATAATAAAACAAACTCAGACTGATCGCTGGTGACTATAATACAGGAAACCTTCGGGTTATCTTGAGCTCTCCACTCCGTTCACATGCTGATCCAAATAAAAAAGATTACCATCCAGCTAGATCATGTATGTTGCCAACGTCCCTAGATCAATGGATAAAAAATACCCCCCAAAGAAGGTTGTGGGACTTTAACGGCAACAGCGTAGTGTAAAAATAATTTATTAAGTAGAAAAAGATATATATACAAAACATTGGCATAATCAATATACATAACAAAAAAGTCACATATGACAATAAAAACCTAAAAAAGCTGTACTGATATGCAAAAGATGGAGATACTTGTATGGTCTTCCACGAAGACCTACGCTTTTTGGGACTGAACAAACCATCCCTTCATCAGGGGAACTCATGGGAAAAGATCTTACTGTATAGTAGAATACAAATTAGAAAACAATATGATAAATACATAGTTTTATACATGCATTACATACATAACATTTGCCCTAGCGTTACATAAAGAACATCAAGTCTTGTAATCACAAACAAGAGAAACAGCCTACCCAAGCATATCAGTTTTGGAATACCCATTGCCAGAATCATGGCGGCGACTATGTCAAAACCACCCACGGGTCCAGAAAAACGAAAGGAGCCGGGGTATGTGTGGCTGGCCTGCTCTGCCCACACTGATCCACCCCCAAAGAGACACCAGACAACAGAGCCCGTCCAAAGGGATACTGCACCAAAGCGCAGACCCAAATAGATGTCTAAAAAGAATAAACATGTATAGAACTCAATAAAGATATCTGAATCAGGCAGTAAATCCAAGAATCATAGTCTAATAGGTTGTTAGTGTCATACCTGAGTGTTAACAGATGAGCAGTGATGGATCCAGGGAGAGTAGAGAAGAAGACATATAACAAGAATATAGGGTATGAAGTGAGATGTCAATGAATGGCTCAAATAAGTGTGTTTGAAGCATTGATTTTCACACCAGCAGAGTCTACAAATGAAAAGAGACAGTGCTGTGTGAGAAAGCATTGATCAATATAGTATGCATAGGGCTCTTTCTTACTGGGTATTGGATTCTAGTGCCCATATGTCCAGACTGGTCACCTCCGTGTGGAGCAAGGGCAAGGTGATACCGATCGGTACGGCATTTAAGAAGGCTTCAGGGGGCGGGGTCAGACGTGGTGCCCTATTGAACATACGGCGTCATCACATCAATCAACATGTTAGAGGAAGAAGGAGAGGGAACCTCCAGGTGAGAGTGATTATGTGGCAACACCGCACTCTCTGCGGCGTCCCCACGTCCTCGCTCCACATCTAGGGAGGGCAGGCAGGACTGGCAAGAGGCTCCTCCCACTAGTACGTGAGGGGAGACAATGCGTTGCTGATGGTTTCCCAGCAACCAGAGGCATCATAGCAGTGTACTAACAGACTACAGAGTGAAAACACATGATATGAGAATCATGTGAAACAAAATAGCATGAGCGATTCTCCACAATTTATGTTGATACAACAGGCAACAAGGAATCCCATTATGGCTGGGTAGCCCTTATGGCAGATTATTCCAAAAGTCATGGCGAGGGAGAGGCAGTTTAGTCTGAGCTTTCCTCCCTGTGTAGCCAGCTGGGTAGACTAGTTGAGAAAAAAGCCTCCCTGTTCTGGCATATAGAGAACGTTGAGAAATATATTAAAGAGGATATTAATCGGCATGCTGCAGGGGGCCCATGAGGGCCCCCCTGTTTATCTTGATAGGAGGAGCGGCTGAGATCAATCTCCCCGATCGTCGGCCGTACTGTAATCTGCACTGTGCAGGGAGCTTGTCACACTGTTCTAAAGTGAAAGCATTGTGTGTGCTGTGCTCTTTGTCTCCCCCTACAGTGCAGTACCCGGCAGGAAGAGGTGAGGTAAAGCACTGCCGTTTTTTAAAAGGCTTTCTGTATGTGTGTTTGTGTGTGTTCATGTATGTGTTTGCATGTGTTTATGTGTGTATTTATATAATGTATATATGTTTGTGTGTGTATATTATGTGTGTGTTTATCTATGTGTATGTGTGTGTGTTTAGATGCAGTGATGGCCCGTGCATTAAGGGCGCACGGGCGCCTCCCCCTCTCTCCAGCCACCCCTCTATCACCTATGGCCACTGCTGCCACCCCCTATTCAGGCGCCCAGCCCCTTTTTGGGCGCAGGGAACCTGAATTACAGCGGCGGGGGGTGTTTTTGAAGCACCGTATTAGAGCCATAGGCTCTAATAGGCATCAAAAAAGGTGACCTCGCAGGCCACTCAGCTGTGTTAGAAAACTGCCTCTCCACCAATCAGGTGCTTGGGTCTGTTACCCGTCACCTGATTGGCTGAAACCACAGGCGCCTATCAGGAGGAGAGGATGGGAGATGTGGACAGCAGGAGACGCATGGAGGACCCCACTCGTCGCAGTCACCCGCTGCCCCACCAAGACAGGGTAAGTGCCGATGAGTGGTCGGGGGTCACACTGGGGACATTCAAGGGCACACTGGCAGCATTTAATGGGCACACTGGCAGCATTTGATGGGCACACTGGCAGCGTTTGATCTGCACACTGGCAGCGTTTGATGGGCACACTGGCAGCATTTGATGGGCACAGTGGCAGCGTTTGGCACAGTGGCAGTGTTTGATGGAACACTGGCAGCATTTAATGGGCACAGTGGCAGCATTTGATGGGCACACTGGCAGCATTTGATGGGCATAGTGGCAGCGTTTGATGGCATACTGGCAGTATTTAAGTGGCACACTGGCAGCGTTTGATGGGCACACTGGCAGCGTTTGATGGGCACACTGGCAGCATTTGATGGGCACACTAGCAGCGTTTGATGGCACACTGGCAGCGTTTGATGGCACACTGGCAGCATTTAACTGGCACAGTGGCTGCAATTGATGGGCACAGTGGCTGTATTTGATGATTTTTTTTCAAAAAATGTTTGCGCCCCCAAAAAAATTTTGAGCACCAGCCACCACTGTTTAGATGTATGTATGCACATTTTATGTATGCACGTTTAATCCTGACACCCTATATGTGTACAATCAGGACTGATTTTTTTTTTTCTTGCTCGTTCAAAGTACCAGCAACAAAATGCTGTTCCTCTGAAAAGCGATCCATGCTCAGATCACTTTTAAGAGGCATTTGACAGCCGGTAAAAAGGCAATATGTTGCCTCTTGACCACCTGTTTTAACCCCTTAAAGTGATTGTAAAGGTTTTTTTTTTTTAAATAACAAACATGTCAAACCTTCATTGTGCAATTAGTTTTGCACAGAGTGGCCCCGAACACCAACTTCTGGGGTCCCTCGGTGGCTCTCGCGGCTCCTCCTCTTATCAGACATCCCCCTAGGAAAAGCGCTGTCTAGGGGTCAGGGGGGCCCTTCATGATTTCTTGCATCGGGGCCCTGAAGATTTTAGTTACACCACTGACTTCATATCCAAATTTTTCCTCTGATTGACCAGGTTAGTTCAGAGTTTAAAAAGAGATGGGAGGACAATTTACAGACATGCACACGTAATATGATGAAAATGCTTATCGAAGAGTATAGAATTTGGATTTGGGGGCTTGAGAAGGATATAGATCTAGTATACACTAAATTGCAAACATTTAAAAGCCTCCCCACCCTGAGGGAACATGAGGAGAGGATTAAGACCCATTTAGACCAAGTAACTGTTGAAATTTTGAGAAAGAAGGATAAAAAATTTTGGCGTGACAAAATGTCATTCCAAGAAGGAAAAGCCTATAAATGGCTTCAGAACAACTATACATCAAATTCTAAAAATAGAAGTCTAAAATAAAATAAGTGTAGCGCTATGAGATTATGAAAAAGTCCAATGTAACAGACATTAACTACTTCCATACAGGGCATTTTCACCCCCTTCCTGCCCAAGCCAATTTTCAGCTTTCAGGGCTGTCGCACTTTGAATAACAATTGCGCGGTCATACTACACTGTACCCAAATGAAATTTTTATCATTTTTTCCCCACTAATAGAGCTTTCTTTTGGTGGTATTTGATCACCCCTGCGGTTTTTATTACTTGTGCTATAAACAAAAAAAGAGTGACAAGTTTGAAAAAACACAATATTTTTTACTTTTTGCTATAATAAGTATCCAAATTTTTTTTTTTAAACAAATTTTTTCCTCATTTTAGGCCGATACGTATTCTTCTACATATTTTTGGTAAAAAATATCGCAATAAGCAAATATTTATTGGTTTGCGCAAAAGTTATAATGTCTACAAAATAAGGGGATAGATTTATAGCATTTTTATTAATATTTTTTTTTACTAGTAATGGCGGCGATCTGCAATTTTTATTGTGACTGCGATATTGCGGCGGACACATCGGACAATTTTTACACACTTTTGGGACGATTCACATTTATACAGCGATCCGTGCTATAAAAATGCATTGATTACTGTATAAATGTGACTGGCAATGAAGGGTTTAACCAGGAGGGGACGCTGTAGGGGTTAATGTGCTGCTAGTGACATGGACATTCATTGTACTGTTCATTTAAGCACAAGAGAATCCATTTTGTTCTCACTGTTGAAATGTGTTCTGTAACCTTCACCTAACACACAGACACTTCTCCTACTAAACGCTCTCTACTCCCCCCTCCCTTTTCAAGGTTTTACTTTTGCAATTGTTCTATTCGCTAGTTTTTAATAATATATTTCTATTTGTTAGCTTTTAATAACATATTGCTATTTGTTACTTTTTAATAACATCTCACACCACCCCTTTCTTATCTATGTATAAAATAACATGTAATAATAAATTTTTCACCGAACGGACATTTTAAACACAGTGATTGAGTCCTGTGAATCTGTTCCTGCAGCTGCAGTATTAACTTTGTTTTAGAGTCCCAATCAGAAATCAGTCATATCAGTCTTGGCGAGTCATAACAGGAGTTTGGCAGAGTCTCCAGAAGGAACCGCGCTTCGATCGGGATCATCGGGAAACGCAGACCTCAAATGCCGGCTAGGTAAGCTGCCCTTAAGCTTGCTATATTTCTGCCTTTTCCTATGTATCCTATCTGTCGGTTCTCAAGGAAACCAGACCACTCTCGGACCTTTCTGGTTGGGTAACGTGTGTGTGTAAATGTGTTTGTGTCCCCCTTCACGGGTTGGACTGTGTGAGGATAGGGAAAATCCTCTGCAGTTCCCTGCGTTGACTCCTTGTGGGCGACCTGGGTCAGAGGCGCATGGTAGGGTCAGATAAAACGCACAGAGAAGAGAAGAGACGAGGAGGGTCTCTTAATGAGTGTTTTGCCTATTGTCATAAACCCCTTCTATCCACGTAGATAAGTGGAGACTATTCTTGTAAATCTGCAGATTTGCTGTACTATTTGTTTTAGAGGCAAGAGGGTATAGGCACAAGTAGAGAAGAGAGAAGACTGGCCAGTCATTATGGGCATTAAATTAATTAAGGGAATGAAGGATAGAGGCCTTCAGAAAATGCCCAGCACAAGATGAGTGCTAGAGAATATATGAACCGAAGGTACGGTTCTGCCTATACTGAGCCCCTAGATAAATGGGTAGAATGGACAAAGGGAACAGCTAAACCTTTAAAATCTGAAGGGACTTTTGATTTAAAAGTATGGCAAACTTTTCTGCATGATTATGGCCCACTACTGTGCAGTGAAGGAACGTGGAGAATAGCTTGCACATGGGAGACAGAAGCTAAAGTAGCAAATCAAACTGGCTTGACGGAGATATTTAATAAAAGTACTGCCCAAATTTACTACGTTTGGCCAGAAGACTCTGTAGAGGAGGACCCCCCACCTTATGTGGCTGCCAGTTTGGCTTTAAGGGGTCCACGCACAAAAGCAAAAGAATTAGATTACATGGAACACACAAAAGATGAGCTATGCAATATAGTAGAGAGCAGAGGTTTAACAGCCCCATATCAACCTACAAAGAGGGATTTGGCTCGTATCCTAGAAACAGATGATTGGCATAAATCAAAAGGCACATATGCAAACCTAGATCTCTCTGAACTTAAGGCTTTGGCCAGAGAAAGAGAGATAGAGTCTGAACTTCCAGAGCAAACCATAATTTCCAAATTGTGGCAGCAAGATGAAGAGAGAAGGAAGGGAGATGCCAGCCCTTCTGCCCCTGGCATAGAGAAATCTGTTGCAGTTTATCCTGTCAGAACCCAATTAGTTTTTGAAGGTGATGCTGTTGACAGTAAGTCTCAAATTAAATGGCATGTACCTTTTAGTCCCCAAGATATGAGAGCCATATTAGAGGGATTGGGAGATCCTAGAAAGAATCCAATTGGGTTTGCAAACAAACTTAGTGCTGCACAGGAAGCATATGAGGCTTCTGCTACTGACATTCATCAGCTTCTTATTAAAGCAGTGGGAAGCAACATGTCTGGCTATATACTTAAAGAATGTGGTGTAGACGTCAAAAATCTAGGTAAGATGGTTAGTGGACGGGAGGTTTGTGAGAAATTGAAGGAAAAATTGCCCCAAATATATGGACAAACCAGACATGCTGAATTTATGAATGCTAAGCAAGGGAAAGAGGAAGCAGCAGGGGCTTATTGGAGGCGGTTAATTGATATGGCTGAGGAAGCAGGCATTAAAATAGAGGAAGAGAAGGCAAGAGAAACTGCAAGTCCATCTACACAACTGGTGAAACAAAGGTTTCTTGATGGTTTAATACCCCAGTTGAAAGAAAAGTTGTTCACAGCAAGGCCTGAGGCAGGCAATATGTCTATTCGAGACGTCCTGCCTATCCTGTTGTCCATAGAAAACAGGATTAACCAAAAAGACAGCAAACCCAAGGTAATGTACATGGGGAAGCAGAGAGGAAAAGGAAGAGGAAGAGGCAAAGGCAATTTCAGAAATCATGGCAATCGGGGACCAATTATATGCTACAATTGTGATGGGGAAGGACACATAGCCAAATTCTGCCATCTTCCTGACCGTAGACTAGAAAAGAGCTTAGAGGCCCCTCATGCTGATCCCAGTTCTCTGCCAAAAGCAGTGGATCAGGCATAGGAAAATGGCATGCCAGTATCAATCATGTTAAATAGGGGAGACAATGGTCCCGAGGCCAGAGTAAAAGTATTTTTACAACAACTCCCCTATCCTGAAGGAGAAACAGAATTAACCTGTTTAATTGATACTGGTGCAAGCCGAAGTGTTTTTAATATAGAGGACTTACCTCCAGGATTATTATCTACAAATGTTATCTCTGGTGTTGGCCTAACCGGGACCTCTACTAATTTGGTTGAGTCCAAGCCACTTAAACTCAGGCTAGGACAGCAAACAGAAATTGTCACTAAAGTGTTAGTTTCAGACACAGTTCCTACCAATCTTTTGGGAGCTGATATTTTGAACCAAATTTTAGCAAACATAGACTACACTCCTACAGGAGTCCAAGTGGTCAGTAGTCTATCAGGAGAAGTTTTAAATTCTGCCTGTGGAGTATTTTTAATCCAAGACTCCACTCTGCCATTTCCACCAGAATTGAAAGTGATTCCCACTGAATTATGGGCCACCAGTAAATATGATGTAGGTCTGCTGGATTGCACCCCAGTCATGATAAAAATTAAACCAGGAGCCCATCTCCCACAGATTAAACAGTACCCACTGAGTATTGCTCAGACTGAGGGGATAAAGGATCAAATCACTCAACTGAAAGCAGCAGGGGTTGTTGTACCAATTAAGTCCCAGGTCAATACACCCCTGTTCCCAATTGCAAAGAAGTGAGACAAGAAGGGTGGGCAGGTGACATATCGCATGGTGCATGATTTGAGAGCCATTAACAATATAATAGAGGCAGATACCCCGATCGTGCCCAACCCCCGCACTTTACTAAGTGGAATACCTGCCTCCAGCACCTGCTTTACAGTGATTGATCTTGCAAATGCTTTCTTTTCGGTGCCCCTGCACCCAGATTGCTGGCACCTTTTTTCATTTACCCATGATGCCCAAAAGTTAGCATGGACAAGATTGCCCCAAGGCTGTGTGAGTAGCCCCTCTGAATATAATACTGCGTTAAAGCAAGTATTGGACCAATGGTCCCCCTTACACCCAAACACAGTTTTGCTTCAGTACATAGACGATTTGCTTATTTGTTCTGATACAAAGGACATTTGTAGCAGAGAAACAGTAAGCCTTCTCCTGTTTCTCTATAACAGTAACAACAAAGTTAGCAAAGATAAGCTACAATACTGCCAAGAGAAAGTGATCTTCCTGGGTCACTGTATTTCACATGGAATCCGTCACCTAACCCCAGATCGAGTTAAAACTCTACAAAACTTTGAAAAGCCAAGAAATGTCCGGCAACTACGTGCCTTCCTGAGGTTAGTGGGATATTGTAGGGACTGGATTCCAAATGCATCAGAACTTATGGCTCCTCTATATGAGGCTACCACTAGAAACCCTTTCAAACTCACATGGGACAATGAATTGCAGATGAAGGAGCTTATTAAAATTTTGTCTGAAGCTCCCGCCATTGGACTTCCTGACTATACTAAGACTTTCTCGTTGTTCTGTCATGAAGTCAATGGATTTGCTGCAGGTGTACTCACCCAGCTACATGGAGACAAACAGAGGCCTGTGATGTATGTATCAGCCTCATTAGACCCTGTCATCAAAGGCTCCCCCAGTTGTATGCGAGCCATAGCAGCCTGCATTTTGCTGCTAGACAAAGTAACGGAGCTTGTACTAGATTCTGCTCTGATCCTGTATGTGCCACATGCAGTGCAGGAAGTCATGAATCAAGTAAATACTAGACATGTGTCTGCCAGTAGATTTGACAAGTACCAGTCTGCTCTTTTTGCTCCATCGAATTTAACAATCAAACGATGTGTTACTTTAAATCCGGCTACTCTTCTTCCTATAATTGATGAGGAAGATGCAACAAATGGTTCTGATGTAGAACCTGAGAGTTTTTCTCATGATTGTATGGCTCTTATGGAGGTAGAAAGGGCCTCTGTCACACCAGCAAAAGATGAGCCCTTATCAGATTGTGACACACACTTATTCGTAGATGGTTCCAGATTTTACACTGATGATGGTCAGCCACACACAGGGTTTGCTGTAACCACTACAGACACCATTTTACATCAGGAAGCATTGAAACCCCAGCTGTCAACACAGGAAGCGGAGTTGTATGCTGTAGTCAAAGCATGTCATCTCCTAGAGAATAAAAGGGGAAATGTTTACACTGACAGCAGATATGCATTTGGAATAGCCCACAATTTTGGGCCTATCTGGAAAGCACGGCACTTTCTGACTAGTGCAGGGAAGCCAGTGAGACATGCAAAACTCATAGAGCGGCTATTTGAGGCCTTTCAGAAACCAGCAGAAGTTGCCATCTTGAAGGTAAAAGGGCATGCAAGGGGAAGTGACATGACAGCCAGAGGAAATGCTTTAGTGGACCAAGCGGCAAAGGATGCTGCCCTTATGGCATTTGGAGTCACATCCACTGTAGGGGTCGCCCAGGTAGCGGGGACAGATTCCCCTCATCAAGAGCAGTGGGATGTAGAAACTCTAATTCAGTTGCAGAACCAGGCCCCTGATGAAGAGAAGGATAAGTGGATCAAATGTAATGCTACCCAAAATCAGCAGGGCCTGTGGAGCGCTGACAACAGGTGGTGTCTACCCAGGAGTTTGTACCCAGTTTTAGCACAGCTGGCACATGGCGTCAGTCATCTTGCTAAGGGCGCAATGGTGGCACTTACTGACTGCTATTGGATAGCACCTGGATTTAGTGCATTTGCAGCCAGGTTTTGTGCTTCATGTCTCACTTGTGCTCTGTACAATGCAGGGAGGCCTGTTCATGTTCCCCAAAGGCATTCTCCAAAGCCAGATTTCCCTTTCCAAAGAATCCAAATAGACTACATTCAGATGCCCAGAATAGGCACCTATGAGTTTGCTTTAGTGTGTGTTGACATGTTTTCAGGTTGGCCCGAGAGCTGGCCAGTAGCCAAAGCAAATGCAAAAACAACAGCAAAGAAAATTTTGAATGAAATAGTTTGTAGATATGGAGTTCCTGAAACTATTGAGAGTGACAGAGGAACCCATTTTACTGGGGAAGTAATGAAAGAGGTAATGGAAGCACTTCACATACAGCAAGCTTTCCATACACCTTATCATCCACAAAGTAGTGGTAAAGTTGAGAGACTTAATGGAATTTTGAAAAACAGATGTGCAAAAATTAAAGCAGATACAGGAAAAGGATGGGTGGAAGCTTTGCCATTAGCCCTATATTCTGTACGAACTACCCCTAAACAACCACATGGGCTGTCCCCCTATGAGATTTTATTTGGAGGGCCACCCAAAACAGGGCTATATTTTCCCCAACAGTTGCAGGCTTCTCACTCTAATCTGTTAGAATATGTTCAGATTTTGCAAAGAACATTGAATAAAATACATGAAGGTGTTTATAAATCTATCCCCGACCCAGATTCTGTTTCAGGTATTCACAGAATCCAACCAGGTGACTGGGTGGTGGTCAAGCGACACGTCAGAAAGCCACTAGAACCAAAATTTGACGGACCACATTTGGTGCTTTTGACAACCGGTTCTGCTGTCAAGTTGGAAGGAAAGCCCACCTGGATTCACGCCAGTCACTACAAGAAAATCCTGAAGTGATGATATCCTTTTAAAAAAAGATGATAATGTTTCTTTTCTTTTTGTTGTTTGTGAGAACTGAGACATGGAAAAATAACCCTTTCATCCAAATGTTAAAATTGTTTGCAACCCATAGCAACGCTAATAACTGCTGGGTGTGTTCTCACTTACATCCCCAAACAGGAACAATACCCATGATAGCAATGCCTATCAATTTCACTGATCTAAACAGGACCAGAATACATGGCTCATACATAGTCTCCACAGCTAATGAGCACAGATCAGTAACTTTGATGGTTTCGAAACAGATAAACACTCCACAGATTTGTTTAAACATCACATGCCCGTTTAACACTAAATGTAGACGATTGGGCAATTCAGATTGCAGCGGAGCAAAAATGGAGGAAACTATGGTCAATATTATTATATCCCAGATCCAGAACTAAATAGAACCCTTTATAGTACAAATTGCTCACAGTTTCCAATATGTGAAAATATCGGTTTCCTGAGATTCCATGTTATTGCTTCCAGTTTTTTAGGAGCAGGCATACCGTCCATACGTAGAGGGTTATATTATATATGTGGAAATAAAGCTTACGCCTGGCTTCCTACTAATGTTACAGGTACATGTTATATTGGGAAGTTAGTACCTGCTTTGGCTGTTCGCAAAGATACAGTGCGACCAGATCAAAGTCCAGAATAACCTTTAGTGTTCAAAAGAGAGCTGTTCACTGAAGGTGACATGACATGGTCATGGTTCCCTTCCTGGACAGGATGGGGAATTGAAGCAATGAAAAGACTAAATAATTACACTAGAATCGTAGATGAGATTATTAACCTTACTACCACTGATATAGGTTTATTAAATGAAGAAATGGCTCAGCTTAAAAAAGTAGTATTAGAGCACAGATTAACGCTAAATTATCTCACTGCAGCTCAAGGTGGGATGTGTAAGATATTTCGCACTGACTGTTGTATATACATTTCTGATAATGAGGACATTATTAAAGGGCATCTTGCTAAGATAAGAGAACTACAGAATAAGGTCAGAGATATTGCTAAAGATGGATGGAACCCCTTTCAGGGTTTAGGAGGTTTTGGTGATTTTTTATATGGCATAGCAACATGGTTACAGAAACTAGGCGCTTACATTGTGATGTTCCTATTTCTCATGTTTGTTATTTACTTCCTCATCAGGCTATGCCTCTGTGTGACTACCCGCTGTACCAACAAATGTACCACCAGCCCTGATGAACCCATTATTGTGAGAAAGCTAGGAGAGAGCTGAACAGGACGCCGTCTCTCTGCGCCAATGTAACAGGAGTTACCAGCAATCAGCTGAACGTAACGCGGAGAAGAATGGTGTCAAATAAACAAAAGGGGGGAAATGACATGGACATTCATTGTACTGTTCATTTAAGCACAAGAGAATCCATTTTGTTCTCACTGTTGAAATGTGTTCTGTAACCTTCACCTAACACACAGACACTTCTCCTACTAAACGCTCTCTACTCCCCCCTCCCTTTTCAAGGTTTTACTTTTGCAATTGTTCTATTCGCTAGTTTTTAATAATATATTTCTATTTGTTAGCTTTTAATAACATATTGCTATTTGTTACTTTTTAATAACATCTCACACCACCCCTTTCTTATCTATGTATAAAATAACATGTAATAATAAATTTTTCACCGAGCGGACATTTTAAACACAGTGATTGAGTCCTGTGAATCTGTTCCTGCAGCTGCAGTATTAACTTTGTTTTAGAGTCCCAATCAGAAATCAGTCATATCACTAGGGAGTGATTCTAACTGTGTGGGGAGGGGATTCACAAGGGGAGGAGACCGATCGGTGTTCCTTTGTACAAGGAACACACCATCAGTCTCCTCCCATCTGACAGGACGTAGATCTGTGTGTTTACACACACAGATCCACGGTCCTGCTTGGTTACCAGGCAATCGCGGGTGCCCGGCGGACATCGCGGCCACCGGGCATGCGGACCGCGACCCGAGCGATGCGGCGGGCGCTGTCGCGCCCCCTGGGCTGCCTAGAAGGCTGCGCCGTCATATGACGGTGGCCCAGGATAACAGCTGCACTGTCCCGCCGTCATATGACGGCGGGTGTGGGCGGGCAGCAAGTGGTTAAACCAACAGTTCCAAATATAATTGACAGACAGGAGTCATCCTTAGGAATGAAATAAGGAATCTACAGGAACTAGGCACTTCAAATATGTAAACCATCTGGAGTGGAAACATGCACAACACCACCAAAAGTGAAGAGGCTTACCAGAATGGATGGACCCAATGGGGCGTACGCTGAGTAGGGTCAGATAGGCTTAGGTGGTGAGTGACTGCAGGTGGCCCGAAGGGGCGATGTTGATGGAATAGCTCATATGTTGCTGTGTCCCTCAAAACGATGCCGGAACCAGGGGGTATGGAACAAATGACATGTTGATTGTATCCTTCAGAACGGTGTTAAAAAACAAATTATGGCAGTAGCAAATGGAAAAGAGGAAGGAATGACCACATAGTGTAAATCCGTATAAAATTAAAATTTTATTTAAAATAGATATACACTCACATGTAGATCGGTAAAAAACAGCGCTGTGGAAAAGTGGCGACAGTGGAGTCCTATCCGATGCGTTTCGTCTTCATAGACGTCGTCTAGGGGGTTTTCCCCACTGTAGCCACCAAGGTATATATAGGGGGTCCATCATAATGCATGAGAATCAGCTCCACGAATGTTAGAAGCGTCACTTCCGGTGTCAAGGCAAGATGGCCGACCGGCATGCGTTCCACGCCTTACATTGATGGGCACCGGAAGTGAGGAAAGGGAAATATGGCATAAAAAAGCCCAAAGGGACAAACTTGTTGGTTATCATAATTACACTAATGTCCGGAGGGTGCAATGTGAAAAAGGATAACTGATACAAGAAAAAGTGTGCACGACGCAGCAATGTGCGCGTGCATCCGAGTGAAATAATGGATACAGCGCATGCGCATGAGGCGCATGCATAGTGAGAAAATAAAATGTCTTAGTGACGACAGTAAGGGGGCGGAACCACGGCTACAGAGGTGGTAACGACATCCTCCAGCCAAAGTGACGTGTCCAGTACGTGCATGAAGGGAAGGATGCGATCCTCCCACAGAGGTGGGCGGGTGCTGGGAAGTCAGACGTATGATGGCTTAGTGACGACAGTGAAGGGGTGGAACCACAGCTGCAGAAGTGGTAACGACATCCTCCAGCCAAACAATGTCAAATACGTGCATAAAGGGAAGGATGCGATCCTCCCACGGAGGCGGGCGGATGCCGGGACAGCACAATAAAAAATTAAAAATACAACCCGGAAATGTAACCAGTGACACGGATGTGCATAAAGTGACCCCAATTGGGGAAAAAACAAGTATATATATAGAAATAAATGATAAGGACAGGTACATGGACAAAGTGCAATAACAGCGTCAAACATATAGCAGTAAATGTAAGACCCGAATAACAAATAAAACATATGTGTCGCCACAGAAGTCTAACTAGCAATATTAAGTGCTAAATAAGGTGAAAAAATTAGATCAAAAATAAAAATGGGTATATAAAAAAGGAAGTATGGTATTACTCATAGGAATACATTATATAGATACCTATTCATGGAGCGGACTCACATAATAATATACATACAATGTTGACCAAACATACATATACAATAAGTATCATATATTTATAAACGCAACAGATACATGTATATAAATTAAAGTATTAAGGAATGAATTGGGTGGATGCCTATACACATATGTCCATTCTTTTAGTATCTTGTTTAAATTTAGGATTAGCGCAACACCACACTTTCATTTGATTTACCTGAGCGAGGGGAAGGCTGCACCCTACCCGGTGTGAGCTGCTTTTCCATATATCAGCATTATTATTATTCTTTATCTCCTATCTCCTTGACCCCAGCATTACGATAGCGCAGGAATACTCTTTAAGATTCTTCAATTACCTCCTCTGTTTCTGTTTCTTCTTCTTCTTGGAACCGCAACAGGAATAGACAGAAGAAATCCAAACGCGCTCTGTCCGGTGGAGACTCTAACACGCATAAGAAACTAATTACAGATCACCCGCCTTCTCTTGCGCAGTCTGTCTCTGGAACCGTTGGTAACTATAATACACCTGGTGACATTCTTACTAATTCCTCTGGCACTTTGGGTGGTAATTTCTTGCTATCTCAACACATGGGTGGACAACCTTCCCAACCGAGCCCTGGCTCAGCCATGGCCGCTAATGATAATGCAAGCAAAAGTAGGTTTTTTCCACAGGGCTTGACACCTTTCCCCAAAACATAGAGAATGGACAGGTTGGAGTATTAAAAACTAAAGATATGAATATTATTAATTTATCCAATTACAGCTTATCCGCTGAACAGAGGACACTATCTAAAGGGCTAAGCTTTTGCCCAAATTCTAACCTCAATACTTTTGAGGTTATCAAAGATTTGAACCTCTTTGCGAGAAAATTACTGTTTAAGACTATGTACTCCAAGAATAAAGACAAACCTGAAATACCGGCCACCCAGCATGAGAAAGATCTTGATGTGCTGTTGTCTCTGCTTGACGAACAGGACCCAATAGATCAAATCGATTCTATCGATATAGAGTCACTGCTTCAGGAACAACTGACAGTTGAACCACCCCCCCTCGGTCTAAAAAGTTGAAAAACAAATTAGACAAATTTCCTCCTCTCAGCTCTAATCCAAATCTGATGTCCTTTGTCTCTTAGGTGACATCTGAGATTAGGAAATTAAAGATACAGAAAAAGGTTGATAATTTATCTTCGTCTGAACGACTCGTGCTCGAAAACTTAAAAAAAGTCACTCTTTGACTATCAAGCCCTCTGATAAGGGGGGTAACATAGTCATTATGTCCAATGATCAATATAGGACAATGTGTAATAAAGTCTTGGCAAATTGAGACTGGTATAAACCTATTCCTAGAGCGAGTATTATCAGATTTGAAACCCAGTTTTATGCCCTTGTGGATGGAGCTTTCTCTCAGGGCATTATAGACCAGGATACCTGGGAATTTTTGCGCATAAAACACCCCAGGACCCCAACCTTTTACTGTTTACCCAAGGTTCATAAAAATCCTTTGGTCCCACCAGGGAGACCAATCGTATCGGGTAATGGGGCTATTACTGAACATCTCAGCCTGTATGTCAACACCTACCTCAAACCTTTTGTTGAGAATTTACCCTCCTTTGTATGGGACACTATTCATCTGCTACAAAGTTTAGATGGGCTTCATGTTTCACAGTGGTCTTTGTTGGTGGCAATCGACATAGAAGCTCTATACAATTCTATCCCTCATCAGTTAGGCCTGGCCATAATCATATGCGTCATTGCGCAGACACATAGAGATGATAAAAAAACTATGTGAATTTATTATCATGGCTTTGGAGTTCATTCTCCACCATAACGTCTTTTCTTTCGATGGCTCCCATTTCCTCTAGGTACAGGGCATTGCGATGGGGACTTCTTGTGCCCCATCGTACGCCAACCTGTACCTGGGGGAATCGGAAAAGTTGTTTCTCTCTCACACACACCCCGGCTCCTTTAGTTTTTCTGGACCCGTGGGTGGTTCTGACATAGTCGCTGCCGTGATTCTGGCAATGGGTATTCCAACACTGATACGCTTGGGTAGGCTGTTTCTCTTGTTTGTGATTACAAGACTTGATGTTCTTTATGTAACGCTAGGGCAAATGTTATGTGGTAAAAAACTATGTATTTATCATATTTTTTTCTAATTTGTATTCTACTATACAGTAAGATCTTATCCCACGAGTTGCCCCTGATGAAGGGACGTTTGTTCAGTCCCGAAACACGCAGGCCTTCGTCGAAGACCATACAAGTATTTCCATCTTTAGCATATCAGTACAGCTTTGTTAGCGTTTTATTGTTATATGTGACTTCTTTGTTATGTATATTGATTATGCCAATGTTTTGTATATATATCTTATTCTACTTATTAAAATTATTTTTACACTACGCTGTTGCCGTTAAAGTCCCACAACCTTCTTTGGGGGTATTTTTTATACATGCTGATCCAGCACACTGTGACCCAGAACTCCTTGGAAGTCAAACGTTTCCGCTTCGCGCCTCACAGGGTGCAGTTTCCTGATTACATATACTCAGCTCCCTGCAGGCAGGTCTTTAATGGCGTCCAGAGAGAGAGAGAGAGCAAATGTGCCACGTCTCTTTCTTTTATACCCCTACCCAGCAAGCAGTTCTGTGGCTTGGCATTGTGCGTAGGTAAGTAGGCATTGTGGGTAGGTAGTTCCTTGACTGGTAATTTACATATGAGTTACTACCTCATTCACTACATCCCCCACAATGCATTGGAGCGTGGCTTTTGCAAAGGCCAAACAAAAGTCATAACAGCATGAATACAAAGAGAAGGACACTAGAGGGAGCCTTTCCTTTCTGAAGAACTTTACTTATTATACTACAGAAATTACTAAGCATGGCTACATACACAAAAATTCATGTAAAAAATCTCATTAATCTGATGGCTGTATGAATTTTGTTCAAACTTATTTCAAAATTCTGTATACTTTTTACCATTTGATTTTGGACTTCACTGAATGAAAATCACGCACACTATTAGGAATTTGTTCATTCAAGAAATAAATTGCCATCCTACTCCTTCAAATCTTCTTGTCACCACAGTCATAAACAAATTTGTGTTTGAACCGCAACTAACAATTCAAAAATTGATCAGCCATTCATAAAAATAAAAATTCCACATGAATATCTACAGCCAGCTCTATTATATACAAGGCTGCAGTACTGGTATATATAACTTTCGAACAATATAAATGTGAAAATATAACTATAAAAGTAAGACTCCTCATCACAAAAGTCCTTATAAGCTTCCCACTTTGCATTTTACCCAAACAAGATGTCATCAGGGGCTCAGAGGATCTCCTATTCAGATGTAGGGATGAGCTTCGAGTTCGAGTCAAACTCATGTTCGACTCGAACATCGCCTGTTTGCCAGTTCACCGCACAGCGAACAATTTATTGTGTTCCTGGCAAATTCAAAAGCCGTGGAACACCCTTTAAAAGTCTATGGGAGAAATCAAAAGTGCTAATTTTAAAGGCTTATATGCATGGTATTGTCATAAAAAGAGTTTGGGGACCTGGATCCTGCCCCAGGGGACATGGATCAATGCAAAAAAAGTTTTAAAAATGGCAATTTTTTTAGGAGCAGTGATTTTAATAATGCGTGATAATGCGTAATAATAGTGAAACAATAAAAGTGTAATATTCCTTTAAAGTTCATACCTGGGGGGTGTCTATAGTGTGCCTGTAAAGAGGAGCATGTTTCCTGTGTTTAGAACAGTCTGACAGCAAAATTACATTTTAAAGGAAAAAAAGTCATTTAAAACTACTCGCGGCTATTAATGAATTGTTGGTCCGACAATACACATAAAAGTTCATTGATAAAAACGGCATGGGAATTCCCCACAGGGGAACCCCGAACCAAAATTTAAAAAAAAAATGACGTGAGGGTCCCCCTAAATTCCATACCAGGTCCTTCAGGTCTGGTATGGATATTAAGGGGAACCCCGCACCAAAATTAAAAAAAAATGGCGTGAGGCCCCCCTCAAAATCTATAGCAGACCCTTATCCAAGCACGCAACCTAGCAGGCCGCAGGAAAAGAGGGGGGATGTGAGAGCACCCCCCCTCCTGAACCGTACCAGGCCACATGACCTCAACATTGGGAGGGTGCTTTGGAGTAGCCCCCCAAAACACCTTGACCCCATGTTGATGGGGATAAGGGCCTCATCCCCACAACCCTTGCCCAGTGGTTGTGGGGGTCTGCGGGCAGGGGGCTTAACAGAATCTGGAAGCCCCCTTTAACAAGGGGAGTCCCAGATCCCGGCCCTCCCCCCTGTGTGAAATGGTGGGGGGTATTTTGTACTCCTACCATTTCACAAAAAAACTGTCAAAAATGTTAAAAATGACAAGAGACAGTTTTTGACAATTCCTTTATTTAAATGCTTCTTCTTTCTTCTATCCTCTATCCTCTATCTTCTATCTTCCTTCGGTTTCTTCCTCCATCTCCTTCTTCTTCTGGTTCTTCTGGTTCTTCCTCCAGTGTTCTCGTCTGGCATCTTCCTCCATGGCGTGTTCTTCCCTTCTTCTCCTCGGGCTGCTCCGCATCCATGATGGCATGGAGGGAGGCTCCCTCTGTGTGACGCTTCTCCTCTTCTGACGGTTCTTAAATAACGGGGGCGGAGCCACCTGGTAACCCCGCCCCTCTGACACACAGGGACTTGATGGGGGACTTCCCTGTGGCATTCGCTGTGACGTCAGAAGGGGTGGGGTTACATATTGGGTGACCCCACCCCCTATGACATCACGGGAAATTCCACAGGGAAGTCCCCGTCAAGTCCCCATGTGTCAGAGGGGGGCAGCGTCACCGTGTGGCCCCGCCCCGGTTATTTAAGAACCGTCAGAAGAGGAGAAGCGTCACACAGTGGGAGCCTCCCTCCATGCTATCATGGATGCAGAGCGGCCCGAGGAGAAGAAGGGAAGATGCCGGACGAGAACACCGGAGGAAGAACCAGAAGAACCAGAAGAAGAAGAAGATGGAGGAAGAAACCAAAGGAAGATAGAAGATAGAAGAAAGACAATAGAAGAATGAAGAAGCATTTACATAAAGGAATTGTCAAAAACTGTCTCTTGTCATTTTTAACATTTTTGATAGTTTTTTTGTGAAATGGTAGGGGGTACAAGTACCCCCTTACATTTCACACAGGGGGAGGGCCGGGATCTGAGTGTCCCCTTGTTAACCACTTCATTACCCGGCTATTGTAATATGATGTCCACAGATGGGATCTCCCATCCTGGGTGGACGTCATATGACGGCCGCCTAGGGGGCACGCGCGCCGCGTTGCTCGGGACCCGGTGCGTGTGCCTGGTGGCCACGATGTCTACTGGGCACCCGCAATTGCCCATTAACCGGGCCGGACCGTGGATCTGTGTGTGTAAACACACAGATCCACAGCCTGTCAGGTGAGAGGAGAGCGATCTGTGTTCCCAGAACGGTGGAACACTGATTGGTCTCCTCCCCTTGTACGTCCCCACCCCCTACAGTTAGAATCATTCCCTAGGTAACATAATTAACCCCTCCCCGCCCCCTAGTGGTTAACCCCTTCACTGCCTGTCACATTTACACAGTAATCAATGCAATTTTATAGCATTGATCGCTGTATAAATGTGAATGGTCCCAAAAATGTGTCAAAAGTGTCCGATGTGTCCGCCATAATGTCGCAGTCACGAAAAAAAATCGCAATCGCCGCTATTACTAGTAAAAAAAAAATAAATATTTTTTTTTAAAAATGCCATAAATCTATCCCGTATTTTGTAGACGCTATAACTTTTGCACAAACCAACCAATATACGCTTATTGCGATTTTTTTACCAAAAATATGTAGAAGAATACATATCGGCCGAAACTGAGGAAAAAATTTGTTTTTTTTTCTAAAAATTGGGATATTTATTATAGCAAAAAGTAAAAAATATTGTGGTTTTTTCAAAACTGTCGCTCTTCTTTTGTTTATAGCGCAAAAAATAAAAACCGCAGAAGTGATCAAATACCACCAAAAGAAAGCTCTATTTGTAGGGAATAAAGGACATCAATTTTTTTGGGTACAACGTCGCACGACCGTGCAATTGTCGCTTAAAGTGCGACAGCACTGAAAACTAAAAATTGGCCTGGGAAGGAAGGGGGTGAAAATGCCCTGTATTGAACCTGTTAAAGGGGGCTTCCAGATTCCGATAAGCCCCCCGTCTGCAGACCCCCAAAACCACTGGGCAAGGGTTGTGGGGATGAGGCCCTTGTCCCCATCAACATGGGGACAAGGTGTTTTGGGGGGCTACCCCAAAGCACCCTCCAAATGTTGAGGACATGTGGCCTGGTACGGTTCAGGAGGGGGGTCACTCTCTCGTCCCCCCTCTTTTCCTGTGGTGTGCCAGGTTGCATGCTCGGATAAGGGTCTGGTATGGATTTTTAGGGGGGACCGAACACCATTTTTTTTTTAATTTTGGTGTGGGGTTCCCCTTAAAATTCATACCAGCCCTGAAGGGTCTGGTATAGATTTTGAGGGGGACCCCACACCATTTTTAAAAAATTTTGTCCGGGGTTCCCCTTAATATCCATATCAGACCTGATAGGCCTGGTAAGGAATTTAGGGGGACCCCCACGTCATTTTTTTTTAATTTTGGTTCGCGGGTTTCCCTGTGGGGAATTCCCATGCCATTTTTATCAATGAACTTTTATGTGTATTGTCGGATCGGCAATTCATTAATAGCTGCGAGTAGTTTTAAATGACTTTTTTCCTTTGAAATGTCATTTTGCTGTCAGACTGTACTAAACATGGGATACATGCACCCCTTTACAGGCATACTATAGACACCCCCCCAGGTATGAAATTTATAGGGATATTACACTTTTATTGTTTGACTTTAAGCATTATTAAAATCACTGCTCCCTAAAAAAGAGCCGTTTTTAAAACTTTTTTTTGCATTGATCCATGTCCCCTGGGGCAGGACCCAGGTCCCCAAACACTTTTTATGACAATAACCTGCAAATAAGCCTTTAAAATTAGCACTTTTGATTATTCATGTTCGTGTCCCATAGACTTTAATGGTGTTCGCGTGTTTGAACAAATTTTTTGCCTGTTCGCAAGTTCTGGTGCGAACCGAACAGGGGGGTGTTCGGCTCATCCCTATTCAGATGAAATACATAAGGAGGAACTTTATAAGGCTGATGTTGATGTTATTGTATATGGCACCAATCATACAGTTAACTTACTTTTTTTGCCTATATGAGAGCTTTTATATTTTGCTTTATGAGATTGTTATAATAAAGAAAGTCTTGGGTCATCTACACTATTGGAGTGTTTTCTATTTTGTGGACCGGGCGAACAGACGATGTTCGAGTCGAACATGGGTTCGACTCAAACACGAAGCTCATCCCTATTCTCTACATGAATGGAACTCATTTCTCTTTATAGGAATCATTAATATGAGATCACTTTATAAAAGACGATCGATCATCTACACTATTGGAGGGTTTTTTCTTTTTGTGGATCCCAATTACTAAATGTGACATGAGAAGTGGATGAGGTGGTGTGATCCATTCATTATTCCTGTATGGGGATTGGACCATACACACTCACACTGACCTCTAGGCTTTCACCTCCAACCTTCTGCTCTTGGATTTAGTTGTGGGGATTCACTTTGATGGTCACAGAAGTCTCACTCATGTTGTAAAAACAAAGTGACACAGTTGCACTTTGGGATTTTCATTTGAACATTGTGGTGGAGGATTACATATTATGGTGTGAATTAATTTTCATTATTACCGTTTTTTTGGGGGCTTTTTTTATGAGTCTCACTACTATCGCTGCACTATTTTTACATATGCTGTTTATATGTTCTTTTTATTCATTATCAGTTAAATAGCCTCAATACCATTGTTATATATTTACTTATAAGGAATGTTGTGTTAAGGAGTCTCACTTTTAATGTTATATTTTTACATTTATATTGTTTGAATGTTATATACTAGTGCTGTAGTCTTCCATATTGTACTATTTGGATGTATATCGGTCTTCCTGCTGGTTTCTGGTTCTTTTTTTGGTGCATCATCGCCCGACTGCACAATTGTCAGTTAAAGGCAGAAAAAAATGCCAGACACCCCTAGGAGCAAAATCATCCAGTGTGCATGAGGCCTGATAGTGAGAACCAGAAAAATGGGGTCATTTTGTTAGCATTTCCACTGTCCTGGTGCCTGGTGTCCTGTTGCTTCAGGGCCTTCAAAGTTGTAATAGGTATTCAAGAAATTAGACGTGTAATTTATGTCCCTAGAACACCTGACGGTGCTCCTTGCATGTTGGGCCATACCTTGGAATGTCTACTTTCAAAAAGGGGTCATTTGGGGGGTATTTGTACTTTCCTGGCTTGTTAGTGTCTCAAGAACTGAGATAGGCCATCAGTACATCAGGTGTGATCAATTTTCAGTGATTGGCATCAATGTAGACTCTATAACCTTCACAAATACCAAATAATATCCACTGAATTGGGTTATTTTTTCCAAATATATGTAGCAGTATACATTTCTGTCAACATGTATTAAGAAAATTACTAATTTGCTAAATGTTATAACAGAAATGAAGAAAAATGCATTTTGTTACAACATTTTTGGTCTTTTTTTATTTATAGTGAACAAAATGGAAACCCACAGTGGTGATTAAATACAACCAAAAAAAGCTCAATTTGTGTGAAAAAAAGGCAAAAATGTCATATGGGTACAGTGTTGTATGACTGAGTAATTGTCATTCAAAGTGTGAGCACTGAAAGCTGAAAATTGGCATTGGCAGGAAGGGGCTGACAATGCCCTGTGGGAGAGGGTTAAATAAATTGGCGATATCTAGGGACAAACATGATATATAATATATCTCCATTATTATTATTTGATTTAACTAGTTTGGACATAACAGTCCAGGATTGGATATTTATAGACAATTTGTAGAAGAGAAGAATGTTATCAGAAGAAAATGAATTTCTCCCCCCAGAATGAATGTAACTATTCTCTACATGAATGGAACTTATTTCTCTTTATTGGAATCATTATATGAGATCACTTTATAAAAGACGATCGATCATCTACACTATTGGAAGATTTCTTTTTGTGGACCCCAATTACTAAATGTGACATGAGAAGTGGATGAGGTGGTGTGATCCATTCATTATTCCTGTATGGGGATTGGACCATACACACTCACACTGACCTCTAGGCTTTCACCTCCAACCTTCTGCTAAGTCTTGGATTCAGTTGTGGAGATTCACTTTGATGGTCACAGAAGTCTCACTCATGTTGTGGAAATTTCATTAACGAAAAGTGACACCATTGTACTTTGGGATTTCCTTTGAACATCATGGTGGAGAATTTGATCTTATGGCGTGGAGAAAACTTTATTATTACCGTTCATTATTTGCACCTTTTTTTTGAAAATTTGTACTAATATTGCTGCATAATTTTATATCTGCTGATTATAAATTCTCTTCATTAGTTATCAGTGAAATAGACTCCATACCATTGTTATATATACACTTACAGGCATACCCCACTTTTAAGTACGCAATAGTGTTTATTTACTAAAGCTGGAAAGTGATGTGATGATTCCACCAATAGGGATCAGATATAACAATTCCTTTCACTACAAAAATACACTTTCATACATGTGAGGAAGGGCAGATCTCCTGTAATCTATTCACAGATACTTCAATCCATATAACATATAATATGCAACAAATACATAAACATGAAAAGCAACAAAGTTATCTTATAAAATTACAGACATCAAGAGAAAGTTCATAAATATGAAAAAGCGGATTTCCTACAACCCATTCACTACTACTTCCATCTCCAATCACCATACAGTGACTTGTGTAGTAAGACCCCTTTCACACTGTAGAGCCGATAAAGCGCCGGTAGTTTTTGCGGTGCTTTAGTGGTGTTTTCTCAGGTATTTCATGCCCTAGTGGGCCGGTGATAACGGGACCTTAAAAAAATGAAAAAAGACCAGTTTCGTGGCGCTTTCAAAGTGCTTTAGAAGTGCTGCCCATTCATTTCAATGGGTAGGGGCGTTTTGGGAACACTATTTATAATGCTCATAACCCGCCCCAAAGATGCTGCTTCAGGACATTTTCTAACGTCCCACAAGCGCACAGCCCCACTGTGAAAGAACTCATACAAATAAATGGGAGGCAGTTTTCAGGCGCTATTTCTAGTGCTAAAATGTCTGAAAACTGCCTCAGTGTGAAAGGGGTCTAACAGAAATACCAGAGATTCATCCAGATGGATTAAATCAATGCTGATCATCTTCCACCTCTTTGCAGCAAATTCAATCAACCTCCCCCACACCGGTGAGCAAACATGTCACTTACCAAAAGGTTTATTCCCACAAGCAAGGCCCAGACACGCTTGTTTATATCCTTCCAGCAGCGCCACTCTGCTCAAGCCAGCTTCCGATGAGAACAGACTGTGCCACGGAATGTCAGACCTCCAGGTAGTATCTCCAATATCACCCGAGGTATCCAGACAATGGCCGCAATCACATTACATAAAAAAGAAAAAGCCTCCATAGTGCATAATCCCTAAATATATATAGAATCACAGATTGTACACTTCCATCATATACACGAGTATACACAGAACTCAGAGCACACACCGCTCCGGACTGCAGCCGTGTATGATGGAGTCCAGGCAGTGACATGGAGGATTTTTCTTTTCTATGTAATGTGATTGCGCCCATTGTCTGGATACCTCGGGTGATATTGTAATTTTGCACATTATATGTTATAAAGACTGAAGTAGTTGTGAATTTTTATTATTGATCACTATTGGTGGAGTTATCACATCTACATTAGAAGTGTTGGTATTCGGACACATTGTAGGTTGCAGATTTCTCATTTGTCTCATCACACATTTTGTCACTAATGCCCTGTACACGCAGTCAGATTTTCCAATGGAAAAAGTGCGATCGGATTGTGTTGTCGGAAATTCCGATCGTGTGGGCTCCATCTGACTTTTTCCGTCGGAATTTCCGACACACAAAGTTTGAGAGCAGGTTAAAAAAATTTCCAACAACAAAATCCGATCATTTAAATTCCGATCGTGTGTACACAAATCTGATGCATAAAGTGCCATGCATGCTCAGAATAAATTAAGAGACGAAAGCTATTGGCTACTGCCCCATTTATAGTCCTGACGTACGTGTTTTATGTCATCGCGTTCAGAATGATCGTTTTTTCTGAAAACTTTGTGCTGCCGTGTGTATGCAAGACAAGTTTGGCCCAAAATCTGTTGGAAAAAATCAGATGGATTTTGTTGTCGGCATGTCCGATCAATGTCCGATCAAATGTACAGGGCATAAGTGTAGAGCTCTATACATAGAATTATATTATACTATTTGTACTTCTATATCAGACTTCTTGCTGGCAGCTGGTTTTCATTCATTATATTTTGACAAAGTTATTCATATTTTATTTTTTCATATTTTTTAGTGCAGATATTTCATTTTTGACATTTTTATATCCAGCTTTAGAGAACTATCTGATGTTGGTGATATATAGAGACAACCAGGAGATGAAATATATCTCCATTATTATTATGTGATTTATATTATTTAGACATATACTAAAAAAAAAGTATTGGGAAGCCTGCCCTTACAAGCACATAAACTTTAAGCGCATCTCAGTCTTAAGTAAGTGCAGTGATATGATTGCAAGAAAAGGGAAAAATTGTATGTGATTCAAAGATATATGTGACAAAATGACACAAACTCTAACATAATAGATGTGAATGGATATTAAGCAATGTACTAATATAGTGACTGCACTACACACAAATGTCCAAATTGAACGAAATGATGAAATACAGTCCAAATAGATTTGTGATCCAATACACATGTGAATATAAATATAAATATGAATATAAAAAATAATACATAAAAAATAAGTGGGCATATTTTTTATTTTTTATAGTCTCTTAGGTTTTGTATTTACCTATCTGTGGATGGTCATGCGACCCGTGTTTTTCATACAGGGATATATAATGTAATACTGACACATAATCACACACATAGGTTGGAGTTGATGGACGTGTGTCTTTTTTTAACCTCACCTACTATGTAACTATGCAACTATGTAACATTATGACGATTACACACATATTGTGAGCTCAACGTTTAGAGGCAGGACAAAAATTCCTTTTGGTTCATGTTTCTGAAAAAGTGTGTATAAAGGGGCGTTATCTGGACAAAGGAAAAAACATAAATATTTATGAATTAATAAAAGCTGTATAAGTAAATCAATAAATTAAATAAAATGTGTGTAATCAAAAAGTGCACAATTTATCAATATCCATAAAAGTCCATAAATTTCTATGATAAATGACTCTTCAATATATGCTCCAACACCATGCTCCTGAAATATGTGCTCCAATACTCCAAACCAATAGTGCTTCACCTGGAGTGACTATAGAATGCACTCACCAGATTTCCCCGGCCAGCAAGCGACCATAAAGCATGAAATGTGAGAAACTGCTCGATTTATGGGTCAGTCTCCATCAGAATCCACATCTATCTCCTCCATACATGGATGTATACGATCATGATTGAATAAGCAGGCATATGTAAAAAATCTCTCCAGTATCATATATCCTCCACAATATTCATCTGTCTCCTTCTCCCATCACAAGACTCTGTGGAATTGGCTCCACCACAAAGAGCCACAGATGGCAGGTATAGTGTAATAAAGTTTTATTTAGAAGAAAGCTGCACTTACATATGTCCAATATGATACAAATGGCACAAAGGCAGCTCAAGGGTCTGTAGAATCGATCCTGCACCGCTGTGTGACTAGGGACATGTGGTGTGCGTTCCAACTACCCGGCGGAAGTGGAGGGCTCCTGTCAGTTTGTTTGTCAAGCCTCTCTTCTATGTATTTCACGCCTGCACTTGTCATCGCATTTCTGATTGGAGCTTTCTGGCAGAAAAAATGCAAAACTCTCCTAAACTCATCTAAACTTTGTACAATAAAATCTATATAGGAAATGTTTTTTCTGCCAAGGGAACTGACATTTTTTTAAGCCCAGTGTGCATGGAGCCTTATGGAGTCCAAAGATGGAATTTGATCACATTCTCATATTTCTATATTATTTATGTGGTTTAGATATAAAAGTGTCCCAGAATATTATTGTCTCAGTCAGTGTTATATTCGTAATATCTAAATTTTAATTGGCTTTATTAAAAAGAATATGCATTTTCCATATTTGTGTGAATGATAGGACTTTGAGCTAGTGATATCTAGATGGCCATTCATTGACTGAAAATGCAGGTCAAGACCCTGTCAGAATTTGATGGATTTTATAAATAATATATGTATGGGTTGAAAATCTTCCTATGTAACCAATACTCTGATTTATGCTTTTATGTTTTAAGTGGTCTTATAGGCTCTCTCACATATATCCTGTTTCATGTTTAGAGGGTTGGTTAAAGTGAAACAGATGTTAAAGAGGCTTGTATATCTACTCTAGCCCCCACTTTTAGGAAGGAGGAGAAAGGGGAGTGTATGGGAGGGATTTGTGTTTGGGCGCGAATTTGAAAGACTGAGTTCATATATTCAAAGGATAAACGGCCTTCTGCCTCTTTGCACACATCTACTGCTTCCAAGACACATCTCCCTCTCCAAGACACACAGCTCTCCTATGCACACAGAATTCCTTCCAGGACACTAGAAGTTAATCGGCCATCTTGAAGAGCTGTTTCAAAGGGAAGCACATGGTCTAATGATTTTAAGAACTCTTTTCAGATCTTTGAAACAAATGAACTATATTTGAACATTTTTTGCATATATGAAACAACACTAATTCTGAATATGAATGTACTATTTTTGTAAGTATTTTCCAAGTTTTATGTGTGTACAATAAAACACACAGTTTGATTTAAGCTGACTCAAGCAGAAATAATTCCAAAATTCATCTCAGGAGAAAACATCATTATTGAAGGCTTTTTATACAATATTAAGCCATTTATTTCAGTCAGTCCTGTTATACTCACCATAATTCCTCTATCCGGCTTGTTGTCAGAGCTTCCATCAGATCCCTGAAATGAGGACCCTCCAGATTGTTCCCATACAGGTTCAGTGTCCTCAGTGTCTGGTTATTTCTTATTCCAGATGCCAGGTGGGGGCAGGAACTGTCTGTCAGGTGATTATCATACAATCTGTAGAAGAAGAGAAGAATGTTACCAAAAGAAAATTAATTTCTCCCCCAGGAATGAATGTAACTATTCTCTACATGAATGGAACTCATTTCTCTTTATTGGAATCATTAATATGAGATCACTTTATAAAAGACGATCGATCATCTACACTATTGGATGAGTTCTCTTTTTGTGGACCCCCAATTACTAAATGTGACATGAGTAGTGGATGAGGTAGTGTGATCCATTAATTATTCCTGTATGGGGATTGGACCATACACACTCACACTGACCTCTAGGCTTTCACCCCCAACCTTCTGCTAAGTCTTGGATTCAGTTGTGGAGATTCAGTTTGATGGTCACAGAAGTCTCACTCATGTTGTGTAAACTTCATTGACTAAAAGTGACACCATTGTACTTTGTGATTTCCTTAGAACATCATGGTGGAGGATTTGATCTTATGGTGTGGAGAAGATTTTATTATTACCGTTCTTTATTTGGACTTTTTTTGAAAATTTGTACTAATATTGCTGCACTAATTTTATATCTGCTGATTATAAATTCTCTTCATTAGTTATCAGTGAAATAGTCTCCATACCATTGTTAAAAAGGTCCCATCTCAATCTTCTCGGGACAATTTTATCTTTAATGTATTGTTCATGATGTACCTATCTGTGATGGTTTGACAGATCAAGACGCAACTAATGAGTGGTATAAATTTTTTAACGATAAAGGTCTGGATCTAGTACATTTTGCCTTAAAAAGGAAACAAAGGAAATTAAACATGATTAACCAGCAAATTGCTGAATGCAAAACCATACTGGACCCTTTTAAAGAGACAGCACCTTTTTCATCACTAACTCAACAACTGAATAAAGTGTTAGAACAGAAAGATGTTGAATTGAAACAAAGGAAAAAGAGAAAATACCTCAGAGATACCAATGATTATCAGTTAGAACAGGTTTTCAATTGGCAAATCAATGCAAAACAAGGTAAAACTGGGTCTATAGCCTCATCACCAGATAGAGAGGTGAGGATAGTGAGCCCCAGGAGAAATACATATTATAGGACTCCAGAAAGGAGATCCAGGACACCAGAAACCCCAAGATATAACCAACAGAAACACTGGGAACAAAGTAACACACATGACAATGGATCAAGAACACCAAAACCTTGGTGGAGGAACAAAACAAAAAATAAATCACCAAGAAGACCCTACTGGAAAAATAATGCCAATAAAAGACCAAACAAACCCCACTATCCACCCTACAATCAATCAAGATCGCACCAATCAGGTAATGAATCGCAATATGATCAGGTGGAAAATGGCAGGTACCCCAGGTATGGGGAACAAGGATACTATCAACATTCAACTAGAACTGAACCAAGAGGAAATCAATATAATTCCAGAAATGACCCCAGAAACTCCTACCAACAACCTCATAGGGATCAGCCAAGGGATTATCGGTATGATCAGGATAGGAGAGATCATAGGGACTATCAACAGAGCAATGGTGAATCTCGAGACCACCAGTCCAATGGTAATAGGAATGGGACCAGAGAATACGACCAATACAGATATCCTGATAGGAGGAGCCCATTGCCTACCACCAATAAATACGAGCCTCTTAGAAATTACATAGAGGAAGAACAGTCAAGATCTTTTTTAGATTTCCGCAGAAACGAAGATCCCCCACCCCTACAGGAATATACAAACAGAGAAAGAAGTCCAAACACCGTAAAAGGGGATGCAGAGCAGGATGGCAAACCCAAAAGAAAAAGAGAGTACTAGGGGAAGGCATCTACAACCTCAGCGGCAAAGAGCTCACACGAGCGGAATTAATCACACTGGACAAAGGCCTTAAATATGCACCAAAAAAGAATCTGGACAAATTCCAGATGTATATTGACATACAAAAATACACCAGGAAATTGAATATCAAGAAATACTTATTATCCAGACCACCATCTACATTGAACAAAGGAGTGGAACTTGGCAGAGGAGTACAGCATAGTGATTTAAGAAATAAGTCACTATTCAATCCACCCTCTACAAATAATGAACATATTGAGGTGTTTAAAAAAATGGTGATCAAAGACCTGGAACAACTCAAGTTCAGTAGAATCTCGGAATCCCAGCATATACAACAAGGTATAAAACAATTGGAAGCAAATAAAGATATTATAATTAGACCGGCCGACAAAGGGGGCGCCATTGTAGTACTAACAAAGGAATACTACCACCAGGAACTGATGGGACAACTTAACGATAATAACACATATCTGAAACTCAGTAGCAATCCTACTAGAGAATACAAACGAGATCTGTCCTCCTTGATTCAAAAAGGAATCAACAAAAATATTCTATCCAAAAAAGAATCTAGATACTTAGTACCGGATACATATAGAGTTCCAATCATTTACACCATCCCGAAGATCCATAAGAATGCTGAGGCACCACCAGGAAGACCCATTATTAATGGGATTCAATCGATCAATGCAAGACTAGGGGAATATGTGGACAAATTCTTGCAACCCCTAGTACCTAACACTAAAGCTTATCTACGTGATACCAAACATTTATTACAAATATTAAAATCTCTGACCCTGGACCCTAATGGAAGATATCTGTTAGCAACTGCGGATGTTGCTTCACTGTACACAATAATTGAACATAGCGATGCAATAGAAGCATCTAAATGGGCTATGGATTCATTCAGCCATCTCATTTCTAAACAGAAAAGATTTCTTCTTAGAAGCCTGGCCTTTGGTATTCAACATAACTACTTCTGGTATAATGATAATTATTTTCGACAACTAACGGGTATTGGGATGGGAGCTAAATATGCCCCAAGTGTAGCCAACATATTCATGGCAAAATGGGAGGAGGATGCCATCTTTTTAAATACTCCAAAGGAACTGGTTCTATATAAAAGATTCATAGACGATTGTATTTTTATTTGGAAGGGTGATGAACTGAGTTTAAGATCTTTTTTCCAACGTTTGAATATGAACCAAAAAAATATTAAACTTGAACATCAAATTAGTGAGACTAAAATCCAGTTCCTTGATCTTGAAATAGAACTAACAGCCAATATCATCAGCACAAAAACTTTCTTCAAACCGGTGGAAAGGAACAGCTATATACCAGTAACGAGTTGCCACTATGAGCCATGGTTAATCAACATTCCGAAGGGCCAGTTTATTCGCTTATGGAGAAATTGTTCAGAAAATAATGACTATCTTAAACAAGCTCAGTGGATAGGTAAGAGGTTTGAAGAAAAAGGGTACAATAAATGTTTTATAGAAGAAAAAATAACAGAAGTCAATCAAAACTCAAGAGAAGCGCTGATCCAAGATAAAATCAAGGTAAATGACAAAACAGATGACATACCTCTGATAATGGACTTCAGTATACAACACAGGAGGATGGAGAGGATTATAAAAAGACATTGGTCTATTTTAAAAACTGATACTACTTTGGTAAATATACTCCCAGAAAAACCGAGATTCATTTATAGACGAGCTCCAACTCTAAGGGAGATCATAGCTAAAAATGTACCCAACCCACCCAAGAGAATAACTGATTTAACCTTTTTTCAGGGTAAAGGATTCTATCCCTGTAAAAGGTGTTATGCCTGCATAAATACTTATCAAAATGGATACAGATGTCAGAAATTTTCTTCAACAAATACTGGACAAGAATTTGAAATAAAGGATTTTATATCTTGCAGGACTGAGGGGGTGGTATATGCTTTACAGTGCTCCTGCTCCCTCCAATACATTGGCAGAACGAAGCGACCAATGTGGAAGAGAATAAGAGAGCATATCCAGAACATTAGAAAAGGCTATCCAAAACACAGTGTTTCAAAACATTTTGATAGGTATCATAATAGAGACCCTAGGGGTCTCCAATTCTGGGCTATTCAAAAGTATAAGGCTCATTGGAGGGGTTCCCATAAAGTGAGGGAACTCAGCAAGAATGAATCCAAATGGATATTCCAGATGGGTACATTAGAACCCCATGGTTTGAACATTGAATTCGACCTGAATTGTTTTATTTCTGATTTTTAGAGGTTTTTCAGATATATATATATATTTTTTTTTATTTTATATATTTTATTTTAATATTTTTTATTATATATTTTTTATTTTTATTTATTTTTTGGTCCAATATACTCATTATTTGTCCAATACCAGTTTTTTCTGAGTGGCAATATTTGGTTCAGTTCTAGCATATAAATAATGGTCATCATTAGGGATGAGCCGAACACCCCCCTGTTCGGTTCGCACCAGAACATGCGAACAGGAAAAAAGTTCGTTCGAACATGCGAACACCGTTAAAGTCTATGGGACACGAACATGAATAATCAAAAGTGCTAATTTTCAAGGCTTATATGCAAGTTATTGTCATAAAAAGTGTTTGGGGACCTGGGTCCTGCCCCAGGGGACATGGATCAATGCAAAAAAAAGTTTTAAAAACGGCCGTTTTTTCAGGAGCAGTGATTTTAATAATGCTTAAAGTCAAACAATAAAAGTGTAATATCCCTTTAAATTTCGTACCTGGGGGGTGTCTATAGTGTGCCTGTAAAGGGGCGCATGTTTCCTGTGTTTAGAACAGTCTGACAGCAAAATGACATTTTGAAGGAAAAAACTCATTTAAAACTACCCGCGGCTATTGCATTGCCGACAATACACATAGAAGTTCATTGATAAAAACGGCATGGGAATTCCCCAAAGGGGAACCCCGAACCAAAATTAAAAAAAAAAAATGACGTGGGGGTCCCCCTAAATTCCATACCAGGCCCTTCAGGTCTGGTATGGATATTAAGGGGAACCCCGGCCAAAATTAAAAAAAAAAAATGACGTGGGGTTCCCCCTAAATTCCATACCAGACCCTTCAGGTCTGGTATGGATTTTAAGGGGAACCCCGCGCCAAAAAAAAAAAAAAAACGGCGTGGGGTCCCCCCAAAAATCCATACCAGACCCTTATTCGAGCACGCAACCTGGCAGGCCGCAGGAAAAGAGGGGGGGACGAGAGTGCGGCCCCCCCTCCCTCCTGAACCGTACCAGGCCACATGCCCTCAACATTGGGAGGGTGCTTTGGGGTAGCCCCCCAAAACACCTTGTCCCCATGTTGATGAGGACAAGGGCCTCATCCCCACAACCCTGGCCGGTGGTTGTGGGGGTCTGCGGGCGGGGGGCTTATCGGAATCTGGAAGCCCCCTTTAACAAGGTGACCCCCAGATCCCGGCCCCCCCCCTGTGTGAAATGGTAACCATTTCACGAAAAAAGTGTCAAAAATGTTAAAAATGACAAGAGACAGTTTTTGACAATTCCTTTATTTAAATGCTTCTTCTTTCTTCTATCTTCCTTCATCTTCTGGTTCTTCTGGCTCTTCTGGTTCTTCTGGTTCTTCCTCCGGCGTTCTCGTCCAGCATCTCCTCCGCGGCGTCTTCTGTCTTCTTCTCCTCGGGCCGCTCCGCACCCATGGCATGGGGGGGAGGCTCCCGCTCTTCTCTTCTTCTCTTCTTCTTTTCTTCTTTTCTTCTTTTCTTCTCTTCTTCTCTTCTTCTTCATTTTCTTCTCCGGGCCGCTCCGTAATCCATGCTGGCATGGAGGGAGGCTCCCGCTGTGTGACGGCGCTCCTCGTCTGACAGTTCTTAAATAACGGGGGGGGGGCGGGGCCACCCGGTGACCCCGCACCCCTCTGACGCACGGTGACTTGACGGGACTTCCCTGTGACGTCACGGGGAATGCCACAGGGAAGTCCCGTCAAGTCACCGTGCGTCAGAGGGGGGCGGGGTCACCGGGTGGCCCCGCCCCCCCGTTATTTAAGAACTGTCAGACGAGGAGCGCCGTCACACAGCGGGAGCCTCCCTCCATGCCAGCATGGATTGCGGAGCGGCCCGGAGAAGAAAATGAAGAAGAAGAGAAGAAGAGAAGAAAAGAAGAAAAGAAGAAAAGAAGAAGAGAAGAGCGGGAGCCTCCCCCCCATGCCATGGGTGCGGAGCGGCCCGAGGAGAAGAAGACAGAAGACGCCGCGGAGGAGATGCTGGACGAGAACGCCGGAGGAAGAACCAGAAGAACCAGAAGAGCCAGAAGAACCAGAAGATGAAGCAAGATAGAAGAAAGAAGAAGCATTTAAATAAAGGAATTGTCAAAAACTGTCTCTTGTCATTTTTAACATTTTTGACACTTTTTTCGTGAAATGGTAGGAGTACCCCCTTACCATTTCACACAGGGGGGGGGCTGGGATCTGGGGGTCACCTTGTTAAAGGGGGCTTCCAGATTCCGATAAGCCCCCCGCCCGCAGACCCCCACAACCACCGGCCAGGGTTGTGGGGATGAGGCCCTTGTCCTCATCAACATGGGGACAAGGTGTTTTGGGGGGCTACCCCAAAGCACCCTCCCAATGTTGAGGGCATGTGGCCTGGTACGGTTCAGGAGGGAGGGGGCCGCACTCTTGTCCCCCCCTCTTTTCCTGCGGCCTGCCAGGTTGCGTGCTCGGATAAGGGTCTGGTATGGATTTTTGGGGGGACCCCACGCCGTTTTTTTTTTTTTTTTTTTGGCGCGGGGTTCCCCTTAAAATCCATACCAGACCTGAAGGGTCTGGTATGGAATTTAGGGGGAACCCCACGTCATTTTTTTTTTAAATTTTGGCCGGGGTTCCCCTTAATATCCATACCAGACCTGAAGGGCCTGGTATGGAATTTAGGGGGACCCCCACGTCATTTTTTTTTTTAATTTTGGTTCGGGGTTCCCCTTTGGGGAATTCCCATGCCGTTTTTATCAATGAACTTCTATGTGTATTGTCGGCAATGCAATAGCCGCGGGTAGTTTTAAATGAGTTTTTTCCTTCAAAATGTCATTTTGCTGTCAGACTGTTCTAAACACAGAAAACATGCGCCCCTTTACAGGCACACTATAGACACCCCCCAGGTACGAAATTTAAAGGGATATTACACTTTTATTGATTGACTTTAAGTATTATTAAAATCACTGCTCCTGAAAAAACGGCCATTTTTAAAACTTTTTTTTGCATTGATCCATGTCCCCTGGGGCAGGACCCAGGTCCCCAAACACTTTTTATGACAATAACTTGCATATTAGCCTTTAAAATTAGCACTTTTGATTTCTCCCATAGACTTTTAAAGGGTGTTCCGCGGCATTCGAATTTGCCGCGAACACCCCAAATTGTTCGCTGTTCGGTGAACTTGCGAACAGCCAATGTTCGAGTCGAACATGAGTTCGACTCGAACTCGAAGCTCATCCCTAGTCATCATCCATTTTTGCAATATTCTATCATGGAATTTTTAGATTTTAATTTTATATTTTAATATTATTTCCCTATTTCTTATATCATATCTTATTTTAATTTTATATGTGTATATTTTATATATATATATATATATATATATATATATATATATATATATATATATATATATATATCATGTTATCTTGTTTACTCTGTTTTCCATACATTTTATGAGCAGAGTATGTGGATACCCCATTTTTGTGATATCATGGGGCACTGGTCAATTATCAAAACCATTAGAGACAATGCTTTGCCATACACTCCCTCTGTGAGATGTTATACCAATTGTGACCACTGGAGGGAGTTGAAGAACTAAACGTGATTAGAGATATCAATATATATATTTTTTACTTTTTACACACTGCGTTTTTTACACATGGAATCGTGGTTTTGATAAACCAACGATATTCATATGAATTACATGTCTAATAAAAGTAGGTTTTAACAGGATTGAAGTTTATGCAGGAAGCAGAATGATGACAAACTCATGCTGTAGCCATGGCAACCACTCTGCTGTTGTGCTATAAAGCTGAGTCCGTCAGAGCTTGTATTATCCTTGAAAAAGTCACGTGACTGTGATGTAACGCGTGGGAGGAGCCAAGGAAGCTCTGTGCAGATCAGCAGTTTCACACAGTGTACTGCACTGAATCTGCTCCTGTCTAAGGCGGCTGACTGCTATAGTAAAACCTGCATATGCCTTATCATTATAAGGCACACGTGAGTGGATTGAAGTTTGCCTGTGTACCTTGGTATCCTAACTATTGCACAATGATTGGTTTTTTCTCTTATCTGCCTGTTTATGATTCTCACATTGGTTGTGAATAGAAGCAAAAAACACATTGGTACTATCAATGAGCACCTTAATTAAGCAAGTGTTTTTAAACAGCTTTGCTAGTGATCAAAAGCTCTATACCAATCAGGATTCTACACCTGTATAATTGAACCTTCTGAATACATCCCTATATATTTATTTTTATGTGGATTTTTAATGTGAATTTTTTACACATTTGGTGTCACTAATTTTTTATAATTTTACACTATTTTGATTGCTGGATTTTATAGGAATTTTTACTCACCGCTGGATTTATTTGACTATTTATATTTATCCTTATATATTCATTTTCATGCACATTGTGAAGCGCTTCAAATATCATTATTTAATATGATGAGGCAGTTTTTATGGGGGCAGTTTTGATGGGGCAATGCTGATGGGGCATTTTTGATGGGGCAGTTTTGATGGTGGCAGATTTGATGGGGGCAATATGATGGGGAAGTTTTGATAGGGCACTTCTGATGAGGCAGTTTTAAAGGGGCGGTTTTGATATTGGCAATATGACGGGGCAGTTTTGATGGGGGCAGTTCTGATGGGGCAGTTTTGATGGGGAAAATCTGATGGGGCAATTTTGATGGGGCAGTTTTGATGGGAGCAATTTTGATGGTGGCAATATGATGGGGGCAGTATTGATGGCGCAATTCTGATGGGGCAGTTTTGATGGTGGCATGTGATGGGGCAGTTTTTATGGGGGCAGTTTTGATGGGGCAATGCTGATGGGGCATTTTTGATGGGGCAGTTTTGATGGTGGCAGTTTTGATGGGGGCAATATGATGGGGAAGTTTTGATAGGGCAATTCTGATGGGGCAGTTTTAAAGGGGCGGTTTTGATATTGGCAATATGACGGGGCAGTTTTGATGGGGGCAGTTCTGATGGGGCAGTTTTGATGGAGAAAATCTGATGGGGCAATTTTGATGGGGCAGTTTTCATGGTGGCAATATGATGGGACAGTTTTGAAAGGGGGAGTTTTGATGGTGGCAATATGATGGGGTAGTTTTGATGGGGCAGTTTTGATGGGGGCAGTTTTGATGGTGGCAATATGACGGGGCAGTTTTGATGGGGACAGTATTAATGGGGCAGTTAGGATGGGGGCAATTTTAATGGGGCAGATTTGATAGTGGCAATATGTTGGGGCAGTTTTGATGGGGCAATTCTGATGGGGCAGTTGTGATGGCGGCAATATGATGAGGGCAGCTTTAATTGGGGCAGTTTTGATGGTGGCGATATGACGGGGCTGTTTTGATGGTGGCAATATGATGGGGCAGTTTTGATGGGGCAGTATTGATGGGGGCAATATGATGGGGCAGTTTTGATGGTGGCAATATGACATGGCAGTTTTGATGGTGGCAATATGATGGGGCAGTTTTGATGGGAGCAGTATTGATGGGGGCAATATGAGGGGGCAGTTTTGATGGTGGCAATATGATGGGGCAGTTTTGATGGGGCAGCTTTGATGGGGCAATATGATGGGGCAGCTTTGATGGGGCAGTTTTGATGGTGGCAATATGACGGGGCAGTTTTGATGGTAGCAATATGATGGGGCAGTATTGATGGGGCAATATGATGGGGCAGTATTGATGGGGCAGTTTTGATGGGGGCAGTTTTGATGCAGCAGTTTTGATGGTGGCAATATGATGGGGCAGTTTTGATGGTGGCAATATGATGGGGCAATTTTGATGGGGGAAGTATTCATGGGGGCAATATGATGGGGCAGTTTTGATAGGGAAATTCTGATGGGGCAATTTTGATGGGGCAGTTTTGATGGGAGCAATTTTGATGGTGGCAATATGATGGGGCAGTATTGATGGGGCAATTCTGATGAGGCAGTTTTGATGGGGCTGTTTTAATGGTGGCAATATGATGGGGGCAGTTTTGATGGGGGCAGTATTAATGGGGCAATTCTGATGGGGGCATTTTTGATGGGGCAGTTTTGATGGGGGCAATATGACGGGCAGTTTTGATGGTGGCAATATGATGAGGCAGTTTTTATGGGGGCAGTTTTGATGGGGCAATGCTGATGGGGGCATTTTTGATGGGGCAGTTTTGATGGTGGCAGTTTTGATGGGGGCAATATGATGGGGAAGTTTTGATAGGGCAATTCTGATGGGGCAGTTTTAAAGGGGCGGTTTTGATATTGGCAATATGACGGGGCAGTTTTGATGGGGGCAGTTCTGATGGGGCAGTTTTGATGGAGAAAATCTGATGGGGCAATTTTGATGGGGCAGTTTTCATGGGAGCAATTTTGATGGTGGCAATATGATGGGGGCAGTTTTCATGGGGGCAGTATTGATGGCGCAATTCTGATGGGGCAGTTTTGATGGTGGCATATGATGGGGCAGTTTTTATGGGGGCAGTTTTGATGGTGGCATGTGATGGGGCAGTTTTTATGGGGGCAGTTTTGATGGGGCAATGTTGATGGGGGCATTTTTGATGGGGCAGTTTTGATGGTGGCAGTTTTGATGGGGGCAATATGATGGGGAAGTTTTGATAGTGCAATTCTGATGGGGCAGTTTTAAAGGGGCGGTTTTAATATTGGCAATATGACGGGGCAGTTTTGATGGGGGCAGTTCTGATGGGGCAGTTTTGATGGGGAAAATCTGATGGGGCAATTTCGATGGGAGTAATTTTGATGGTGGCAATATGATGGGGGCAGTTTTCATGGGGGCAGTATTGATGGCGCAATTCTGATGGGGCAGTTTTGATGGTGGCATGTGATGGGGTGTTATGATGTGCTTGGTGATACGATTTGCTGGGGGGTGTTGTGATGCAATTTGTGGGGGGTGCTGTGATGTGATTTGTTGGGGGCGATGTGATGCCATTTGTGGGGGGTGTTGTGATGCGACTTGCAGGGGGTGTTGTGATGCAATTTGCGGGGGCGATGTGATGTGAGTTGTGGGGGGTGTTGTGATGCAATTTGCAGGGGTTGTTGTGATGCAATTTGCGGGGGGTGTCGTGATGCGATTTGTGGGGGTGTTATGATGCAATTTGCGGGGATTGTTGTGATGCAATTTGGGGGGGACGATGAGGTATGATTTGCGGGGGGTGTTCATTGTGATGTGATTTGTTGGGGGCGATGTGATGCCATTTGTGGGGGGTGTTGTGATGCGACTTGCAGGGGGTGTTGTGATGCAATTTGCGGGGGCGATGTGATGTGAGTTGTGGGGGGGTGTTGTGATGCAATTTGCAGGGGTTGTTGTGATGCAATTTGCGGGGGGTGTCGTGATGCAATTTGTGGGGGTGTTATGATGCAATTTGCGGGGATTGTTGTGATGCAATTTGGGGGGACGATGAGGTATGATTTGCGGGGGGTGTTCATTGTGATGTGATTTGCTGGGGGTGTTGTGATGCGATATGCTGGTAGCGATGTGATGCGATTTGTGGGGTGCTGTGATGGGATTTGCTGGGGGTGTTCTGATGCGATATGCTGGGGGCGATGTGATGCGATTTGCGGGGTGCTGTGATGCGATTTGCTGGGGGTGTTGTGATGCAATATGCTGGGGGTGATGTGATGCGATTTGCGGGGCTGTTGTGATGCAATTTGCGGGGGGCGATGTGATGCCATTTTGCGGCGGTGTTGTGATGCCATTTGTGGGGGTGTTGTGATGCCATTTGCAGGGGGTGTTGTGATGCGATTCCCGGTGGCTATGTGATGCGATATGCGGGGGGTGTTGTGATGCAATTTGCACGGGTTTTGGTGATGCAATTTTCTCGGGGCGATGTGATGTGATGTCATAGAAATTCATCTTTGCTTGGTCTACGCCATTTTCAGGTAGGCAATGCAAGAAATAATGCAATTGTAATTTATTTCCTGGTTCCTGGGGGGAGGAGGGGAGGAGAGGTTTGCATAGCTAAGGGGCAGCAACTTTCTCTGACACTGCTGTTGCTATGGAAACCTGACCTGAAACCTATCACACTTCTTGTGCTGCACTGAGCATGTGCGAGATCTGCAAGGATGAGATCCAGGAAGAAATACAGTCTGGCTTCAGATGCCCACACTTAAGATGGCCACGGCCTGCTGGAAGTCTATAAAATAACAAACTAATGCTATAAACTAACAAAACGGACCTTAGTTTACAGACTAACTTTACTAGAATACATTAAGCTTGTGTATTATAGGGGTATTTTTATTTAAAAAGTATAAATTTGGCCGGAACACTGCTTTAACCACTTAAGGACCAGCCTCGTTTTGAGATTTTGGTGTTTACATGTTTAACCACTTCCCACCCGGCCAATGTACATTAACAGCCGGGTGGGCGCTCTCTCCTTCTGAGTCGACATTCAGGAGCATCCTTCAGAAGGAGCGGGATCCTGTGCAGGCCTGTGCAGTGGCACGATCCCGATGCATCACCCGGACAAGGCGCATCTATGATCGGCAGGAGGGCTCTGTGATTGGCCCTCCTAAACACATGACAGCCATGTCCAATCACAGCCGTCATGTGATGTAAACACAAGCCAGTTGCTAGGCAATCAGCTCTCCTTTCCTCACATGGAAGTTGTTGGTGAGGAGAGGAGAGGGGATCGCTGCAGCCAGCTGGTGATCAGTTTTTTACAGCTTTTTACTCACTGATCACCAACCTAGTGTCACCACACAATGCAAAACACAATGTCCCCAAAACACGTCCCCAAATAAAAAAAAACACCTGTCCCCCACATATGTCCCACTAAAATCACATGTCCCAATGATTATCTGCACACATATGTCTGTGATCACCTGCGCACATCTGTACATGATAATTTGCGTACATCTGTCCGTGATCACACAAACCAATTATTATACACTTAACAGAAATTTTTTTACCAAAAACATGTAGCAGAATACATTTTGGCTTAAATTTATGACAAAAATTCGATTTTATTGGATTTCTTTTAAAACAGAAAGAAAAAAATATTTTTTTTTTCCAAATTTCCGCTCTTTTTTTGCTTATATAGCAAAAAATAAAAAACAAAGTTGTGAATAAATACCACCAAAAGAAAGCTCTATTTGTGCAAACAAAATGATAAAAATTCAATTTGGGTACAGAGTAGCATGACCACGCAATTGTCACTGAAAGTGCAAGAGCGCTTAAAGCTGGAAATTGGCCTGGGAAGGAAGGTGGCGAAAGTGCCTGGTATTGAAGTGGTTAAAACAGGTTTTATTGCTAGAAAATGACTTAGAACCACAAACATTATATATTGTTTTTTTCTAACACCCTAGAGAATAAAATGGCGGTCATTTCAATACTTTTTTTCACACCATATTTGCGCAACAGTTCTACAAGCGCACTTTTTTGGAAAAAATTCACTTACGATATCCTCCTTCAAACAGTACCACGGATTCGTCCTCCAGCGAACATTTGGGTCTCATGCAATTGAGATAAAGGGATAGGGAGAAATAAGCTCCGCATAGTGTGAATTCCAGATTACCAAAAAAATTTTTTTTATTGTGTTTAAAAAATTCCAACACAAATACAAATAAAAACAAAGTTCATAAAAGTACTTTTAGTGCAGTAAATAGATGATTGAGGTGGCGTCCAACACCCGACGCGTTTCATCTTCAAAAGACTTCAACAGGGGTTTACATACTATGCGGAGCCCTTTTTCTCCCTATCCCTTTATCTCAATTGCATGAGACCCAAATGTTCGCTGGAGGATGAATCCGTGGTACCGTTTAAGATTGGGAACCCTTCCAGGACCCTTGCGCCATGGACCAAGGACAACTATAACCTTACCGTATTTGACGGTGCAAGCGCATACGACTCACCGCCAACGGCCTGTGAGTCCACCACGTCCGGTAAGGGCATTTTATAGTATTTCCTGCGGGGTCAAGTATTTGAAAAAGTCTATTGGAGACAGGAATAGATGCTACTGTGACACCTACATCTATGTTCCAGGATCTCTTTGTTAAACTTAATGAACTGTCCTATATCCCAGGGACTTGCCATATACCCCCACTCCAACTCTCATTATATATGTTTATGTTTTGACCTGAAGGTCTGGTATTTTTTATCGTGTATACACAATTTACATTGTTTTTTTACTATTTTGGATGTTGATATTAATGATTTTTTTAGATCACCTGATTTTTAGACAGGCCACGATTAACCTGCCCACTTGTGAGGTCTAGCAGGACCTAGTTTGTGATAAGTACACAGGTGTTATATATGATACACTTCTTTGCACAATATAGCGCTACACTTCTTTTTCCTTTCACATAATGGGTGACCCCACCCCCTATGACATCATGGGAAATTCCACAGGGAAGTCCCCATCAAGTCCCCATGTGTCAGAGGGGGGTGGGGTCACCAGGTGGCCCCGCCCCCATTATTTAAGAACCGTCAGAAGAGGAGAAGCGTCACACAGCGGGAGCCTACCTATATGTCATCATGGATGCGGAGCGGCCCGAGGAGAAGAAGGGAAGAAGACGCCACGGAGGAAGATGTCAGACGAGAACACCGGAGGAAGAATCAGAAGAAGAAGATGGAGGAAGAAACCGAAGAAAGATACAAGATAGAAGAAAGAAGAAGCATTTAAATAAAGGAATTGTCAAAAACTGACTCTTGTCATTTTTAACATTTTTGACACTTTTTTTGTGAAATGGTAGGAAGTACCCCCTTACCATTTCACATAGGGGGAGGGCCAGGATCTGGGTGTCCTCTTGTTAAAGGGGGCTTCCAAATTCCGATACGCCCCCCATCCGCAGACCCCCACAACCACCAGGCAAGGGTTGTGGGGATGAGGCCCTTGTCCCCATCAACATGGGAACAAGGTGTTTTGGGGGGCTACCCCAAACCACCCTCCCAATGTTGAGAGCATGTGACCTGGTACGGTTCAGGAGGGGGGTGCTCTCTCATCCCCCTCTTTTCCTGCAGCCTGCCAGGTTGCGTGCTCAGATAAGGGTCTGGTATGGATTTTGGGGGGGACCCCACGCCATTTTTTTTTAATTTTGGCATGGGGTTCCCCTTAAAATCCATACCAGACCTGAAGGGGGGTCTGGTATAGATTTTGACGGGGACCCCACACCATTTTTTTAAAACATTTTGGCCGGGTTCCCCTTAATATCCATACCAGACCTGAAGGGCCTGGTATGGAATTTAGGGGGACCCCCACATCATTTTTTTTTAATCTTGGTTCGGGGTTCCCCTGTGGGGAATTCCCATGCCGTTTTTATCAATGAACTTTTATGTGTATTGTCGGACCGGCAATTCATTAATAGCCGCGAGTAGTTTTAAATGACTTTTTTTCCTTTGAAATGTAATTTTGCTGTCAGACTGTTTTAAACACAGGAAGCATGCGCCCCTTTACAAGCATACTATAGACACCCCCCAGGTACGAAATTTAAAGGAATATTACACTTTTATTGTTTGACTTTAAGCATTATTAAAATCACTGCTCCCGAAAAAACGGCCATTTTTAAAACTTTTTTTTACATTGATCCATGTCCCCTGGGGCAGGACCCGGGTCCTCAAACACTTTTTATGACAATACTATGCATATAAGCCTTTAAAATTAGCACTTGATTTCTCCCATAGACTTTTAAAGGGTATTCCGCGGCTTTCAAATTTGCCGCGAACACCCCAAAATGTTCGCTGTTTGGCGAACTGGTGAACAGCCGGTGTTCGAGTGGAACATGAGTTTGACTCGAACTTGAAGCTCATCCCTAGGAGGCAGTTTTCAGGTGCTATTTCTAGTGCTGAAATGTCTGAAAACTCCCTCAGTTTGAAAGGGGTATAACAGAAATACCAGAGATTCATCCAGATGGATTAAATCAATGCTGATCAACTTCCTCCTCTTTGCAGCAACTTCAATAAACCTCCACCACACCGGTGAGCAAACATGTCACTTACCAAAAGGTTTGTCCCCACAAGCAAGGCCCCGACACACTTGTTTATATCCTTCCAGCAGCGCCACTCCACTCAAGCTGGCTTCCAATGAGAACAGACTGTGCCACGGAATGTCAGACCTCCAGGTAGTATCCCCAATATCACCCGAGGTGACCAGACAATGGCTGCAATCACATTACATAGAAAAGAAAAAGCCTCCATAGTGCATAATCCTTAAATATATTTTGAATCACAGATTGTACACTTCAATCATATACATGAGTATACACAGAACTCAGAGCACACACCACTCCGGACTGCAGCCGTGTATGATGGAGTCCAGGCAGTGACATGGAGGCTTTTTCTCGTTCAATATTTTCATTGAAATTTTGCAAAGCAATAGATACATTGACATATCAGACAGAAAAAGACTCCTCACTGACCAAAGTGGCCAGAAGAGGTGAAAACAGAAAAACATACAAGTTATCTCTTACAGTGGTAATATAGCATTAAAGCACTGATAAATCTGCAACAGTGACACTGTATTTCTAAATAGGAACATTCCCTTCTTGAAACTGGGAAATTTTAGCTCTCAAGATAGGAGCCAAGAGTAAAAAAAAGAAAGGAAAACCTTCAGAGATAGTGAAATAACAACTAAGGATAACAGTATATCAGGGTATAATTGTTTCCCATATGCAGACTTTCTACTTTGTAAGATGTGGTGATCATCGTAGAGTAGACACCCTTGGGCACCAAGGGGTCACCAGGTGGGGGTGTACATAAAGAACTGACCCCCCGCGCCTGCCACCCAGCCCCGTGGGTCATTCCAGCGTTCTACCGCAACTGATGGTCAGCTTGAAAGAAATTTTGACAGGGATGTCCCCCAGAGCAAGCCCAGGAGAAGCACACTCCACCCCAATGGGAACACACTGTGGAGTGAGGTAGCTCAAAGACCACTCCCAGTAGGAAAACCCGTCTAACACCCATCAGCTCCCACCGGAGGACACTCCTGCCGGGAAGATCCCCAGGCCTCGCGCTCCCCGTGAAAGAGCCGATAGTACCAATGTCTAGTTCGGATGACCAAAAGTGAGTCGCTGTTCTCTGAGCTGGGTTATTCAACACACTTTTGAGGACAACCCACGTGGAGCCCACGTGAAGGTATATACCCTGTAAATCCAGTATCTGGTGGTAAAGATCGGAGGAAAGAAGAAGGGACAGAATAGAGAAAAGGAAATGAGCAAGGAGGAGAGGAAAGGATGTGGGGTGGGATATGAGGTAATGAAGTATGGACTCGCTGGACCACCCCCTACTTCAGTAAGTGGCCTGGGTAAAGTGGAACCCCGACATGTGTAGCCCAAGGTTACCAGATCCATTCAAAACGCTGGACCGTGTCTCGCAGTTTCACCACTGTTTGTTCCTGTGACATGATCCACGAAAGTTTTTGTTTGGTGGCCATGATGGACACCGTGGGAGTTTTCCAGGCTTTCGCCAAAGTGATCTTGGCTCCCAAACACATAAAGAAGATGAGCTGTTGTGTGGACTTAGGTGTGTTGTGTACTCTGCGGTTTAGTAGGATGTATGTGTGATCCTGCGGAACATCAATCTCAGTCACCTTCCTTAGAAGGTGGAGAAATTTGTTCCAGTAGCTCCGTATGCGGGGGCATGCCAACCAAATATGAAGCATCGTGCCCATATGGCCACATCCTCTGTAACAAAGGGGGAGGCATCTGGAAAGATCTTGGAGAGCCTGGCGGGGACATAGTACCATTTAGTGAAGACCTTAATGTTAGCTTCTATCAAAGCAATATTTAAGATACCTTTGGACGATCTGCTGAAGGTTTGAAACCACATGTCGGGATCCCACTAGATGTCCAGATCCACTTCCCAGGATCGGGCGTATGCTGGGGTGTCTGTTCTATCTGCCAGGGAAGCATAAATAATTGAGATCCCGCCTTTTTGAGGTCCTATTGAAGAGCACCATTGCTCGTAAATCGTGGCCTTAGGATCGCTCAGCTTGTCAGCCCAGAGCGTGTGAAGGAAGTGCCTGATCTGCGAAAGTCTAAATGTTTCGGAAGGAGGCATTTTTAGTGTGTTTAGGCAATGGCTTAAGGAGATAGGACCATTAGGTGTGAGAAAATGGCCTATCCTGAAGAGGCCTTTGTTCAGCCACCAGTGAAATGTATATTCATTCCTGGGGGGAAGTCAGGATTATGAAATAGGTGAGTGAGAGGCCTTAACGGGGAGATCAAGTGTATATTTTTATGTAATTTATCACAGAGTGTCAAGGAGTGGGACAAGGTAGGGGCTAAAATGGCCGGTCTATGTTTCGAGGGTTGCCATGCTAAAAAATCTAGAGTGTGATGTGGTGCGGCCTGCCTCTCAAGAGAGATCCAGTCCGGCCTATGGTTTTTGGCATAGATAGCAGAAAACTGAGCAAGCTGTGCTGCCTGGTAAAAAAGCCATAAGTTTGGTAGGCCTAGACCACCCTGAGTCTTAAGTTGGAACAGGATATCCCTTGCAAAGCGGTGACCCCGGTCTCCCCAGACAAAATCTGACCACCCTGGATTGAAATTTTGATAGGATAGATTTTTTGATTGGAATAGGGAGGGAACGAAACAGGTACAATAGGCGGGGCAGAAGATTCATTTTGACTGCGTTGAGTCCACCTAGCCAGGACAGGCCCTCCTTTGACCATTTCTGAAGGTCCAACTCTAGTGAGCGGAACATGGGGGGTAATTGGCCGTAAATAAGTCGCCAATGCTTTTAGTCAGCCTTATGCCCAGATAGGGGATTGAGTCTGCTACCCACGTGAAGGGAAAATGTTGTTTGAGTTGATTAAGAAGTGGTGCATGGACTGAGACGTTGAGGGCTATTGATTTGGTCACATTCACCTGAAGCCCTGAGACGGTACCAAAGTCATGGAGAAGGCGGAAGACATTTGGGGCGGATATAAGGGGAGCAGTCAAGAACAATAACATGTCGTCGGCAAAGAGGGCACACCCGTGTTCCTCAAGTCCACATTTAACTCCTTTGATGTTCTCATTTGTTCTTATGGCTATGGCCAGCGTTTCAATTGCTATAGCGAAGATTAAAGGCAAGAGAGGGCAACCCTTTCTGGTTCCCATGTGAATGTCAAAGGACTGGGAGTAGTGACCCATTAATCATACCTGTGCTGAGGGTGATAAATAACGTGTGCATATTATAGTAAGAAATCCGTCCCTGAACCCCCAGCATTCCAGAATATCAAAAAGATAGGGCCAGGACACAGAGTCAAAGGCCTTCTGCAGATCCAGTGACAACAGGAAACCCTCTTGAGTGGGGCCTCCATCCCACTGAGTCTGCAGAAGGGAAATCAAATCAATTGCTCTTCGGACCTGGTCCGGACCTTGTCTCCCCGGGATGAAGCCCACTTGGTCTCTGTGAATGTAACTTGCTATGAAGTTAGACATCCTATTAGTGAGGATTTTTGTCATAATTTTGAGATCGTTATTGATTAACGAGATGGGGCGGTAGCTACCGACCTCACGGGGATCCTTACCCTGTTTGGGAATGACCGATATAAAAGCTGCGTTCAAATCGCTTGAGAGGGGGGCTCCATCCCAGAGGGAGTTAAAGAACCGGGCCATGTAGGGAGCTAACTTTGGGCCAAATTTCTTGTAATAAAAAAATGAGAACCCGTCCGGGCCAGGAGCTGAGGACGGCTTCAAAGATTTAATAACAGCTAAAATTTCTTCTGATGAGAAGGGAGCATTGAGAAGCTCTCGATGCGGTTGCTTAAGGAGAGGTAGGTCAATATCCTGGAGGAACAGCTCTTTGGCCTTGATATGAGTGTGAGGTGGCCTCTCATAAAGATGTGAATGGAAATCATGAAATGATTCCATAATGCTCGCCGGATTCTGTGTTAGGTTGCCTGTTGCGTTACGAATTTTGGGGAATACCGAGGTGTGAACCCGCAGGCTCAGTTTGGCCGCAAGCTTGGAGCCTATCTTATCTGATTGGTAGTAGAAACATGCTCCCGACCACCTCAAGTGTTTCTCAGCTGAAGTGGTGAGAGAAAGATTATGTTTCACTCAAGTCAAGTTTGGCCAGGTTGTCTGACGTGGGATTCTGTTTATGTCTCTTACTCACCAGGCGAAAGTCCTCGGTGAGTCGTGAGACTTCTGCCCTGCTCTCCTTCTTGAGTTGAGAGGAGAGCTGTAAAAGCCTACCCGCATCACCGCCTTGTATGCTGCCCACAAAATGCCTGGCGAAGTAGGCTCCGTGTCGTTTTCACGGAAGTAATCCGTTGAAGCTGTTTCTAGGAGTTTACAATGTATTGGGTTACTCAGGAGGGTTTCGTTGTACTTAGGAGGGTTTCATTGAGGCGCCATCTAAAGGGTCCCTTCTCAGCCATCCCTCCCTTTAGCGTCAGTGTCATTATAGAGTGGTCGGACAGTGGCGTGTCATATATTTTGGAGACTACCACCCTCGAGATTACATGTGTTGGGACAAATATGTGGTCTATCCTAGAGAAGGTATGGTGGGGGGTGGAATAGTGCATATAATCTCTCAAACGGGGATTCATTTCCCTCCAGATATCAATCAGGCCAAAGGATTGGACAATCTGAGCTACACAAAGACTGCGTTTAGGGGGCCGTTTGGATCTCGGTTTCCAGTGGTCAGATTTGTCTGAGGAGTAGTCGAATGGGATGTTGGAGTCACCCCCCACTACCACTGTGCCCATGAAGTGAGGTTTTAAGATCTTCAGAGTGGCATCAAAGAATAGGTCTTGGCGCGTGTTTGGTATATAGTAAGAGACAAACGTGTAAGCCTCTCCGTTAATCGTTCTGGTTACTAATATGTAATGACCCTCGGGATCCGTGACGGTGTACGAGTAGGAAAAGTGAGTTCTGTTAGAGAAGCAGACTGCCACTCCTCTTGTTTTGTTGTCGGCGTTAGCTAAATGAAACTGCGGGTAGTTTTTGTATAGAAGCTTGGGGTGGTAGGTAGCCGGGAAATGAGTCTCTTGGAGCAGTACTACGTCTGCCTTCAATGTATGGAACTGTTGCAGTATTTTGCGTCTTTTCACAGGGGAATTAAGACCCTGCACGTTGTGGGAAAATATCTTGAGTGTCCCGGCCTTCAGTGTGGTGTCAGACATGGGTTAGTAAAAAGTGTTGTACTATGAGCAAGTGAGTCTTACCTGACCTCTTTGCTGTCCCTGGCAGATAGGTGGTGACCCCAGCAGAGTTGTAGACTTGATCTGCAATCCAGAAAAAGGGAGATCCAGCGAGACCCTGCATCTGAAGGGGAGAGGGGGAGGAGGTGGGGAGGAAAGGGGAGAGGAGAGTGAAAAAGAGAAAGAATATAGCGACAGAGGAGTGAATAAAGGAGACAACAACCACAACCCCCTCGGACCAGAGAGGGACCCATCCCTGCCTGGACCGGTACCCAAATGAAATGTACATTGACCCGAGGGTCAAAAGCATCTGGGTCCGACAGAAGAATGGCTTTTTAACTATCGGAGCCAGAGGGAGGCGCACTATGACCACTCCGGTAAACGCCGCCTTGTAGCACACCTGTGGCGGTATATAAATAGTGCAGTCTAAACCCTGCTTACAATTAGTGGAAATGTTCACACAGCCTAAAGGGGAAAAAAAAGAAAAAAAAGGGGGGGAATAAAAAACAAATGTCTACGAATCCATGGGGCATGTAATCCCATAGAGCATGTCGGTAATGTGAGTCACCATTAGAATGGCATGAGTCGGGTTACCGACTCAGACCAAAAGGAAGTCCAAAGACAGGTTGAGAGCAGGCTGCAGTCTTGGTCATGGTGGGAAGGATTCTTTTGATCGTTTGGGAAGTTGTTTCTGCCACACTGGAGACATGGGGCTGGTAGGTGATGGTCTTTTGGATGACGAAGCTCCTCGGGACGATGACATCGGTGGAATTTCCTGGGCTATCAAACCGAGGTGTAGGAGAAGTCGTTCCCCTTCTTGAAAGGTGGAGAAGCAATACGGTTTGTTGAGGTACGAGAAAGTCATTTGCAGCGGGAAGGCCCATCTGTAAGTGATCTCTTTGCCCGCCAGGACTTGCAGGAGCGGTTTTAGGGCCCGTCGCTTTTGCACTGTGTAAGGGGAAAGGTCTGTGAAGACTTGAATCTGGTGACCCATGATCATCAGTTTTTCACCGATCTGGAATGTTTCATCACTTCTTCCTTTACCGCGTAGAAATGCGGTTTCACTATGATGTCCCTCGGGAGACTGTCAGAGCGGGGGCATTGTAAAGCCCTGTGAGCCCTGTCCAGCTCCAAATGATGTGCTGGAATGTCAGGAATTAAACTTTTAATAAAGTCCTGGACTGCCATGTGGGTGTCCTTTACAGTTTCAGGGAGACCTCTAATGCGGAAGTTGTAGTGTCTAGACCTGTTCTCGAGGTTGTCTATTTTAGAGGTGGCAGTCTCAAGTTGGTCCTGGAGCTCCTGGTCAGATTTCTGTTCAATCACCTCTATCCTGGCACCAATCTGCTGCATGTCAGCATATATGGAGGCTGTAATCTGAGCTGCCGTGTGGGATAGGCCTTTTGAAAGCATCTGGGAGAATGCAGCCATCATGGAGGGAAAGTCAGTGGGAGGAGGAAGGAGTCTCTGGCCTGTGTATCCCATGGATCCAGGCTCCATATCAGGTCCTGCTGAGGAGTGACTGGGAGGATGGGGGAGCATCCTGGTCCTGGTTGGCAATGGAGTCCGTCAGGCAGGGCAGGCCTCGTGAGGAGGAGACCGCCATTTTGGAAAGACTGGACCACACTTTGGAAGCATTCAGAGCGGCTGTGAGGTTCCTCTGAGCCGCACTGGAGGACATCTGGCTGCTGTCTGGAGAGTCCCCAGTCGGCAGAGAGTCGTGCCTGGCCGGGACGAGGGCTTAGACTGCCGCTGTGGTGGGCGCTAGAACGGAGCGGCGTGGAGCTCCCGGTCTAAGCAGCCATCTTGGATGCCGCCGTGCATGCGCCTGATGGAGGCTTTTTCTTTTCTATGTAATGTGATTGTGCCCATTGTCTGGATACCTCGGTTGATATTGTATTTTTGCACATTATATGTTATAAAGAGTGAAGTATCTGTGAATTTTTATTATTGATCACTATTGGTGGAGTTATCACATCTACATTAGAAGTGTTGGTATTCGAACACATTGTAGATTGCAGATTTCTCATTTGTCTCATCACACATTTTATCACTAAGTGTAGGGCTCTATACATAGAATTATATTATACTATTTGTAGTTCTATATCAGACTTCCTGCTAGCAGCTGGTTTTCATTCATTAGATTTGCACAAAGTTGTTCATTTTTTTTAGTGCAGATATCTTATTTTTTACATTTTTATATCCAGCTTTAAAGAACTGTCTGATATTGGTGATATATAGAGACAACCAGCAGATGAAATATATGTCCATTATTATTTGATTTATGTAGTTTAGACATACACTATATTACCAAAAATATTGGGACACCTGCCTTTACAAGCACATAAACTTTAAGGACATCCCAGTCTTAAGCCTCCTACACACGATCAGATTTTCTGACGAACGCTTGTCCATTTTTTGTAGCATGCTAGTCTCATATTGAAAGTGAAGAGGTTACTCTCCATATGAAAATTCCCTTCCGACAGTATACAACTTCAGAAGAGATGTAATGTGTTGAATAGTTTTGTATGTATTCTTTTGTTTCTTAGCATGCGTAGTCTTATGCCACGTACACACGGTCAGATTTTCCAATGGAAAATGTGTGATAGGACCTTGTTGTCGGAAATTCCGACCGTGTGTAGGCTCCATCACACATTTTCCATCGGATTTTCCGACACACAAAGTTTGAGAGCAGAATATAACATTTTCCAACAACAAAATCCGATGTCAGAAATTCCAATCGTGTGTACACAAATCCGACAGACAAAGTGCTATGCATGCTCAGAATAAATAAAGAGATGAAAGCTATTGGCCACTGCCCTGTTTATAGTCCCAACGTACGTGTTTTACGTCACCGCGTTTAGAACGATTGGATTTTCCGACAACTTTGTGTAACCGTGTGTATGCAAGACAAGTTTGAGCCAACATCCGTTGGAAAAAATCCTAGGATTTTGTTGTCGGAATGTCCGAACAAAGTCCGACCGTGTGTACAGGGCATTACTCTTACAATTTATTTTGGGTGAAAACTGTACTGATTAAATAAAAATCAGATGCTGAGTTCACGTACGATACAAATTTTATAGTCTGCACATCCAGCTTTTGTCGGACGAAAAATCGGAATCGGCTGTGAAAAGCACCATACTAACAATCATGGCAGATTAGAAGGCCTGGCTTGCAGTCTCCGCTCTAATACCAAAGGTGTTCTTTCGGGTTGAGCTCAGGACTCTGTGCAGGCCAGTCAAGTTCCTCCACCCCAAACTCGCTCATCTATGTCTTTATGGACCTTGCTTTGTGCACTGGCAAATCATTTGGTACAGGTGGGATTACGGTGTGGAGGGATTATGGAGTGGGGGAGGGGGGATTATGGTGTGGGGGGTGTTTTTCAGGGGTTGGGTTTGGTCTCTTAGTTCCATTGAAGAAATCTCTTAAGGCATCAGCATACCAAGACATTTTGGACAATTTCATTCTCTCAACTTTGTGGGAACAGTTTGGGGATGGCTCCTTCCTGTTCCAACATGACTGTGCACCAGAGCACAAAGCAAGGTCCATAAAAAAGGATGAGCGAGTTTGGGGTGGAGGAACTTGACTGGCCTGCACAGAGTCCTGACCTCAACCCAATAGGAAACCTTTGAGATGAATTAGAGCAGAGACTGCAAGCCAGGCCTTCTCATCCAACATCATTGCCTGACCTCACAAATCTGCTTCTGGAAGAATGGTCAAACATTCCCATAGACACACTCTTAAACCTTGTGGACAGCATTCCCAAAGAAATGAAGATGTTATAGCTGAAAAGGGTGGGCCAACTCAATATTGAACCCTACGGACTAAGACTGGGATGCCATTAAAGTTCATGTGTGTGTAAAGGCAGGCATCCCAGTACTTTTGGTAATATAGTGTAATGCCCCGTACACACGGTCAGATTTTCCGATGGACAATGTCCGATCGGAGCGTGTTGTCGGAAATTCCGACCGTGTGTGGGCGCCATCGGACATTTTCCATCGGATTTTCCGACACACAAAGTTGGACAGCAGGAGATAAAATTTTCCGACAACAAAATCCGATCGCGTCAATTCCGACCGTGTGTGGCCTGTTCCGACGCACAAAGTGCCACGCATGCTCAGAAGAAATTCCGACACGGGACAGCTCGTTCTGGTAAACTTAGCGTTCGCAATGGATACAGCACTTTCGTCACGCTGCAATGTTAAAAATGGTTTAATACAGCGCACTCTCTTCTTCTTTATAATGTGACAAGAATTAAGTCGTTTTGCTGCTCATATTCACACACACTTCTCACAAACTTTTATTTGTGTTTTTTTAGTGGGATTCCCTGAATATATTGTTATTAGTTGTCACATCTGACAGTTTTATATTTTTTAATTTTTTTTTATTTTGGATTTTAAGCCTTTTTTTTCTTTAATGTTTGGATTTTTTCCAAGGCTGATCTTTGTTCAATGTTATTTTTATTTTTACTCCAGAATATTTTTGGGTGTGTTTTGTGTGTCAAGTTACCCCAACACCATTGATATCTTTTATTATTTAATCTCCAGGAGATTGTTTGGTATTGGTGACCCTTGTTCATTTCACATTGTATATTTGAAATGTACCTGAATCCTCACAAACCAACTGTCATTTTTGAAGTAAAACACATAGGAGAGTATAATTCAAAACAAAAATCCTTTATTAAGGGATCAGAACCAAACAAAGAGGAAGGCAACACTGGATCAACAGGAGAAATTAGCAAAGCCTGGGACCCCCACGGCAGACATCAATTCTTCAACATCAAAATTGGTGGCCTGAGGAGTCCATATGTAAGGGAGGGCAGTCTGGTCCAGAATTCGCAGAGATGCGGATAGCAGCAGATGACATCTGTGTCCCCAGGCTGTGGTACCACAAGAGGCTGCATCTTTTGGCCGACCAGACTGAACCCAGGGCAATCACTGTCTGGTCTTCCTTCCACACATCATTCCGGGCTGTGGCTGTGCAGTTGGAGATGTGGCAGGAGGTGGAGTAGGACCTGGAGGAGGAGGAGGACTGGGGGGACCTGGAGGAGGACTGGGAGGACCTGGAGGAGAGGGAGGAGGAGGAGGAGGACCTGCAGGAGGAGGAGGAGGACCATCCCAAAGATGTGTGTGAGGTGTAATTTGGCCCCTCATACCTTTCTCCAGAGCCTCCGATATGAGGGCCTCACACAAGGCTTTTTGGCCCTCCTCCATCCTCTGCATTTTATATGCTATGAAGGCAGCAATGTTCTCCTGCATGGTGTGGGGTGCTCCCAGGACCTCTGTAGCCCTCCAAAAGAATGCTATAGCAGCCTCCTCTAGGGTATTCCTCCTACTGCCACTTTCTCTTTTCAGGGGGGGTGGAGGGACCTTGATATCAGCCAGCCGGCTCGGCCCAGCCACCTCCTGGCTGAGACTTCCCTGTGTATGAAAAAGGGACATAGTTTTAGTTTTTGCATCATCAATCACAATCCTAAATTAGTACTCCCAACTAACATCTAGTTAACATCATTGATTGGACAAGCAGAAATATTTAGAGGAATGCTATACCTGGCTCAATCTGGGCTCCTCCACATGTTGCCTGGAAGGCCCAGGTTGGGCGTCAGAAGCCTCAGCCGGGGGGAAGGAAGCCTGGAAGGAAGACTGGAGAGGGATGGCCTGGGTTCAGTCTGGCCTGCCAGAAAGTGCAGCCTGTCATAGTACAACATCCTGGGGACATAGATGTCATCTGCTGCTCCGGGTCTCTGTGAATCCAGGACTTTCTTGTGCTCCCTTAGATATGTGCTCCTCAGGCCACCAATTAATATCTTTAAATAGGTGATGTCTGCCGTGGGGGTCACCTGCTTCACAATTTCACACAATTGCTCCAGTGCTGCCTTCCTCTTTGCTTGGTTCTTGAAATGGGGGTGGTTAATCTCCCACAGACAGGGCAGCTCACTTAGCATATCAATGAATACTGACATGAAGTCATTGTCTTTCATTAAGATATCCATGTTCACTGCAAGACACAACACAAGACAAAGCCTAATGTCACACAAAACTCTCCTAATCTTGTTACAATATAGGCCTCAATCTAGAAGCAGTATAGGCACAAGTTTGTCTCTTACCTTCGTTCTTACGATCGGCGCGTCCAATGCTCCTTCCTCCGCTCACAGATCGTACGTAATACGCACGCATGTTACGCTTTATACACATTGCATGCGTGTAACTCCACCCGCCCCTGACATTCTTTCTAGTGTATTCCCCGCCCCTTTTCGTTCGGCGCAGTGGGGGAAGAGCATGATGGTGGAGTTACAACAGGTGCATGCTAATTCTAGCAACGAGCAGGAGGAGAAGGAAAGCCCGGATCCAGGCACGTCCCGATCCAGAAGGAGACGTTTTAAGGCCACAAATATGTCCTTTGGGGAGATGTTGGAGATGATCGACATCATGAAGAAGTCCGACTATGACGGAAAATATGGGCCCTACCCCAACCCGAACATCCGAAAGGCCAAGATCATGGCGAAAGTGGTCAGGAGTCTTGAGAGGAATTTCGGGGTACGAAGATCAAAAGATCAGCTCAGGAAGCGATGGTCGGACCTGAAGTTGAGAGAGCCAGAGCAGTACCGAAAGATCTAGAGAGTGCTGCAAAAAAGTAAGTAGTTGTGCTGTGTTCCTATTCTTTCTGTCTTTATTCCATTCGTGCTGCTCCATATGCTTTTATTAATTGTAACGTTTAAAAAGGTCAACTTTAATGTTCATGGGCCCATTATTCGTTCGTATCAAACATTTTTCTTTTGGCCTCTAGAACACCATTGTTTAGGCCATATGCATTTTCACACATTTTTGGGGGCCTACTTGGATGCCAAATATTTGTTTGTGTAGATGGGTTTGTTACTAGAATGAAATGCAAACTAGATTGTGTGTAAGGAGAGGACACTGAGCAGCTGTTTTCACATCTGGACACTGGAGCACTAGTGTGGGACACAAGAACACCATTTTTATTAGGGGGGCCACACAGGTGCTCCAGTGTATACTATAGGGGGGCTACATCTGTGAAGCTTGTACTAAACAGGTAAAGTATTGCAGCTTGACAAAGGACACTAAAAAATATACATCTTGGAACTCGGCTAAAATAGACAATTGTACCCCACTTCCAAGCAATGTTTCCTATTTCTAGTTCTGCCATCAAATATCTGTGTGCTAAGTATACCATTTTTGTTTTACATAGGGGAGAAAAGACTCGGACACCCCTCATCCGAGGAGACCAGAGACCCCCCCTCTGGAAGAAGGGGAAATACCAACCCAAGAAGAGCAGGAGGAAGAAGAAGACGTGGTGGAGATTGGCACCACAACAGGTGAGTGTCTGCGACCACAGGCTCAGGTAAAAGAGATGGATGGTGGCAGATTTTTGAGACCTTTTTTTTGTTCTTTATCTCTTTTTAGGTGATCATGATCCAGAACGCTTTACATCTGAAAGTGCCCAGATACTCATAGGGGAGATCATGGGGTGTAATCTCCAATTGCAAAACATCCAGCAACAAATCACTGATGTTATTAAAAAAAAATAATAACATCATTGATGTTTAGGGGTGAATTTAAACCCCACAAAATCACCTGTTTTATCGTACGATTTTTTCAATGTTTAGAAAAGCCAAATTTGGAGGATGCACACAGTGTGCCAACATGTGCTATCTGCCATCACAGGAGATCAATGGACGCGTTTTGGGGGTGCAACCCCTTCCTCAATCATAAAGTCGCGTTGAGGAAGGGCTTGCTCCCCCAAAACACGTCCCTTGATCCCCCCTGATGGCAGATAGCACATGTTGACATTCGTAAATTGGTGTGCATCTTCCAAATTTGGCTTTTCCAGGGGTGATTTCCCCCCATCTGAACGCTATATCAAACACAGTTCCTAAATACTCATGTCTGATATAGCCTTCAGGTTTTACCATATGTGAACTTTGTAAGTTCAAGTTTTTTGGCTTTCTTGTTGGTTTTACACAGGCCTGTTTTATCTGAAATGGATATTTCGATTTTTGATAATGCTAATGCAAACATTGTTATACAACAAACATGTTGGTTTGTTTTAAAAACCTTTGGGAAATGCACATGTGATTGTGCAGGTATAAAAAAGTGCCTTACTCAAGAATGTGTGGATTATTGTCTCAACACTACAACACTTTTGGGGTGATGTAATTGCTGTTTTATGCAAAAATGGGGGTTATTTCCTAAGGGCAAATACACTTTGCACTACAAGTGCAGGTTCAGTGCAGTTGCAAGTGCACTTGTAGTGAAATGTGTTTTTGCATTTAGGAAGTACCAGCCAACACTGTTTTTTATAAGGTTACCCAATCACGACATTTTCTGCACTCAACACATTTCTGTCAGGGTCAGCTAAAACAAACACAAGCAGTAAATGTCCACAAAGAATTTCTTTTGGTTGTTTTTTATTTGAAAAAGGTGTCACAGATTGTCTGGCATATTGATAGCCCCCCTACCCGCAAAGAACTCCAGGTAGCGTAACCGGACATCACGGGCATTCAGGGAGGGCAAGCCAGGACAGCCACTTTCAAGCGCCGTCAGTGTTGATGGATTAGGGATTCCGGCCTCAGGCCCAACTGAGCCAGCATAGTTGGCTGAATGTTTTCTTAAAAAATTATGGAGAACACAGCAGGCAAGTATTATATGGTTCAGTTTATACTCCGCCATATGGATGGGTGTCAGAAATAATCGGAACCAGCTGGCCAGGATTCCAAATGTGTTCTCCACCACTCTTTGGGCTCTGGCCAGCCGGTAATTAAAAACCCTCTGTTCCGGGGTGAGGGTCCTCATAGGGAATGGCCGCATCAGGTGGTCCCCCAGCGCAAATGCTTCATCAGCAACGAACACAAATGGGAGACTTTCAACATTGTCCTCTGGAGGTGGCAAGTCCAAGCTGCCATTCTGGAGACGCCTGTAGAACTCCGTCTGGGCGATCACTCCACCATCGGACATCCGGCCATTCTTCCCCACGTCCACATACAAGAACTCGTAATTAGCCGACACCACCGCCAACATCACTATACTATTAAACCCTTTGTAATTATAATAGTACAACCCCGAGTTGGGTGGTGGGATGATGTGGACGTGTTTCCCATCAATTGCCCCTCCGCAGTTAGGAAAGTCCCACCGCTGGGCAAAGTGGGAGGCCACAGTCTGCCATTCCTGTGGCGTTGAAGGAAACTGTTGAGGAAAAAACAATAAACATTACTATTTTTTCAAAGATACATGGCAAGCAGATTAGACACAAACATTATGGGGCAACCTCCAGATAGCATTTACTAAGGGGAATTTAACAAGGCCAAAGTATAAGGTACACCTATCATATTCCCCCTCCCCCCCCTCATGGGCCATTTCTAACATTATAGGGGGGGGACTCTTGGACAGGTAACCCTCTTCACTTCATTGAGAGATGAATGCCTAAATAATGGGTATTACTTGGAACAGCCCCTCCTTAGTTACACTATTAAAAATAATACAAAAAAGATGCGGCGCTAAAACATGATTGAACAAACTACAAAATGAGTTAATATAAATGACCACAAGGATATATGTGAAATCAAAAATATTGTAAAGTGAATATGAATAAAATCACACACTGGTATCCAAAATTAGGTGTTAATAAAAACAAATTAATATAAGATGAAAACATATATACGTGAATAAAATTGAATAATTAAAGTCCACAAACAGCCAAAAAAGAAAAAGCCGTGATAAAAAAGGAAAAGTGCCAAAAAGTGCCAAAAAAGATGAAGATGCAGATGAGAAAATCTTCTATGGTTCCTCACACCCAAGGTGGAATATCAGATATGCTTACCAGATCCCGATGACTGCTATTACAGCAGTCATAGACGGCACAGGGAATTTGGGGCTCCCCACAACCTCAGCATAAGGTACCCGTAAGCGACAGATGATATCCACTGAACCCCAAGGGGCCGGGTGGGCCACCTCCAAAGTGAGGGTCGGTCTTCACTACCTTAATGTGACTGCAGGGGGCTTGATAAAAAACCTTGAGGTTAGCAAAAACAAGGTATGCTAATAAGAAACCCGGGATGCTGAAAAGATCAATGATAATTGATCAATTGGAGCGACTAACTTGTTCTGTGGATTGACTACACTGCTGGAGAAAATAGACAGGCTAAGCCACAAACGAAGACAGCCTGATAGTTTCAGGTTAAAGCACTGACTGAAGTAGATGCATACAGTATCCACATCGGATGTAGTGCATAAGCCTGTACAATCACTACGGCTTGTGCAGCGTCCCAGTATGTGGACATACTGGGATGCTGCACAAGCCGTAGTGATTGTACAGGCTTATGCACTACATCCGATGTGGATACTGTATGCATCTACTTCAGTCAGTGCTTTAACCTGAAACTATCAGGCTGTCTTCGTTTGTGGCTTAGCCTGTCTATTTTCTCCAGCAGTGTAGTCAATCCACAGAACAAGTTAGTCGCTCCAATTGATCAATTATCATTGATCTTTTCAGCATCCCGGGTTTCTTATTAGCATACCTTGTTTTTGCTAACCTCAAGGTTTTTTATCAAGCCCCCTGCAGTCACATTAAGGTAGTGAAGGCCGACCCTCACTTTGGAGGTGGCCCACCCGGCCCCTTGGGGTTCAGTGGATATCATCTGTCGCTTACGGGTACCTTATGCTGAGGTTGTGGGGAGCCCCAAATTCCCTGTGCCGTCTATGACTGCTGTAATAGCAGTCATCGGGATCTGGTAAGCATATCTGATATTCCACCTTGGGTGTGAGGAACCATAGAAGATTTTCTCATCTGCATCTTCATCTTTTTTGGCACTTTTTGGCACTTTTCCTTTTTTATCACGGATTTTTCTTTTTTGGCTGTTTGTGGACTTTAATTATTCAATTTTATTCACGTATATATGTTTTCATCTTATATTAATTTGTTTTTATTAACACCTAATTTTGGATACCAGTGTGTGATTTTATTCATATTCACTTTACAATATTTTTGATTTCACATATATCCTTGTGGTCATTTATATTAACTCATTTTGTAGTTTGTTCAATCATGTTTTAGCGCCGCATCTTTTTTGTATTATTTTCTATGATGAGATTTGGAGACTAGATCTTGGTGCAGGCTGCTCTGTTTTTTATTAAAATTTTTTTATTTTTAATCCTGAGCGCAACTTTTTTCTGTTTTTCCATCACATTAGTTACACTATTGGCAGACCACTGGACAGGTAAGAAGTGTCATAATACAAAGATATAAATACACACTGTACACATTTGAGGACATTTGAACATTCTGCTATTACCTATCAAGATAATAATAGAATACAAAAACTTTAAACAGTACCATTAGAAAGTATACAGGCAGGCCCTTGCACTACATGCTTTGGGGAATTCATCCATACATCTGACCAGTAAAGAGGTGGGTATAGTGTGTATGGGTTTAGCAAAGTCAGCAGATAGATGATTGAGGATAGAGAATTGGGATCAGCTGACTTAGCAGTTGGGGGAGGGAGGGTTAAAAAAATTTGGGGACACCACAAAAAAAACCCTCTGGCACTCTGCCTGAATTTAAATCAAAAATAACATTTCCAAACATTTTAGGGGGTGTTTGGGGTAAAGCACTACTATGGAGCTGATAAAATACATTGTTAAGTGACTACACGAGGTGAATATAGGCCAGGAAAGACCATGCTGGGGAGGTTATTGAAGGGCAAATATGTATGAAGGACATAAAATAATAATTACCTAAAAATCCAGCATGCATGAGAACAAAGGGGACATTCACAGCATATTACAATCATGGTAATTAGGGAATGAGGGAAGAAATACAATATATTATCAAACATTAAATACAATAAAATGTGAGATAAAAGGATAAAAATCTTACCTTCATATACTCCTTCTGCAGGACCTGGATGATGGCAGAACAGGTCTCTGGGATAATGATCCCCAGAGCCTGGGGGGAGATGCCTGTCAAGAACTTGAGGTCCTGCAGGCTTCTCCCTGTGGCCAAATACCGCAGGGTAGCGACCAACCTCTGCTCCGAAGTGATGGCTTGCCTCATGCAGGTATCCTGCCTGCTAATATAGGGGGTCAGCGAAGCCAACAGACGGTGAAAGACGGGGTCTGTCATCCTGAGAAAGTTCCTGAAATCATCAGGATTATTCTCACGGATCTCACTGAGCAAAGTCATATGACAGAACTGGTCACGCTGAAGCAACCAATTCTTGGTCCATGAACTCCTCCCCACCCTGTTCATGGACTGGACTTGTGTCAAGGTCAGGACCCCAACACCAAGCCCCCGCACAGCACGAACTCTACGAGGAGTATGCATACGAAACATGGCTAGAAAACGGTCGGCTGCTCAGAACGAAGTAACAGAACGCACTGAAGAACAGCAAGGCCTGTGAAGAGCGACCTGAAAAACAGCAACGAGCGGGCAATATCGCACAGAAGACTCTGATACGAACTGACTGCAAGCACTGAAGAGCAGATACAAACCCACAAGCACAAACTGAAAGGCAGAAAATGATCTGAAAGCCACAAGTCTGAAAAAGCGCGAATCGTCTCTCACCAAACTTTTACTAACACGAGATTAGCAAAAGGAGCCCAAAGGGTGCCGCGCTTGGTTCTGAACCAGCCTTTTCTAGTCTCGTCGTATGTAGTGTACGTCACCGCGTTCTTGGCGATCGGAAATTCCGACAACTTTATGCGACCGTGTGTAGGCAAAACAAGTTTGAGCCAACATCCGTCGGAAAAAATCCTAGGATTTTGTTGTCGGAATGTCCGAACAAAATCCGACCGTGTGTACGGGGCATAATAGTCCAGTATTGGATATTTAGGCTCCATGCACACTGGTTTAATACATTGCTGCTACTACAGGAGTTTTGTATTCTGCCTGTAGAAGAAGCTCCATGTTCTCTTATGTCTCCATACACATTGGGACGATTACAGACATATTTTGAGCTCAATGTTTAGAGGCAGAAAAAAAACCTTCTGGTTCGTGTTTCTGATTGGAGCTTTCTGGCAGAAAAAATGCAAAACTCTCCTAACCTTGTGCAAACTTTGTACAATAAAATTTCTATATGAAAGTTTTTTTCTGCCAAGGCAACTAACATTTTTTTAAGCCCAGTGTGCATGGAGTCTTATGGAGTCTAAAGATAATTTGATGACATTCTCATGTTTCTATATTATTTATGTGGTTTAGATATAAAACTGTCCCAGAATATTATTGTCTCAGTCAGTCCTGTTATACTCACTGTAATTTCTCTATCCGGCTTGTTGTCAGAGCTTCCATCAGGTCCCTGAAATGAGGACCCTCCAGATTGTTATTAGACAGGTCCAGTGTCCTCAGTGTCTGGTTATTTCTTATTCCAGATGCCAGGTGGGGGCAGGAACTGTCTGTCAGGTGATTATCCCACAATCTGTAGAAGAGAAGAATGTTACCAGAAGAAAATGAATTTCTCCCCTAGGAATGAATGTAACTATTCTCTACATGAATGGAACTCATTTCTCTTTATTGGAATCATTAATATGAGATCACTTTATAAAACACAATCGATCATCTACACTATTGGAGGATTTCTCTTTTTGTGGATCCCAATTATTAAATGTGACATGAGAAGTGGATGAGGTGGTGTGATCCATTCATTATTCCTGTATGGGGATTGGACCATACACACTCACACTGACCTCTAGGCTTTCACCTCCAACCTTCTGCTAAGTCTTGGATTCAGTTGTGGGGATTCACTTTGATGGTCACAGAAGTCTCATTCATGTTGTGGAAACTTCATTGACTAAAAGTGAAAAATTGTACTTTGGGATTTCCTTAGAACATCATGGTGGAGGATTTGATCTTATGGTGTGGAGAAGATTTTATTATTACCGTTCTTTATTTGGAACTTTTTTGAAAATTTTGTACTAATATTGCCACACTTATTTTATATCTGCTAATTATAAATTATCTTCATTCGTTATCAGTGAAATAGTCTCCATACCATTGTTATATATACATTTATAGGGAGTTTTGTGATGAGGAGTCTCACTTTTATTGTCATATTGTCACATTTATATTGTGTGAATGTTATATACTAGTGCTGCAGTCTTCCATATTATACTAGATGTGATAATTCCATCAATAGGGATCAGATATAACAATTACATTCACTACAAAAATACACTTTATATACATGGGAAGAAATGCAGATCTCCTCCAATCTATTCACAGCTACTTCAATCTATATAACATATAATGTACAAAAATACATAAACATGAAGAGCAACAAAGTTATCTTATAAAATTACAAACATCAAGAGAAAGTTCATAAATGTGAAAAAGTGGACTTCCTACAACCCATTCACCACTACTTCCATCTCCAATCACCATACAGTGACTTGTGTAGTAAGACCCCTTTCACAATGCAGAGTCGATAAAACAGCCCTAAATCGCTGGTCATTTTTGCGGTGCTTTAGTGGTGTTTTAGCTGCACTTTTCATGCCCTAGTGGGCCGGTGACAACGGGACCTTAAAGTGGACCTTTTGTTGCCATGGTTACCAAAGCTTCTTATACACAGTGATGGGCAGTGGGGGAGGCGGCTGGAACATCTCAGCTCTGATTACAGAGCCCAGGGGAGGGGACAGACACACCATGTACTGATTTATAATAGAGGAATATGATGGGGCAGTTTTGATGGGGCAATATGACGGGGCAGTTTTGATGGGGGAAGATTTGATGAGGCAATATGACAGGGCAGTCTTGATGGGGCAGTTTTGATGGGGCAATTCTGATGGGGCAGTTCTGATGGGGCAGTTTTGATTGGGGCAATATTATGGGGCAGTTTTGATGGTGGCAATATGATGGGGCAATTCTGATGGCGGCAATTTTGATGGGGCAGTTTTGATGGGGCAATTCTGATGGGGCAATTTTGATGGGGAAGTTTTGATTAGGCGGTTCTGATGGGGACAATTTTGATGGGGCAGTCTTGATGGGGGAAGTTTTGGTGGTGGCAATATGATGGGGCAGATTTGATGGTGCAATTCTGATAGTGGCAATATGATGGAGCAGTTTTGATGGGGAAATTCAGATGGGGCAATCTTGATGGGGCAGTTTGGTGGTGGCAATATGATGGGGTAGTTTTGGTGGGGCAATTCTGATGGGGCAGTTTTGACGTGGGCAATTCTGATGGGGCAGTTTTGATGGGGGCAGTTTTGATCGAGGCAGTTTTGATGGTGGCAATATGATGGGGCAGTTTTGATGAGGCAATTCTGATGGGGCAATTTTGAAGGTGGCAGTTTTGATGGGGGCAATATGTTGGGGCAGTATGATGGGGTAGTTTTGATGGGGCAATTCTGAGGGGGCAATTTTGATGGGGCAGTTTTGATGGGGGCAATATGATGGGGCAGTTTTGATGGGGCAATTCTGATGGTGGCAATTCAATGGGGCAGTTTTGATGGGGCAATTCTGATGGGGCAATTTTCATGGGGGCATGTGATGGGTGTTCTGATACACTTTGCTGGGGGCAATGTGATGCGATTTGCGGGGGTGTTGTGAAGCGATTGGTGGGGGGCTATGTGATGCAATTTGTGGAGGGTTTTTGATGCAATTTGCAGGGAGCGATGTGATGCCATTTGTGGGGGGTGTTGTGATGTGATTAGCGGGGGTGTTGTGATGCAATTTGCAGGGGGTGTTTTGATGCGATTTGTGGGGAGCTGTATGATGCGTTTTGCGGGGGGGTTGTGATGCAATTTTTTCGGGACGATGTGATGTCATAGAAATCATCTTTACTTGTCTACGCCATTTGCAGGTAGGCAAAGCAAGAAATAATGCAATTGTAATTTATTTCCTGGTTCCTGGAGGGAGGAGGGGGAGGAGAGTTTTGCATAGCTAAGGGGCAGCAACTTCCTCTGACACTGCCGTAGCTATGGAAACCTGACCTGAAACCTATTCACTGCTTGTGCTGCACTGAGGATGTGCAAAATCTGCAAGGATGAGATCCAGGAAGAATACAGTCTGGCTTCAGATGCCCACACTGAAGAAGGCCACGGCCTGCTGGAAGTTTATAAAATAACAAACTAATGTTATAAACTAACAAAACGGACCTTAGTTTACAGACTAACTTTACTAGAATACATTAAGCTTGTGTATTATAGGGGTATTTTTATTTAAAAAGTATACATTCGGCCGGAACACAGCTTTAAAAAAAGAAAAAAGACTAGCTTTGTGGCACTTTCAAAGTGCTTGGAAGTGCTGCCCATTCATTTCAATGGGTAGGGGCGTTTTGGGATTGCTTTTTATAATGCTCATCACCCCCGCCCCAAAGATGCTGCTTGCAGGACTTTTTCTAATGTCCCACAAGCGCACCGCCTCAGTGTGAAAGCACTCACACAAATAAATGGGAGGCAGTTTTCAGGTGTTTTTTCTAGTGCTAAAATGCCTGAAAACTGCCTCAATGTGAAAGGGGTCTAACAGAAATACCAGAGATTCATCCAGATGGATTAAATCAATGCTGATCAACTTCCACCTCTTTGCAGCAACTTCAATCAACCTCCCCCACACCGGTGAGCAAACATGTCACTTACCAAAAGGTTTGTCCCCACAAGCAAGGCCCAGACACGCTTGTTTATATCCTTCCAGCAGCGCCACTCCGCTCAAGCCGGCTTCCGATGAGAACAGACTGTGCAACGGAATGTCAGATCTCCAGGTAGTATCTCCAATATCACCCGAGGTATCCAGACAATGGCCACAATCACATTACATAGAAAAGAAAAAGCCTCCATAGTGCATAATCCTTAAATATATATAGAATCACAGATTGTACACTTCCATCATATACACAAGTATACACAGAACTCAGAGCACACACACCGCTCCGGACTGCAGCTGTATATGATGGAGTCCAGGCAGTGACATGGAGGCTCTTTCTTTTCTAAGTGATGTGATTGCGGCCATTGTCTGGACACCTCGGGTGATATTGGGTGGCACAGTGGTGCAGTGGGTAGCACTCTCGCCTAGCAGTAAGAAGAGTCGCTGGTTCGAATCCTGACCACAACACTACCTGCCTGGAGTTTGCATGTTCTCCCTGTGTCTGCGTGGGTTTCCTCCGGGTACTCCGGTTTCCTCCCACACTCCGAAGACATGCTGGTAGGTTAATTGGATCCTGTCTAAATTGACCCTAGTATAGGTATGAATGTGAGTTAGGGACCTTAGATTGTAAGCTCCTTGAGGGTATAGGGACTGATGTGAATGTATAATATATATATGTAAAGCGCTGCGTAAATCGACGGCGCTATATAAGTACCTGAAATAAATAAATAAAAAAAATATTGTATTTTTGCACATTATATGTTATACAGACTGAAGTAGCTGTGAATTTTTATTATTGATCACTATTGGTGGAGTTATCACATCTACATTAGAAGTGTTGGTATTCGGACACATTGTAGGTTGCAGATTTCTCATTTGTCTCATCACACATTTTATCACTAATGCCCCGTACACACGGTCGGATTCTCCAATGGAAAATGTGTGATAGGACCTTGTTGTCGGAAATTCCGACCGTGTGTAGGCTCCATCACACATTTTCCATCGGATTTTCCAACACACAAAGTTTGAGAGCAGGCTATAAAATGAAAGCTATTGGCTACTGCCCCATTTAGAGTCCCGACATACGTGTTTTACGTCACCGCATTCAGAACGATCGGATTTTCTGACAACTTTGTGTGACCGTGTGTATGCAAGACTAGTTTGAGCCAACACCCGTCGGAAAAAATCCTAGGATTTTGTTGTCGGAATGTCCGATTAATGTCCGACCGTGTGTATGGGGCATAAGTGTAGGGCTCTATACATAGAATTATATTATACTATTTGTACTTCTATATCAGACTTCCTGCTGGCGGCTGGTTTTCATTCATTAGATTTTCACAAAGTTGTTCATGTTTTTTAGTGCAGATATTAAATGTTTTACATTTTTATATACAGCTTTAGAGAACTGTCTGATATTGGTGATATATAGAGACAACCAGGAGATGAAATATATGTCCATTATTATTAGGTTTATGTAGTTTAGACATACACTATATTACCCAAAGTATTGGGACACCTGCCTTTACAAGCACATGAACTTTAATGGCATCTCAGTCTTAAGCCTCGTACACACAATCAGATTTTTGGACGACTGTTCGTCCATTTTTTGTGGCATGCTAGTCTCATATCGAAAGTGAAGAGGTTACTCTCCATATGAATATTCACTTACAACAGAATACAAATTCAGAAGTGACATAATGTGTTGAATAGTTTTGTATGTATTCTTTCATTTCTTAGCATGCGTAGTCTTGCTCTCACAATTTATTTTGGGTGAAAACTGTACTGATTAAACAAAAATCAGATGCTGAGTTCACGTACAATAAAAATGTTATAGTCTGCACATCCAGCTTTTGTCGGACGAACAATCGGAATTGGCTGTCAAAAGCACCATTCTAACGATCATGTTGGATTAGAAGGCCTGGCTTGCAGTGTCCGCTCTAAATAATACCAAAGGTGTTCTATCGGGTTGAGGTCAGGACTCTGTGCAGGCCAGTCAAGTTCCTCCACCCCAAACTCGCTCATCTATGTCTTTATGGACCTTGCTTTGTGCACTGGCAAATCATTTGGTGAAGGGGGATTATGGAGTGGGGGGGTTATGGAGTGGGGAGGGAGGATTATGGTGTGGGGGGTGTTTTTCCGGGGTTGGGTTTGGCCCCTTAGTTCCAGTGAAGGGAACTCCTAAGGCATCAGCATACCAAGACATTTTGGACAATTTCATTCTCTCAACTTTGTGGGAACAGTTTGGGGACGGCTCCTTCCTGTTTTAACATGACTGTGCACCAGAGCAGAAAGCAAGGTCCATAAAAACACGGATGAGTGAGTTTGGGTTGGAGGAATTTGACTGGTCTGCACAAAGTCCTGACCTCAACCCGATAGGACACCTTTGGGATGAATTAGAGCAGAGATTGTGAGCCAGGCCTTCTCATCCAACATCATTGCCTGACCTCACAAATGTGCTTCTGGAAGAATGGTCAAACATTACAATAGACACACTCCTAAACCTTGTGGACAGCCTTCCCAGAAGAAATCAAGCTGTTATAGCTGAAAAGGGTGGGCCAACTCAATATTGAACCCTGCAGACTAAGACTGGGATGCCATTAAAGTTCATGTGTGTGTAAAGGCAGGTATCCCAATACTTTTGGTAATCTAGTGTAATAGTCCAGTATTGGATATTTAGGCTCCATGCATACTGGCTTAATACATTGCTGCTACTACAGGAGTTTTGTATTCTGCCTGTAGAAGCAGCTCCATGTTCTCCTATGTTTCCATACACATTGGGACAATTACAGACATATTTTGAGCTCAATGTTTAGAGGCAGGAAAAAAAACCTTCTGGTTCGTGTTTCTGATTGGAGCTTTCTGGCAGAAAAAATGCAAAACTCTCCTAAACTTGTCTAAACTTTGTACAATAAACTGTCTATATGAAAGTTTTTTTCTGCCAAGGGAACTGACATTTTTTTTAAGCCCAGTGTGCATGGAGTCTTATGGAGTCTAAAGATGGAATTTGATGACATTCTCATATTTCTATATTATTTATGTAGATTAGATATAAAACTGTCCCAGAATATTATTGTCTCAGTCAGTCCTGTTATACTCACTGTAATTCCTCTATCCGGCTTGTTGTCAGAGCTTCCATCAGATCCCTGAAATGAGAACCATTCAGATTGTTCACAGACAGGATCAGTGTCCTCAGTGCCTGGTTATTTCTTATTCCAGATGCCAGGTGGGGGCAGGAACTGTCTGTCAGGTGATTATTATACAATCTGTAGAAGGAGAGAAGAATGTTACCAGAAGAAAATGAATTTCTACCCAGGAATGAATGTAACTATTCTCTACATGAATGGAACTAATTTCTCTTTATTGGAATCATTAATATGAGATCACTTTATAAAAGACGATCGATCATCTACACTATTGGAGGATTTTTTCTTTTTGTGGATCCCAATTACTAAATGTGACATGAGAAGTGGATGAGGTGGTGTGATCCATTCATTATTCCTGTATGGGGATTGGACCATACACACTCACAGTGACCTCTAGGCTTTCACCTCCAACCTTCTGCTAAATCTTGGATTCAGTTGTGGAGATTCACTTTAATAGTCACAGAAGTCTCACTCATGTTGTGGAAACTTCATTGACTAAAAGTGACACCATTGTACTTTGGGATTTCCTTAGAACATCATGGTGGAGGATTTGATCTCATGGTGTGGAGAAGATTTTATTATTATCGTTCTTTATTTTGAACTTTTTTGCAAATATGTACTAATATTGCTGCACTAATTTTATATCTGCTGATTATAAATTCTCTTCATTAGTTATCAGTGAAATAGTCTCCATACCATTGTTATATATACACTTATAGGGAGTTTTGTGATGAGGAGTCTCACTTTTATTGTTATATTTTCACATTTATATTGTGTGAATGTTATATACTAGTGCTGCAGTCTTCCATATTATACTAGATGTGATAATTCCACCAATAGGGATCAGATATAACAATTACATCCACTACAAAAATACACTTTCATATATGTGAGGAAGGGCAGATCTCCTCCAATCTATTCACAGCTACTTCAATCTATATAACATATAATATACAAAAATACATAAACACAAAGAGCAACAAAGTTATCTTATAAAATTGCAAACAAGAGAAAGTTCATAAATGTGTAAAAGTGGATTTCCTACAACCCATTCACCACTACTTCCATCTCCAATCACCATACAGTGACTTGTGTAGTAAGACCCCTTTCACACTGCAGAGCCGATAAAACAGCCCTAAATCGCTGGTCATTTTGTGGTGCTTTAGTGGTGTTTTAGCTGCACTTTTCATGCCCTAGTGGGCTGGTGACAACGGGACCTTAAAGTGGATCTCCACCCATATTTTAAAGTAATTTCCCTCCAAATCCACTGTGTGTGCTGATAAAGAATTGGCATATTTTTCCCTTAAACTCACTGTTATATACTGTATAGTAGTCAGCACTTCCTGTCCTCAGCCGCGGCCCAGCATTTCCTCCCCTCTCTGCAATGCCTCCTGGGAGATGTTTGTCATCAATCCCAGGAGGCAATAGGCATCGCTGGGCCGTAGCATCGCGTTATTTCAAAACTGGAAATGATGCGACGCAAGGCCACCAGCGCCATTTTAAATAAGGGCAACCAGGCTTTTGTTGCCATGGTTACCAAAGCTTCTTATACACAGTGATGGGCGTTGGGGGAGACAGCTGGAGCATCTCAGCTCTGATGACATACAGAGCCTGGGGGAGGGAACAGACACACCATGTACTGATTTATAATAGAGGAATATGATGGGGAAGTTTTGATGGGGCAATATGACAGGGCAGTTTTGATGGGGCAGTTTTGATGGTGGCAGTTTTGATGGGGCAGTTTTAGATGGGGCAATTTTGATGGGAGCAATTTTGATGGGGCTGTTTTGATGGTGGCAATATGATGGGGCAGTTTTGATGGGGGCAGTTTTAATGGGGCAATTCTGATGGGGGCAATTTTTATGGGGCAGTCTTGATGGGGGAAGTATTGATGGTGGCAATATGATGGGGCAGTTTAAAATGGGGCAGTTTTGATGGGGCAAGTCTGATGGGGCAGTTTTAATGGGGGCAGTTTTGATGCGGCAATTTTGATGGGGCAGTTTTGATGGGGCAATTCTGATGGGGCAATTTTGATGGGGCAGTCTTGATGGGGGAAGTATTGATGGTGGCAATATGATGGGGCAGTTTAAAATGGGGCAGTTTTGATGGGGCAATTCTGATGGGGCAATTTTGATGGGTGCATGTGATGGGTGTTGTGATACACTTTGCTGGGGGCAATGTGATGCGATTTGCGGGGGTGTTGTGAAGCGATTGGTGGGGGGTTATGTGATGCAATTTGCCGGGGTTTTTTTGATGCGATTTGCAGGGAGCGATGTGATGCCATTTGTGGGGGGTGTTGTGAAGCGATTTGCGGGGGTGTTGTGATGCAATTTGCAGGGGGTGTTGTGATGCGATTTGTGGGGAGCTGTATGATGCGTTTTGCGGGGGGGTTTTGATGCAATTTTTTCGGGACGATGTGATGTCATAGAAATCATCTTTACTTGGTCTACGTCATTTGCAGGTAGGCAATGCAAGAAATAATGCAATTGTAATTTATTTCCTTATTCCTGGAGGGAGGAGGGGGAGGAGAGTTTTGCATAGCTAAGGGGCAGCAACTTCCTCTGACACTGCCGTAGCTATGGAAACCTGATCTGAAACCTATCACACTGCTTGTGCTGTACTGAGCATGTGCAAGATCTGCAAGGATGAGATCCAGGAAGAAATACAGTCTGGCTTCAGATGCCCACACTTAAGATGGACACGGCCTGCTGGAAGTTTATAAAATAACAAACTAATGTTATAAACTAACAAAACGGACCTTAGTTTACAGACTAACTTTACTAGCATACATTAAGCTTGTGTATTATAGGGGTATTTTTATTTAAAAAGTATACATTCGGCCGGAACACTGTTTTAAAAAAAGAAAAATGACCAGTTTTGTGGCACTTTCAAAGTGCTTGGAAGTGCTGCCCATTCATTTCAATGGGTAGGGGCGTTTTGGGATCGCTTTTTATAATGCTCATCACCCGCCCCAAAGATGCTGCTTGCAGGACTTTTTCTAATGTCCCACAAGCGCACCGCCCCAGTGTGAAAGCACTCACACAAATAAATGGGAGGCAGTTTTCAGGCGCTATTTCTAGTGCTAAAATGCCTGAAAACTGCCTCAATGTGAAAGGGGTCTAACAGAAATACCAGAGATTCATCCAGATGGATTAAATCAATGCTGATCAACTTCCACCTCTTTGCAGCAACTTCAATCAACCTCCCCCACACCGGTGAGCAAACATGTCACTTACCAAAAGGTTTGTCCCCACAAGCAGGGCCCAGACACACTTGTTTATATCCTTCCAGCAGCGCCACTCCGCTCAAGCCGGCTTCCGATGAGAACAGACTGTGCCATGGAATGTCAGATCTCCAGGTAGTATCTCCAATATCACCCGAGGTATCCAGACAATGGCCACAATCACATTACACAGAAAAGAAAAAGCCTCCATAGTGCATAATCCTTAAATATATATAGATTCACAGATTGTACACTTCCATCATATACACGAGTATACACAGAACTCAGTGCACACACCGCTCCGGACTGCAGCTGTGTATGATGGAGTCCAGGCAGTGACATGGAGGCTTTTTCTTTTCTATGTGATGTGATTGTGGCCATTGTCTGGACACCTCGGGTGATATTGTATTTTTGCACATTATATGTTATACAGACTGAAGTAGCTGTGAATTTTTATTATTGATCACTATTGGTGGAGTTATCACATCTACATTAGAAGTGTTGGTATTCGGACACATTGTAGGTTGCAGATTTCTCATTTGTCTCATCACACATTTTATCACTAATGCCCCGTACACACGGTCGGATTCTCCAATGGAAAATGTGTGATAGGACCTTGTTGTCGGAAATTCCGACCGTGTGTAGGCTCCATCACACATTTTCCATCGGATTTTCCAACACACAAAGTTTGAGAGCAGGCTATAAAATTTTCCGACAACAAAATCCATTGTCGGAATTTCCGATCGTGTGTACACAAATCCGACGAACAAAGTGCCACGCATGCTCAGAATAAATAAAGAGATGAAAGCTATTGGCTACTGCCCCGTTTAGAGTCCCGACATACGTGTTTTACGTCACCGCATTCAGAACGATCGGATTTTCCGACAACTTTGTGTGACCGTGTGTATGCAAGACTAGTTTGAGCCAACATCCGTCGGAAAAAATCCTAGGATTTTGTTGTCGGAATGTCCGATCAATGTCCGACCGTGTGTACGGGGCATAAGTGTAGGGCTCTATACATAGAATTACATTATACTATTTGTACTTCTATATCAGACTTCCTGCTGGCGGCTGGTTTTCATTCATTAGATTTTCACAAAGTTGTTCATGGTTTTTAGTGCAGATATTAAATGTTTTACGTTTTTATATACAGCTTTAGAGAACTGTCTGATAATGGTGATATATAGAGACAACCAGGAGATGAAATATATTAGACATGTGCATTTTGTTTAGTTCCAAATCGAAATTCGGACAAAATTTTCATTATTCGGATATTCGGATGCATCCGAAATACCGAATTACAATACTAATGAATTTAAACGAATCCGAAATGTTTTGAATCGAAAACCCACGGACGAAATTCGAATCGAATCCGAATCGAATTCGAAAACAAATTCGAAATCTATTCGATTCGAAAACAAATTCGAATCGAATTAGAAAAAATATAAATTGATTTCTAAAAAAGAATACAATAAAATAGAATATAAAATAATAAAACAATAGAATAAAAATAAAAGAATTGTAAAGAATAGAATAGAATTTAATAGAATATAATAAAATACAACAGAATATGACCATCTTCTGAAATTCGAATTTCGAATAGTATAAATTCGAATTCGAAAATAGATTGGAAAATAACAAATATCAAAACAATGGAAACTAAAATAATATATATTATATTTTATTCTATGCAGTTCTGTTGTTTTTCTATTCTATTTTTTTCTATTATTTTATATTCTATTCTAATATGAAATCATTCTATACTAAATTTCAATTTTGGAAGGTTATATAATATATATATATATATATATATATATATATATATATATATATATATATATATATATATTTATAATTCTATTCTTTTCTACTCTATTCTAATCTTATCTAATGGAATTTGAATTCATTCTATATGAATTTCGAATTTCAGAAGATGGTTAAATATATAAATGTAAAACCATTTTCCGAAATTCAAATTTCATATAGAATGAAATTGAATTTGAATAGAAAAGATTAGAATAGAAATAGAAAATGTACAAGAAAAACAATAGAACAGAATAGAATAAAATATAATATATATGTTTTATTCTATTCTGTTCTATTGTTTTTTCTATTCTAATCTTTTCTATTTGAATTTGAATTAATTCTATATGAATTTCTAATTTCAGAAGATGGTTATATATATAAATATTATATAGAATAGATATATATATATATATATATATATATAGAATAGAAAAAGAAAATAGACTAGAAAAACAATAGAACAGAATAGAATAGAATAAAATATAATATATATATATATATATATATATTTTATTCATTCTTTTTTCTATTCTAATCTTTTCTATTCGAATTTTAATTAATTCTAAATATATATAACCATTTTCCGAAATTCAAATTTCATATAGAATGAATTCGAATTCGAATAGAAAAGATTAGACTAGAAATAGAAAATAGACTAGAAAAACAATAGAACAGAATTGAGTAAAATATAATGTGTATATGTATTATATTTTATTCCATTCTGTCCTATTTTTTTCTATTCTACTCTTTTCTATTCAAATTTAAATTCATTCTATATGAATTTCGAATTTCAATAGATGGTTATATATCAATAAATATCTAATATATATATATATATATATATATATATATATATATATATATATATATATATATATATATATATATATTAGAAAAAAATAGTACAGGATATAATAAAATATTATATATATATATATATATATATATATATATATATATATATATATATATATATATATAGAATATTTTATTCTATATATATATATATATATATATATATATATATATATATATATATATATATTAGAAAAAAATAGTACAGGATATAATAAAATATTATATATATATATATATATATATATATATATATATATATATATATATATATATATATATATATATATATATATATATATATATAATTTTATTCTATTCTGTTCTATTGTTATTCTATTATTTTCTATTCTAATCTTTTCTATTTAAATTTGAATTTATTCTATATGAATTTCAAATTTCAGAAGATGGCATATATATATAACCTTCTTCTAACCTTCTTCTGAAATTTGAAATTCATATAGAATGAATTCAAATTTGAATAGAAAAAAATAGAATAGAATAGAATAACAATAGAACAGAATAGAATAAAAAATGATATATATATATATATATATATATATATATATATATTTATTATTTTTTTTGTTAACGCTATAACTTTTGCACAAAGCAATCAATAAACGCTTATTGCGATTTTTTTTTTTACCAAAAATATGTAGAAGAATACGTATCGGCCTAAACTGAGGAAAAAAATGTTTTTTTATATATTTTTGGGGGATATTTATTATAGCAAAATCTAAAAAATAATGCGTTTTTTTCAAAATTGTCGCTCTTATTTTGTTTATAGCGCAAAAAATAAAAACCGCAGGGGTGATCAAATATCACCAAAAGAAAGCTCTATTTGTGGGAAAAAAAGGACTTCAATTTTGTTTGGGAGCCACATCGCATGACCACGCAATTGTCAGTTAAAACGACGCAGTGCCGAATCGCAAAAAGTGCTCTGGTCAGGAAGGGGGTAAATTCTTGCGGGCTGAAGTGGTTAAAGACTTGTAGTTTTATTAGCGTTTTTTTTTTTTTGACAGGGGCAAAAATCATTTTTATTTACCGATGACGGATGCAGTCTGGGGTGCGCTCAATCCCTCTCACAGCTTTTACTGCCATGGTGACGCGAAACCATGCAGCGTTCTTCTGGTTTGCTGAAGAGGAATATTATCTGAATATTATCTGAATATTATCAAATTCGAAAATAGAAATATTTTCGAATGAGTTTGAAATATTATAGAATACGATTTAAATAATTTCTAATACAGTTGAAATAATTTCGAATGCTGTTGAAATATTTTCGAATGCGGTTGAAATATTATCGAATCCGATTGAAATAATTTTGAATACAGTTGAAACAATTTCGAATGCGGTTGAAATATTATCAAATTCGGTAGAAATATTTTCGAATGCGGTTGAAATATTATCAAATTCGGTAGAAATATTTTCGAATGCGATTGAAATATTATCGAATACGATTGAAATAATTTCTAATACAGTTGAAATATTTTCGAATGCGGTTTAAATAATTTCGAATCCAGTTGAAATATTTTTGAATTCGACTGATTTTCGAATTCGGTCGAAAACGAAACTGATTTGAAAACGAATTTAATGAATTTGACGAAACTAACTAAACTAAATTAATGAAATAACGAATTAAAATGAAACGAAACATTTTTTTTTATTTTGCACATGCCTAAAATATATGTCCATTATTATTAGGTTTATGTAGTTTAGACATACACTATATTACCAAAAGTATTGGGACGCCTGCCTTTACAAGCATATGAACTTTAATGGCATCTCAGTCTTAAGCCTCGTACACACGATCAGATTTTTGGACGACTGTTCATCCATTTTTTGTGGCATGCTAGTCTCATATCGAAAGTGAAAAGGTTACTCTCTGTATGAATATTCACTTACAACAGAATACAAATTCAGAAGTGACATAATGTGTTGAATAGTTTTGTATGTATTCTTTTGTTTCTTAGCATGCGTAGTCTTGCTCTCACAATTTATTTTGGGTGAAAACTGCACTGATTAAACAAAAATCAGATGCTGAGTTCACGTACAATAAAAATTTTATAGTCTGCACATCCAGCTTTTGTCGGACGAAAAATTGGAATTGGCTGTCAAAAGCACCATACTAATGATCATGTTGGATTAGAAGGCCTGGCTTGCAGCTCTAAATAATACCAAAGGTGTTCTATCGGGTTGAGGTCAGGACTCTGTGCAGGCCAGTCAAGTTCCTCCACCCCAAACTCGCTCATCTATGTCTTTATGGACCTTGCTTTGTGCACTGGCAAATCATTTGGTGAAGGGGGATTATGGAGTGGGGGAGGGGGGATTATGGTGTGGGGGGTGTTTTTCCGGGGTTGGCTTTGGCCCCTTAGTTCCAGTGAAGGGAACTCTTAAGGCATCAGCATACCAAGACATTTTGGACAATTTCATTCTCTCAACTTTGTGGGAACAGTTTGGGGACGGCTCCTTCCTGTTTTAACATGACTGTGCACCAGAGCACAAAGCAAGGTCCATAAAAACAGCGAGTTTGGGTTGGAGGAATTTGACTGGCCTGCACAAAGTCCTGACCTCAACCCGATAGGACATCTTTGGGATGAATTAGAGCAGAGATTGTGAGCCAGGCCTTCTCATCCAACATCAGTGCCTGACCTCACAAATGTGCTTCTGGAAGAATGGTCAAACATTCCAATAGACACACTCCTAAACCTTGTGGACAGCCTTCCCAGAAGAAATCAAGCTGTTATAGCTGAAAAGGGTGGGCCAACTCAATATTGAACCCTACAGACTAAGACTGGGATGCCATTAAAGTTCATGTGTGTGTAAAAGCAGGTATCCCAATACTTTTGGTAATCTAGTGTAATAGTCCAGTATTGGATATTTAGGCTCCATGCACACTGGCTTAATACATTGCTGCTACTACAGGAGTTTTGTATTCTGCCTGTAGAAGCAGCTCCATGTTCTCCTATGTCTCCATACACATTGGGACAATTACAGACATATTTTGTGCTCAATGTTTAGAGGCAGGAAAAAAACCTTCTGGTTCATGTTTCTGATTGGAGCTTTCTGGCAGAAAAAATGCAAAACTCTCCTAAACTTTGTACAATAAACTCTCTATATGAAAGTTTTTTTCTGCCAAGGGAACTGACATTTTTTTTAAGCCCAGTGTGCATGGAGTCTTATGGAGTCTAAAGATGGAATTTGATAACATTCTCATATTTCTATATTATTTATGTGGTTTAGATATAAAACTGTCCCAGAATATTATTGTCTCAGTCAGTCCTGTTATACTCACTGTAATTCCTCTATCCGGCTTGTTGTCAGAGCTTCCATCAGATCCCTGAAATGAGGACCATTCAGATTGTTCTTAGTCAGGATCAGTGTCCTCAGTGCCTGGTTATTTCTTATTCCAGATGCCAGGTGGGGGCAGGAACTGTCTGTCAGGTGATTATCATACAATCTGTAGAAGAAGAGAAGAATGTTACCAGAAGAAAATTAATTTCTCCCCCAGGAATGAATGTAACTATTCTCTACTAGGGATGAGCCAAACACCCCCCGGTTCGGTTCACACCAGAACCTGCGAATGGACCGAAAATTCGCACGAACGTTAGAACCCCATTGACGTCTATGGGATTCGAACGTTCAAAGTCAAAAGTGCTCATTTTAAAGACTAATTTGCATGGTATTGTCCTAAAAAGGGTTTGGGGACCCAGGTCCTACCCCAGGGGACTTGTATCGATACAAAAAAGACTTTTAAAAATGGCCGTTTTTTCGGGAGCAGTGATTTTAATGATGCTTAAAGTAAAAAAAAGTGAAATATTCCTTTAAATATCATACCTGGGGTGTGTCTATAGTATGCCTGTAAAGTGGCACATGTTTCCCGTGTTTAGAAAAGTCCCTGCACAAAATGTCATTTTTAAAGGAAAAAATCTCATTTAAAACTGCTTGCGGGTTTAATGTAATGTCGGGTCCTGGCAATATGGATGAAAATCAGTGAGACAAACAGCATGGGTACCCCCCCAGACCATTACCAGGCCCTTTGGGTCTTGTATGGATATTAAGGGGAACCCCGCACCCAGATTAAAATAAGGAAAGGTGTGGGGCCACCAGGCCCTATATGCTCTGAACAGCAGTATACAGGCAGTGCAAACAAGACAGGGACTGTAGGTTTGTTGTTAAGTAGAATCTGTTTGTAATTTTTAACGGGTACATTTTTCACGTGTTTAGCTCCAGCCAAAAAATCTTTTTTAAGCTTTTTGGAAAACATAGGGAAGGGTTATCACCCCTGTGACATTTGTTTTGCTGTCTTTCCTCCTCTTCAGAAGATTTCACCTCACTTTTTGTCCCAATGACAAATGTTTTTTGAAAATTTGGGGTTTTTTGTGGAACAAGGATTGGAAAGCATCAGTGGAAAGGAGAAATGTTTTCCCATATTAACTCTTACAGGAGAGAATTTCCCTTCCTAGGGGTAGATTTCATCTCACTTCCTGTTGTCTCCTTCCGTTTGCAAGTAGGAGTCATTTGTAAGTTAGATGTTTGAAAGTAGAGGCCTGCCCTATATAATCAGCAGAAATTTGGGCCTTAGGTGTTGTAGCCACAACACTGTAAGCCCTCACAGGGCCCTGCTGTGAAATATTAGATCAAGAATTGTAATTACATGCCCCTGTTAAACAAGGGCAGAAAAATTGGGCCTTTGGTGGTGGTGGTGGTGGTGCTGGTGCCACAACACTGTAAGTCCTCACTCGCTCTTGGTGGGTGCAGAAATGGGCCCTGCTGTGAAATATTAGATCAAGAATTGTAATTACATGCCCCTGTTGAACAAGGGCAGAAAAATTGGGCCTTTGGTGGTGGTGGTGCCACAACACTGTAAGTCCTCACTCGCTCTTGGTGGGTGCAGAAATGGGCCCTGCTGTGAAATATTAGATCAAGAATTGTAATTACATGTCCCTGTTAAACAGGGGCTGAAAAATTGGGCCTTAGGCACTGGTGCTGGTGCCACAACACTGCAACCCCTCACAGATACTCCAGTTGGAACGCAGAAATGAACCCTGCTGCAAAGTATTGCATCAAAAATTGTAATTACAGGCCCCTGTTAAACAGGGGCTGAAAAATTGGGCCTTAGGCACTGGTGCTGGTGCTACAACACTGCAACCTCTCACAGATACTCTAGTTGGAACACAGAAATTAGTTCTGCTGCAAAGTATTGCATCAAAAATTGTAATTACATGCCCCTGTAAAACAGGGGCTGAAAAATTGGGCCTTAGGCACTGGTGTTGGTGTCACAACACTGCAACCCCTTACAGATACTCTAGTTGTAACGCAGAAACGAGCCCTGCTGCAAAGTATTGCACCAAAAATTGTAATTACACGCGGGCTGAAAAATTGGGCCTTAGGCACTGGTGGTGGTGCCCAGAACCAAAAATGTTCTTACAAGCTATCAGCGTGATGATTGAGGAGGAAGAGGATAATTACTCAGGGATAGGGATGAGCTTCGAGTTCGAGTCAAACTCATGTTCGACTCGAACATTAGCTGTTCGCAAGTTCGCCAAACAGCGAACAATTTGGGGTGTTCGTGGCAAATTCGAATGCCGCAGAACACCCTTTAAAAGTCTATGGGAGAAATAAAAAGTGCTAATTTTAAAGTAGGGATAAAGGCTATGTTAGCCTATAGGGGGATAGGGGAAAAAGAAGGGAAATATTCCTTTTTCCCCAGGGACTTTTAAGGTGCTTCTTAACTCAACAATTTAGACAATAAATTCCGTACCAATTATAAAAAATTATTATTTTTATTTGATAAAGATTAAAAACATCTGTGCCTCACATGGAAAAAATGAGACATAATTCTAAAAATGCTTAAACATAGACAATTTCGCTTAAATTCATTCACTTTATACAGTGCTACATAAAGCAACTACTTAAAGGTGCCATGACAATCTGCCACTTGCTCTCGACATGTTTCGCTCAAATGTGAGCTTCTTCAGGAGTGTTTAAAGGCAATGATTGTAGTAAACTCTGAATAATGAGAAAAATAGGCAATAATCAATACATCAATAGTTTAAATGTGTACAGAATATAAACCAACGCTATTGGATATTGGTTATTAGAATAGTACAGAATGTTACAGTATGTATACATAGATCTGAAAAACAAAACAATCCAAGCAGTTGTATATGAAAAAGATTTAAATTTGCATATCTCACCAAGCTGTAGTACACCCGTGTAGCATAAATGCCCGCATAGAATAGAGCTGCTGCCAATTTAAAAATGGGGGATTCTCATAATTCTCAAAATCATGAGACATCCTCTCAGTACAATGGGTTTATTTTGAACCTGTTGATGTTTATTCTTTCCAACAATATCTTCCTATTTGGGGGATCCCACTACCTCCAGATACAGGGGGTGGCTATGGGGACCAAGTGTGCCCCCTCCTATGCCAACCTGTATCTGGGGGGGTGGGAACGGGAACTATTCTCCAGTGATGACATGCAGCAATATATGGATCAAATCCCCCTATGGAGGAGGTTTATTGATGATGTTTTTTTCATATGGGTGGGCCCCCAAGATCTTCTCTTGTCCTTTTTGGAAAGTTTAAAAATCAATAGGTTCAACCTTAAGTTTACGGTGGAATTTAGTCAATCTACTCTGACCTTTTTGGATACTCAAATCATATTGAAATCAGATGGTAGTATCAGAACGACCCTATACCGCAAATCCTCTGCAGCAAACTCTCTGCTGCATGCCACCAGTTCTCACCCTGTCCCCCTTATCACTAGTGTGCCCTATGGGCAATATCTACGAGCTAAACGTAATTGTAGTGATGAGTCTGACTTCGAAAAGGAGGCCAAGTGTTTACGTTTGCGCTTCCTTAATCGAGGATATAGTAATAAATGCCTTAAAAAAGCATATCTCAGAGCTAAGAATCAAAATAGAGCTTCTCTTCTACACAATAGCAGATCTAAAAAAGCAAATCCTGGAGTCAGACTCATAACTACTTACTCTAGTCAACATAAACAAACACGTGAAATTCTCAGCAAGTATTGGTATTTGTTGATGGGGGACGAAAAAGTGGCCAAACATTTAAACCCATATCCGGAGATTACGTTCAGACGATGTCGATCCCTGAGGGATTCGCTGGTACACAGTCATTATGAAAGCCACACTAAATTAAAATTAAAGAAACTGATAGAGGCAGTAGACCGTGCCATCATTGTTCTTATTGTAGGTATATTTTGGCGACCCGAAATCTTTTACTGCCCAATGGGCATCTATACAAACCAAGATTTGCAATAACCTGTCAATCTATTGGCATCGTGTACATTATGTTATGCGAGTGTAAGATGTTCTATATTGGTAAAACTAAAAGACCCTTCTTCTGTCGCATCAGGGATCATGTCTCCCTGATACAGAAAAAAAGAATGGAGACTCCGATCAGTCGCCATGCAGGCCTACATCACAATTTTGACACTAATTGTCTACATTTTTATGCACTGGAACATATCCCTCCTGGAGATAGAGGGGGAGACTATGACAGGCTCCTCCTTCAAAAGGAGACGCGCTGGATACACGAGTTATCAGCCCTCAAATATCCGGGCATGAACGATGCGTTCAGTTTCAAGCCCTTCCTCTAAAAACTGTGGCATTATCAGCCTTCCCTCTGTCCCCCTTTTCGTTCCCCCCCCCTCTTCTCCCCCTCCCCCCTCTTTTCCCTCCCCCCCTCCCTTTTTCCCTCCCCTTCTTCCCCTTCTCCCTCTCCTTTTCTTCTTTCTTTTTTCTTTCTCTAGGTCATTCATCATATCCAATACCTCTAACTCTAAATTGAGCTGGTATTATCTGCATTTGTTTGTGGTATAAAACGGATACTAATAGATGTAATATGACCATGTATATTGTATTGTTGTGTTGATATCATCATATTTCCACTGGATTGGTTGTATATCTCACAGGCTGTAGTCATTAATATAATATATTTTTGCTCCCATTTTCATTTCACTGTTTTTAACAAGAATAAAAATTCTATAAAAGATTCTTTGGTTGGGGCCATCCCTGTCAATCTAGACCACACGGACGCCCGGGGCACCCACCGATGGGGATGAAGAACCAACCACCCCCACGATGGCGGCCCCATACAATTGAGTCTGGTCATGGTAGGATTAGGTCTTTAGACTAGACAACCACCATTTATGAGCCTTTAATAATTCTTTAGGAATTATCCCCTTTAAAGTTTTAGAACATTAACACCAACCTGGGATTGATATATATAATTTTCCTTGCTTTAAGGCTAAAATATTCGCCTTTCCCTTATTTTTTCCCTTACCCAAGATGGCGCCGGTGGCGCTTGCATGCTTTACAGGCTCTAAAACCATTCAGACATGCGCACTACGACCCTATGGACGCCGCTGGCGTCAGAATGACGCCGCTGCGCCCTCCTACGTCATGACGCAGGCAATCTCAATGAACGTCCGCATCCCGGCGGTGAAATCAGACGCCGCCAGGATGGGGGTATATAAAGGCGGTTATACACCGCTCACAGCTCTGATATCGGTGCTTATCTACAGAGGATGCGCTAAGCCCCCTCAAGCTCACGTGCCGTGTTTATATCTCCAAAGTAAGTTACTTTCTTGCAGCCTTGTCACCATTTAGTGTGCGGCTGCGTTCTTTGATTTCTAATGGTCCCTTTATTATACCTTTTCTTTTCTCTATTCAGAAAACTGCTGCATTGGGAATCGCTCCCTTAGGACAATTCAATTGTGCTTTTACCAGGGATTAGGTCATCAGAACTTGGTGCTTATCGTCATTTATAGTATCTGTACTGGCTGTGAGACTCTCTTGTTCTATGTCAGGATTTATACGTTGGTTCCACTAAAGGTAATACATTCCTTAATATTAAAGATGATTGGTATCAAAGTGATATCTGATGCGATCCCTCATCTAATATATATTCTATCTGTACTTTTTAAAGGGCCCCTTCAAATACTTTGTATGCCCCTGTGGTCATTCTATGACAGTGAAGTCCCACCTTTATGAGAATCCCCCATTTTTAAATTGGCAGCAGCTCTATTCTATGCGGGCATTTATGCTACACGGGTGTACTACAGCTTGGTGAGATATGCAAATTTAAATCTTTTTCATATACAACTGCTTGGATTGTTTTGTTTTTCAGATCTATGCATACATACTGTAACATTCTGTACTATTCTAATAACCAATATCCAATAGCGTTGGTTTATATTCTGTACACATTTAAACTATTGATGTATTGATTATTGCCTATTTTTCTCATTATTCAGAGTTTACTACAATCATTGCCTTTAAACACTCCTGAAGAAGCTCACATTTGAGCGAAACATGTCGAGAGCAAGTGGCAGATTGTCATGGCACCTTTAAGTAGTTGCTTTATGTAGCACTGTATAAAGTGAATGAATTTAAGCGAAATTGTCTATGTTTAAGCATTTTTAGAATTATGTCTCATTTTTTCCATGTGAGGCACAGATGTTTTTAATCTTTATCAAATAAAAATAATAATTTTTTATAATTGGTACGGAATTTATTGTCTAAATTGTTGAGTTAAGAAGCACCTTAAAAGTCCCTGGGGAAAAAGGAATATTTCCCTTCTTTTTCCCCTATCCCCCTATAGGCTAACATAGCCTTTATCCCTACTTTGTAGTCAAATATGGGATGTGGTGCGGTCAGTTGACTATATCTGTCCTTCCTAAATGCTAATTTTAAAGGCTTATATGCAAGTTATTTTCATAAAAAGTGTTTGGGGACCCGGGTCCTGCCCCAGGGGACATGAATCGATGCAAAAAAAAGTTTTAAAAATGGCCGTTTTTTCAGGAGCAGTGATTTTAATAATGCTTAAAGTCAAACAATAAAAGTGTAATATCCCTTTAAATTTCATACCTGGGGGGTGTCTATAGTATGCCTGTAAAGGGGCGCATGTTTCCCGTGTTTAGAACAGTCTGACAGCAAAATGACATTTGGAAGGAAAAATATCATTTAAAACTACCCGCGGCTATTGCATTGCCGACAATACACATAGAAGTTCATTGATAAAAACGGCATGGGAATTCCCTACAGGGAAGCCCTGAACCAAAATTAAAAAAAAAAAAATGACGTGGGAGTCCCCCTAAATTCCATACCAGGCCCTTCAGGTCTGGTATGGATATTAAGGGGAACCCCGGCCAAAATTTAAAAAAAAAAATGATGTGGGGTTCCCCCTAAATTCCATACCAGACCTGTCAGGTCTGGTATGGATTTTAAGGGGAACCCCACGCCCCAAAAAAAAAAAAACGGCGTGGGGTCCCCCAAAAAGTCCATACCAGACCCTTATCCATGCATGCAACCTGGCAGGCCACAGGAAGAGAGGGGGGATGAGAGTGCGGCCCCCCCTTCTGAACTGTACCAGGCCACATGCCCTCAACATTGGGAGGGTGCTTTGGGGTAGCCCCCAAAACACCTTGTCCCCGTGTTGATGAGGACAAGGGCCTCATCCCCACAACCCTGGCCGGTGATTGTGGGGGTCTGTGGGTGGGGGGCTTATCGGAATCTGGAAGCCCCCTTTAACAAGGGGACCCCCAGATCCTGGCCCCCCCCTGTGTGAAATGGTAAGGGGGTACAAGTACCCCTACCATTTCACTAAAAAACTGTTAAAAATGACAAGAGACAGTTTTTGACAATTCCTTTATTTAAATGCTTCTTCTATCCTCTATCTTCCTTCATCTTCTTCTTCTTCTGGTTCTTCTGGCTCTTCTGGTTCTTCCTCCGGCGTTCTCGTCCAGCATCTCCTCCGCGGCATCTTCTATCTTCTTCTCCTCGGGCCGCTCCGCACCCATGGCATGGGGGGAGGCTCCCGCTCTTCTATTCATCTTCTTCTTCATCCTCTTCTCTTCTTCCTTCTTCTCTTCTTCTCTTCTTCATTTTCTGCTCCGGCTGCTCCGCATCCATGCTGGCATGGAGGGAGGCTCCCGCTGTGTGACGGTGTCTCCTTGTCTGACGGTTCTTAAATAATGGGGGGCGGGGCCACCCAGTGACCCCGCCCCCTCTGACGCATGGGACATGATGGGACTTCCCTGTGGCATTCCCCGTGACATCAAAGGGAAGTCCCGTCAAGTCCCCGTGCGTCAGAGGGGGCATGGTCACCGGGTGGCCCCGCCCCCCGTTATTTAAGAACCGTCAGATGAAGAGACGCCGTCACACAGCGGGAGCCTCCCTCCATGGCAGCATGGATGCGGAGCGGCCCGGAGAAGAAAATAAAGAAGAGAAGAAGAGAAAAAGGAAGAAGAGTAGAGGATGAAGAAGAAGATGAAGAGAAGAGTGGGAGCCTCCCCCCATGCCATGGGTGTGGAGCGGCCCAAGGAAAATAAGATAGAAGACGCCGCGGAGGAGATGCTGGACGAGAACGCCAGAGGAAGAACCAGAAGAGCCAGAAGAACCAGAAGAAGAAGAAGATGAAGGAAGATAGAAGAAAGAAGAAGCATTTAAATAAATGAATTGTCAAAAACTGTCTCTTGTCATTTTTAACATTTTTGACAGTTTTTTAGTGAAATGGTAGGGGTACCCCTTACCATTTCACACGGGGGGGCGGGATCTGGGGGTCCCCTTGTTAAAGGGGGCTTCCAGATTCTGATAAGCCCCCCACCCGCAGACCCCCACAACCACCCGCCAGGGTTGTGGAGATGAGGCCCTTGTCCTCATCAACATGGGGACAAGGTGTTTTGGGGAGCTACCCCAAAGCACCCTCCCAATGTTGAGGGCATGTGGCCTGGTACGGTTCAGGAGGGGGGGCGCACTCTCGTCCCCCCCTCTTTTCCTGTGGTCTGCCAGGTTGCGTGCTCGGATAAGGGTCTGGTATGGATTATTAGGGGGACCCCACGCCATTTTTTTTTTTTTTGGCGCGTGGTTCCCCTTAAAATCCATACCAGACCTGAAGGGTCTGGTATAGAATTTAGGGGGAACCCCACGTCATTTTTTTTTTTAAATTTTGGCCGGGGTTCCCCTTAATATCCATACCAGACCTGAAGAGCCTGGTATGGAATTTAGGGGGACTCCCATGTCATTTTTTTTTTAATTTTGGTTCGGGGTTTCCCTGTAGGGAATTCCCATGCCATTTTTATCAATGAACTTCTATGTGTATTGTCGGCAATGCAATAGCCGCGGGTAGTTTTAAATGGGTTTTTTCCTTCCAAATGTCATTTTGCTGTCAGACTGTTCTAAACACGGGAAACATGCGCCCCTTTACAGGCATACTATAGACACCCCCCAGGTATGAGATTTAAAGGGATATCACACTTTTATTGTTTGACTTTAAGCATTATTAAAATCACTGCTCCTGAAAAATAGGGCGTTCTTAAAACTTTTTTTTGCATTGATCCATATCCCCTGGGGCAGGACCCAGGTCCCCAAACACTTTTTATGACAATAACTTGCATATAAGCCTTTAAAATTAGCACTTTTGATTATTCATGTTTGTGTCCCATAGACTTTAACGGTGTTCGTGTGTTCGAGCAAACTTTTTTCCTCTTCACATGTTCTGCTGCGAACCGAACAGGGGGGTGTTCGGCTCATCCCTACTCAGGGATAGTCACTCAGCATCAGCATAGGCAGTCTTTGAAGGAATCTGAGATTTCAAAAAAAATTATTCGGTTACATCAGCATCAGGTGCTTGGTAGCTGGTAGTGATCCAAGACTGATTCATTTTTATGAAGGTCAGTCGATCGACCGAGTCGGTGGACAGATGCACCCTGTGATCGGTTACAAAGCCTCCAGCAGCACTGAATGTGCGTTCCGAAAGAACGCTGGATGCAGGACAGGCCAGTAGCTCAATTGCATACTGCTCAAGCTCTGGCCAGTGATCCATCCTCAAGACCCAGTAACCCAGAGGATTTTCAGTGGGAAAGGTGTCCAAGTCAGATCTTGCCCCTAGGTATTCCTGCACCATGTAAAACAGACGCTGGCGATGGTTGCTGGAACCGATTATACCTTGGGGCTGCGGACCAAAAAATTGTCTGAACGCATCGGTCAGACAGCCACCTTCTCCACCGCTCCTTCTTTGACTGACCGAAGCCTCAGCAACACGTTGTCCAGAAACAGGAGTTTGTAACCTCCCAGTCTCTGGGAACGCGTTGCACAGACCTTTCTGCAAGGCCTCCCGAAGATGTTTCATCCTCTGCTCCCTCTGCGATGGCAAGATAAGGTCTGCAACCTTACCATTGTAACGTGGATCAAGGAGGGTTGCCAGCCAGTATTGGTCCTTCTCCTTGATACCACGAATACGAGGATCCTTACACAGGCTTTGCAGGATATAGTTATATAGTTAGTAAGGTTGAATAAAGACACCAGTCCATCCAGCTCAACCTGAGTGAGTGTGGGTGCGTGTCTACAATCATCCCTATTTTTTCTTTTATTTTAAGGTACCCATATAGCGCAGTCAATTCACGCAGCACTCTGCACATACATCGTACACCCACATCGGTCCCTACCCTCATGGAGCCCATAATCCAAGGTCCCCAACTCACATTCATATACTAGGGCCAATTTTGAACAGAAGCCAATTAACCTACCAGCATGTCTTTGGAGTGTGGGAGGAAACCGGAGTACCCGGAGGAAACCCACACAGGCACAGGGAGAACATGCAAACTCCAGGCAGGTAGTGTCATGGTTGGGATACGAACCAGCAACCCTTTTTACTGCTAGGCGAGAGTGCTAACCACTACACCACTGTGCTGCCCTATGCTGCATGGATCAGGGAGGCCATGCAGCGTAGGTTTGCTGAGGCATTCGGTCCAGAGTCCTCTGGGTCACTAAGGACGACATGGTCCGCAGCCACCTCCTCCCAGCCACGTACAAGTCCATGTGTTTCTTGGGACTGATCCCTTAAAGACTGCTGCTGATGCTGAGTGCCAGGCTCCACCTCCATACTGACACAATCTTCCTCCTCCTCCTCCTCTTCCTGTGTGATCGGCGGGCACGCAGGAACACTGTCTGGATAAAGGGGGCCTTGAGAGCTAAGGAAGTCCTCCTCTTCCTGCCTCTGTTCTGCCTCAAGTGCCCTGTCCATTATTGCACGCAGCATGTGCTCCAACAGGTGGACAAGGGGGACAGTGTCACTCATGCATGCACTGTCACTGCTCACCATCCTCATGTCCTCCTCAAATGGTGACAGGACAGTGCATGCATCCCTGATCATGGCCCATTGGCATGGGGAAAAAAAAACAAGCTCCCCTGACCCTGTCCTGGTGCCATAGTCGCACAGGTACTCATTGATGGCCCTCTGCTGCGTGTGCAGCCGCTGCGTGTGCAGCCGCTGCAGCATGGCCAACGTTGAGTTCCACCTGGTGGACATGTCACAGATTAGGCGGTTCTTGGGCAGGTTAAACTCCTTTTGGAAGTCCGTAAGCCGAGCACTGGCATTATATGACCGACGGAAATGCACACAGACTTTCCTGGCCTGCCTCAGGACATCCTGTAAGCCCGGGTACCTGCCCAAGAACTGCTGCACTACCACGTTGAGGACGTGAGCCAAACAGGGCACATGGGTCATTTGTCCCTGTCGGAGGGCAGAGAGGAGGTTGGTGCCATTGTCACAAACCACCATTCCTGCCTTAAGTTGGCATGGCGTCAACCACCTCTGAACCTGTCCCTGCAGAGCTGACAGAACCTCTGCCTCAGTGTGGCTCTTGTCCCCCAAGCACACCAGCTCAAGCACCGCATGGAATCTTTTGGCCTGCGTACTTGCGTAGCCCCTTGAACGGATACGGAGCACCGCTGGTTCCGAGGACAAAGCACAGGAAGAGGCCATTGAGGAAGAAGAAGAGGAGGGGGTGGAGGAGAGAGGTGTGTCACAATCATTAGCATTTTGGAGGCGTGGTGGCGGAACAACCTCCAACACTACTGCACCTTGTCCTGCATCCTTCCCAGCTGCCAGCAGAGTCACCCAATGCGCCGTGAAACTTAGCTAACGTCCCTGTCCATGCCTGCTGGACCATAAGTCAGCGGTAATATGCACCTTACCACTGACTGCCCTGTCCAGCGAGGCATGGACATTGCCTTCCACATGCCGGTAGAGAGCCGGAATCGCCTTCCGTGAGAAAAAGTGGCATTTGGGTACCTGCCACTGAGGAACCGCACATTCCACAAACTCACGGAAGGGGGCAGAGTCTACCAACTGAAAAGGCAGCAGTTGAAGTGCTAGCAATTTTGCAAAGCTAGCATTCAACCGCTGGGCATGTGGATGGCTGGGAGCAAACTTCTTTCGGCGGTGCAGCAGCTGGGGCAGGGAAATTTGCCTGGTACAATCTGACATTGGTGTACCAAAAGCAGATTGCCCACAAGTACTTGGCTGTGACACACCTAATTCTACACCTTCATTCCTTTCAGTGCAGGTCTCAGACAGGACTGAAGGTATTGTGGGGTTGGAGATCTCAGCTGATGAAGAGCAAGGAGAGGTCCTCTTTGTTCTTTGGTGTGGGTCTTTTAGATACGCTTGCCAACGAACTGCATGGCAGGTCAACATATGTCTGGTCAAGCATGTGGTACCCAAGCGGGAGATGTTTTGGCCACGCGAGATACGCTTGAGACATATGTTGCAAATAGCAGCGGTGCAATCTGATGAACTCGTCTCAAAAAAGGCCCACACCAAAGAACTTTTTGAATAACGCGCAGAGACTGCAGCGCTCTGCACATGTGGAGCTTTGGGGTGTGATGCAGTCAAGGTGCTGCCCTTAGGCTTGACCCTAGAGGGCATCCTGCCTTGTTGGTGATGTGCCTCCTCCTCCTCCTCCTCCTCTCTCCTATCAGGCACCCACGTTGAGTCAGTGACCTCATCATCCCCTCCCTCCTCATCACAGGAGCAAACCTGGCAGTATGCTGCAGCAGGGGGAGCATGACTGACAGATTGCTGTCCTTCTTGGGCACCCCCTCTGTCCGTGCTCACGTTACTGCCTTCATCGAGCTCAGTATCATCATGAGAGCCTTCCAAACGCTGGGCATCCTCCTGGAGCATGTACCCAACACTGTGGTCAAACAGTTCGAGGGGCTCCTCAGGAGGACATGGTGGGGCTAGGGAAGGAGTCACTGATGACATTGAGCCAAGGGAAGAGGCCGCTGCTTTGCCAGACAAAGTACCCTGGGCATGGGTGAGAGAGGATGAGGACGGCTTGGTCCACTCGACCAAGTCTTCCGCATGTTGCGGCTCAACACGGCCAGCTGCCGAAAAAAAAGGCCAAGCGTGTCCCACAGCCACGTGCTGATGAGGATGCACCGTCTCCACGACCAGCACTAGACACAGAGCCTGCTTGCCCTCTCTTATTGGCTTGTGACTGTCTGCCTCTCCTTCTTGGCCTTCCAGACATACTAATGGCCTGTAGCTGCACTAAGCTGGGATATATATATATATATATATATATGTACTGATACTGCAGCTAGCAAAATCAACTGCCTGCCTGTAGTATGAGAACACCACCAATACAGGTAGCTTTAGCTGAACACTGTGCAGAGCTCGCAAAAAACTAACTTGTAGCTTTGTTAGCTGCCTGCGGTAGTGATAGGATCAGGAAAACACCACCAACCTTCTACAGGTAGCTTTAGCTGAACACTGTGCAGAGCTCGCAAAAAAATAACTTGTAGGTTTAGCTGGACACTGTGAGGAGGACGCACCACACTAACTTGTAGTTTTAGCTGAACACTGTGAGCAGGATGCACAGCACTAACTTGTAGTTTTAGCTGTACACTGTGAGCAGGATGCACCGCACTAACTTGTAGTTTTAGCTGAACACTGTGAGGTGGACGCGCCACACTAACTTGTAGTTTTAGCTGAACACTGTGAGCAGGACGCACAGCACTAACTTGTAGTTTTAGCTGTACACTGTGAGCAGGACGCACCGCACTAACTTGTAGGTTTAGATGAACACTATGAGGTGGACGCACCCCACTAACTTGTAGGTTTAGCTGAACACTGTGAGGTAGACGCACCGCACTAACTTGTAGTTTTAGCTGAACACTGTGAGGTGGACGCGCCACACTAACTTGTAGTTTTAGCTGAACACTGTGAGCAGGACACACAGCACTAACTTGTAGTTTTAGCTGTACACTGTGAGCAGGACGCACCGCACTAACTTGTAGGTTTAGCTGAACACTGTGAGGTGGACGTACCCCACTAACTTGTAGGTTTAGCTGAACACTGTGAGCAGGACACACCCCACTAACTTGTAGTTTTAGCTGAACACTGTGAGCAGGATGCACTGCACTAACTGTAAATAGACTAGCTGTCTGACTGTGGTACTAATAGGATCAAAAGAACACCAGCAATTTTCTTCAGGTAGCTGTAAATACTGTAACAAGACAAGCCTGTCTGTCAGTAAGAAGATAACAGGAACGGATCTAGCTGAACACTGTGAGCAGGACACACTGCACTAACTTGTAGCTTTAGATGAACACTGTGCAGAGGTCTCACTACACTAACTTGTAGGTTTAGCTAAACACTGTGAGCAGGACGCACAGCACTAACTTGTAGTTTTAGCTGAACACTGTGAGCAGGACGCACCGCACTAACTTCTAGGTTTAGCTGAACACTGTGAGGTGGACGTACCCCACTAACTTGTAGTTTTAGCTGAACACTGTGAGCAGGACGCACCGCACTAACTGTAAATAGTCTAGCTGCCTGACTGTGGTACTAATAGGATCAAAAGAACACCAGCAATTTTCTTCAGGTAGCTGTAAATACTGTAACAAGACAAGCCTGCCTGTCAGTAAGAAGATAACAGGAACAGATCTAGCTGAACACTGTGAGCAGGACGCACCGCACTAACTTGTAGGTTTAGCTGAACACTGTGAGGTGGACGCACCACACTAACTTGTAGTTTTAGCTGAACACTGTGAGCAGGACGCACTGCACTAACTTGTAGCTTTAGATGAACACTGTGCAGAGGTCTCACTACACTAACTTGTAGGTTTAGCTGAACACTGTGAGCAGGACGCACTGCACTAACTTGTAGCTTTAGATGAACACTGTGCAGAGGTCTCACTACGCTAACTTGTAGGTTTAGCTGAACACTGTGAGCAGGACGCACTGCACTAACTTGTAGCTTTAGATGAACACTGTGCAGAGGTCTCACTACACTAACTTGTAGTTTTAGCTGAACACTGTGAGCAGGACTCACCGCACTAACTTCTAGGTTTAGCTGAACACTGTGAGGTGGACGCACCACACTAACTTGTAGCTTTAGCTGAACACTGTGAGCAGGACACACCGCACTAACTTGTAGGTTTAGCTGAACACTGTGAGCAGGACGCACTGCACTAACTGTAAATAGTCTAGCTGCATGACTGTGGTACTAATAGGATCAAAGGAACACCAGTAATTTTCCTCAGGTAGCTGTAAATACTGTAACAAGACAAGCCTGCCTGTCAGTAAGAAGATAACAGGAACGGATCTAGCTAAACTGAATACAGTGTATATATATATATATATATATATATATATATACAACATCTGGGATGCATATATATATACAATACACTGTAAGTGCAGCTAACTGACTGACTGTTCTGCCTAATCTATCTAACTCAAATGACACTGTCTGTCTCTCTCTATCTATGAACGCTGGAACACACACTACACAGGGCCGCCGTGCGGCCTTATATAGTGTGGGGCGTGTGCTAAATTACGGCTCTCTGTTCAGACGGCGCTGTGATTGGCCAAGCATGAGGGTCATAGTGCATGCTTGGCCAATCATCAGCCAGCAATGCACTGCGATGCTGCAGTGAATTATGGGCCATGACGCGCCACACAAATTTGGCGCGAACGGCCCATATCGTTCGCAATTTGGCGAACGGGGCGAACAGACGATGTTCGAGTCGAACATGGGTTCGACTCGAACACGAAGCTCATCCCTATTCTCTACATGAATGGAACTCATTTCTCTTTATTGGAATCATTAATATGAGATCACTTTATAAAAGACGATCGATCATCTACACTATTGGAGGATTTTTTCTTTTTGTGGATCCCAATTACTAAATGTGACATGAGAAGTGGATGAGGTGGTGTGATCCATTCATTATTCCTGTATGGGAATTGGACCATACACACTCACACTGACCTCTAGGCTTTCACCTCCAACCTTCTGCTAAGTCTTGGATTCAGTTTTGGAGATTCACTTTGATGGCCACAGAAGTCTCACTCATGTTGTGGAAACTTCATTGACTAAAAGTGACACCATTGTACTTTGGGATTTCCTTAGAACATCATGGTGGAGGATTTCATCTTATCGTGTGGAGATTTTATTATTATCGTTCTTTATTTGGAACTTTTTTGACAATGTTGTACTAATATTGCTGCACTAATTTTATATCTGCTGATTATAAATTCTCTTCATTAGTTATCAGTGAAATAGTCTCCATACCATTGTTATATATACACTTATAGGGAGTTTTGTGATGAGGAGTCTCACTTTTATTGTTATATTGTCACATTTATATTGTGTGAATGTTATATACTAGTGCTGCAGTCTTCCATATTATACTAGATGTGATAATTCTACCAATAGGGATCAGATATAATAATTATATTCACTACAAAAATACACTTTCATACATGTAAGGAAGGGCAGATCTCCTCCAATCAATTCACAGATACTTCAATCTATAACATATAATATACAAAAATACATAAACATGAAGAGCAACAAAGTTATCTTATAAAATTGCAAACAAGAGAAAGTTCATAAATGTGTAAAAGTGAATTTCCTACAAGCCATTCACCACTACTTCCATCTCCAATCACCATACAGTGACTTGTGTAGTAAGACCCCTTTCACACTGCAGATCCGATAAAACAGCCCTAAATCGCTGGTCATTTTTGCGGTGCTTTAGTGGTGTTTTAGCTGCACTTTTCGTTCCCTAGCGGGCTAGTGACAACGGGACCTTAAAGTGGAGCTCCACCCATATTTTAAAGTAATTTCCCTCCAAATCCGCTGTGTGTGCTGATAAAGAATTGGCATATTTTTCCTTAAACGCACTGTTATATACTGTATAGTAGTTGGCACTTCCTGTTCTCGGCCATGGCCCAGCATTTCCTCCCCTCTCTGCAATGCCTCCTGGGAGATGTTTGTCATCAATCCCAGGAGGCAATAGGCATCGCTGGGCCGTAGCATTGCGTTATTTCAAAACTGGAAATGACGCAACGCAAGGCCGCCAGTGCCATTTTAAATAAGGGCAAGCAGGCTTTTGTTGCCATGGTTACCAAAGCTTCTTATACACAGTGATGGGCGTTGGGGAAGACGGCTGTAGCATCTCAGCTCTGATGACATACAGAGCCCGGGGGAGGGGACAGACACACCATGTACTGATTTATAATAGAGGAATATGATGGGGAAGTTTTGATGGGGCAATATGACAGGGCATTTTTGATGGGGGCAGTTTTGATGAGGCAATATGATGGGGCAGTCTTGATGGGGCAATTCTGATGGAGCAGTTTTGATGGGGGCAATATGATGGGGAAGTTTTGATGGGGGTAGTTTTGATGGGGAAATTCTGATGGGGCAATTTTGATGGGGCAGTTTTGATGGTGGCAGTTTTGATGGGGCAGTATGATGGGGCAGTTTTAGATGGGGCAATTCTGATGGGAGCAATTTTGATGGGGCAGTTTTGATGGTGGCAATATGATGGGGCAGTTTTGATGGGGGCAGTTTTAATGGGGCAATTCTGATGGGGGCAATTTTGATGGGGCAGTCTTGATGGGGGAAGTATTGTTGGTGGCAATATGATGGGGCAGTTTAAAATGGGGCAGTTTTGATGGGGCAAGTGTGATGGGGCAGTTTTAATGGGGGCAGTTTTGATGGGGCAATTTTGATGGGGCGGTTTTGATGGTGGCAATTCGATGGGGCAGTTTTGATGGGGCAATTCTGATGGGGCAATTTTGATGGGAGCATGTAATGGGTGTTGTGATACACTTTGCTGGGGGCAATGTGATGCGATTTGTGGGGGTGTTGTGAAGTGATTGGTGGGGGGCTATGTGATGCAATTTGCAGGGGGGGTTTATGCGATTTGCAGGGAGCGATGTGATGCCATTTGTGGGGGGTGTTGTGATGCAATTTGCGGGGGGTGTTGTGATGCAATTTGCAGGGGGTGTTGTGATGCGATTTGTGGGGAGCTGTATGATGCGTTTTGCGGGGGGTTGTGATGCAATTTTTTCGGGATGATGTGATGTCATAGAAATCATCTTTACTTGGTCTACGCCATTTGCAGGTAGGCAGTGCAAGAAATAATGCAATTGTAATTTATTTCCTGGTTCCTGGAGGGAGGAGGGGGAGGAAAGTTTTGCATAGCTAAGGGGCAGCAACTTCCTCTGACACTGCCGTAGCTATGAAAACCTGATCTGAAATCTATCACACTGCTTGTGCTGCACTGAGCATGTGCAAAATCTGCAAGGATGATATCCAGGAAGAAATACAGTCTGGCTTCAAATGCCCACACTTAAGATGGCCACGGCCTGCTGGAAGTTTATAAAATAACAAACTAATGCTATAAACTAACAAAACTGACCTTAGTTTACAGACTAACTTTACTAGAATACATTAAGCTTGTGTATTATAGGGGTATTTTTATTTAAAAAGTATACATTGGGCCGGAACTCTGCTTTAAAAAAAGAAAAAAGACCAGTTTTCTGGCACTTTCAAAGTGCTTGGAAGTGCTGCCCATTCATTTCAATGGGTAGGGGCGTTTTGGGATCGCTTTTTATAATGCTCATAACCCGCCCCAAAGATACTGCTTACAGGACTTTTTCTAATGTCCCACAAGCGCACCGCCCCAGTGTGAAAGCACTCATACAAATAAATGGGAGGCAGTTTTCAGGTGCTAAAATGCCTGAAAACTGCCTCAGTGTGAAAGGGGTCTAACAGAAATACCAGAGATTCATTCAGATGGATTAAATCAATGCTGATCAACTTCCACCTCTTTGCAGCAACTTCAATCAACCTCCCCCACACCGGTGAGCAAACATGTCACTTACCAAAAGGTTTGCCCCCACAAGCAAGGCCCAGACACGCTTGTTTATATCCTTCCAGCAGTGCCACTCCGCTCAAGCCGGCTTCCGATGAGAACAGACTGTGCCACGGAATGTCAGATCTCCAGGTAGTATCTCCAATATCACCTGAGGTATCCAGACAATGGCCGCAATCACATTACATAGAAAAGAAAAAGCCTCCATAGTGCATAATCCTTAAATATATATAGAATCACAGATTGTACACTTCCATCATATACACGAGTATACACAGAACTCAGAGCACACACCGCTCTGGACTGCAGCCGTGTATGATGGAGTCCAGGGAGTGACATGGAGGCTTTTCCTTTTCTATGTAATGTGATTGCGGCCATTGTCCTGACACCTCGGTGATATTGTATTTTTGCACATTATATGTTATACAGACTGAAGTAGCTGTGAATTTTTATTATTGATCACTATTGGTGGAGTTATCACATCTACATTAGAAGTGTTGGTATTCGGACACATTGTAGGTTGCAGATTTCTCATTTGTCTCATCACACATTTTATCACTAATGCCCTGTACACACGGTTGGATTCTTCGATGGAAAATGTGTGATAGGACCTTGCTGTCGGAAATTCCGACCGTGTGTAGGCTCCATCACACATTTTCCATCGGATTTTCAAACACACAAAGTTTGAGAGCAGGCTATAAAATTTTCCGACAACAAAATCCGTTGTTGGATCATGTTGGATTAGAAGGCCTGGCTTGCAGTCTCCGCTCTAAATAATACCAAAGGTGTTCTATTGGGTTGAGGTCAGGACTCTGTGCAGGCCAGTCAAGTTCCTCCACCCCAAACTCGCTCATCTATGTCTTTATGGACCTTGCTTTGTGCACTGGCAAATCATTTGGTGAAGGGGGATTGTGGAGTGGGGGGTTATGGAGTGGGGGAGGGGGGATAATGGTGTGGGGGGGGGTTTTCCGGGGTTGGGTTTGGCCTCTTAGTTCCAGTGAAGGGAACTCTTAAGGCATCAGCATACCAAGACATTTTGGACAATTTAATTCTCTCAACTTTGTGGGAACAGTTTGGGGACGGCTCCTTCCTGTTTTAACATGACTGTGCACCAGAGCACAAAGCAAGGTCCATAAAAACATGGATGAGCGAGTTTGAGGTGGAGGAATTTGACTGGCCTGCACAAAGTCCCGGGTACCTGCCCAAGAACTGCTGCACTACCACGTTGAGGACGTGAGCCAAACAGGGCACATGGGTCATTTGTCCCTGTCGGAGGGCAGAGAGGAGGTTGGTGCCATTGTCACAAACCACCATTCCTGCCTTAAGTTGGCGTGGCGTCAACCACCTCTGAACCTGTCCCTGCAGAGCTGACAGAACCTCTGCCTCAGTGTGGCTCTTGTCCCCCAAGCACACCAGCTCAAGCACCGCATGGCATCTTTTGGCCTGCGTACTTGCGTAGCCCCTTGAACGGCTACGGAGCACCGCTGGTTCCGAGGACAAAGCACAGGAAGAGGCCATTGAGGAAGAAGAAGAGGAGGGGGTGGAGGAGAGAGGTGTGTCACAATCATTAGCATTTTGGAGGCGTGGTGGCGGAACAACCTCCAACACTACTGCACCTTGTCCTGCATCCTTCCCAGCTGCCAGCAGAGTCACCCAATGCGCCGTGAAACTTAGCTAATGTCCCTGTCCATGCCTGCTGGACCATAAGTCAGCGGTAATATGCACCTTACCACTGACTGCCCTGTCCAGCGAGGCATGGACATTGCCTTCCACATGCCGGTAGAGAGCCGGAATCGCCTTCCGTGAGAAAAAGTGGCATTTGGGTACCTGCCACTGAGGAACCGCACATTCCACAAACTCACGGAAGGGGGCAGAGTCTACCAACTGAAAAGGCAGCAGTTGAAGTGCTAGCAATTTTGCAAAGCTAGCATTCAAACGCTGGGCATGTGGATGGCTGGGAGAAAACTTCTTTCGGCGGTGCAGCAGCTGGGGCAGGGAAATTTGCCTGGTACAATCTGACATCGGTGTACCAAAAGCAGATTGCCCACAAGTACTTGGCTGGGACACACCTAATTCTACACCTTCATTCCTTTCAGTGCAGGTCTCAGACAGGACTGAAGGTATAGTGGGGTTGGAGATCTCAGCTGATGAAGAGCAAGGAGAGGTCCTCTTTGTTCTTTGGTGTGGGTCTTTTAGATACGCTTGCCAATGAACTGCATGGCAGGTCAACATATGTCTGGTCAAGCATGTGGTACCCAAGCGGGAGATGTTTTGGCCACGCGAGATACGCTTGAGACATATGTTGCAAATAGCAGCGGTGCAATCTGATGAACTCATCTCAAAAAAGGCCCACACCAAAGAACTTTTTGAATAACGAGCAGAGACTGCAGCGCCCTGCACATGTGGAGCTTTGGGGTGTGATGCAGTCAAGGTGCTGCCCTTAGGCTTGACCCTAGAGGGCATCCTGCCTTGTTGGTGATGTGCCGCCTCCTCCTCCTCTCTCCTATCAGGCACCCACGTTGAGTCAGTGACCTCATCATCCCCTCCCTCCTCATCACAGGAGCAAACCTGGCAGTATGCTGCAGCAGGGGGAGCATGACTGCCAGATTGCTGTCCTTTTTTGGGCACCCCCTCTGTCCGTGCTCACGTTACTGCCTTCATCGAGCTCAGTATCATCATGAGAGCCTTCCAAACGCTGGGCATCCTCCTGGAGCATGTACCCAACACTGTGGTCAAACAGTTCGAGGGGCTCCTCAGGAGGACATGGTGGGGCTAGGGAAGGAGTCACTGATGACATTGAGCCAAGGGAAGAGGCCGCTGCTTTGCCAGACAAAGTACCCTGGGCATGGGTGAGAGAGGATGAGGACGGCTTGGTCCACTCGACCAAGTCTTCCGCATGTTGCGGCTCAACACGTCCAGCTGCCGAAAAAAAAGGCCAAGCATGTCCCACGGCCACGTGCTGATGAGGATGCACCGTCTCCACGACCAGCACTAGACACAGAGCCTGCTTGCCCTCTCTTATTGGCTTGTGACTGTCTGCCTCTCCTTCTTGGCCTTCCAGACATACTAATGGCCTGTAGCTGCACTAAGCTGGGATATATATATGTATATATATATATATATATATATATATATATATATATATATATTGTAATGTTTGGGGTATTTAGCTCAAGCGATAAATGCGTTTTTAGTGCAGTGAGTCCACCTCAGACAGGCATTATAGTTAAGGGCCTGGTAGCCCACGTTTATTAAACCGAAAAACAAAAGCAAAAAGGTCCATTCAGGATTCCCACGCAGGGGTTTAACTTCATTAAGCACTCCAAAAATAAGGAAAACATACCAAGCCACCTGGCTCTCTTGTCAGCAGTTCCTCTGCTTGCTCTCAACAGATTTGCCAATTCTTTACAGCCCCCTGGACTCACTGGCTTCCTCAGTCTCCCCGACTCTCAAGGCTGGCCAGCCTTTCCCAGTCCCTGGGCAAAGAATCCCCTTTACATAGGCTGCAGACTCCCACAGGGCAGACCACTCTCCAGACACAGGTCTGTCTTCACACAGCAGTAGCAACAAGCTACACACCCTCCACCTTCCTTCACCCTCTGCTCTCACTAGCCCCTCGTTATATGGGCTGTGTGCACCTGGGCACACAACCTGCTGGCTCTCCATAAGACATGGACACAGGGTTAGAGATCCCATCCCTTTTCCCAGTGACAGGGACTATTACATATCCCCCCCCTTTGTTTCGATCCGGAGGGAGGAACACCAGCACCCGTCATGGTTGGGACACCTCTGTGCTGGCTGTCAGCCACGTAGGCCCAACCTTTTTTTCGGGTGCGCTTCCAGGTACGTCCCACCCTGGATCTTAACAGGGTCCTACATTTCCCTATACTCCCCCCTTGTTTCGCACCGGAGGGAGGAACACATAAACCAGTCACTAAGAATGGGACACCTCTGTGCCAGCCATTCGCTGCGTAGGCCCATTTCTTTTTCCGGGTATGTTTCCACCAGCACTTCACCTTGAACCATGGGCTCCCACTAATCTCTCTATCCCTTCCACCTTCTGGCCACGGGATCCTCCTTTTCCCTCCCACAGACCTACTCTCCTGGGACTGTTGGGGACCCATTTCCATGAAATCTGTCAGGGACTGACCCCTCTCACTACCTGACGCAACACTAACCAACAACATCTGTTTATCAGGTTCACTAACCCCTGTGTGGTTACCCTTGGCAACCAAATCATCTGAGATCAACACCACATACTTCTGTTTAACCTCGATAGCAATGTTCCACAAGGGGTTATTTAATTCAATATTATCATCATCATCAAGACCTCTTGTCACCTGGTTTGCTAGGACAGGGTCTAGGGAGGGACCATCTACAGGCAAGCAGTTACTCCCTATGGGACATTCCCGCAGTTTCACATCGCTCCCGGTTGTCCAACACTCCAATAGCGACTGTCCTACCAACACACATTTTGCGCCACATTTTTCCACACCAATCTCTTTAACCATTTCTGTGTCCATTGGTACCTCAACCAATACCTCTGAGTTGTCCGACAGTGCTCTACAGTGCTTCTCATACACTTTTTCATTACAGTTACCAACACTGCCATTTCCTGTCAAAGTGTCTCCGGGTACCTCAAACTGCACCTCCCTGCGAGTGATGGATTGAATTCCCACTACTGCTGCGTCTTTTCCGGGCCCTTCCCTTTCACGGGGTCTAGCGGGTGAGACAGCACACGCGCCATGTACCAACCACTGCTCAGCTGCACCTCGGATCGCACCAGCAGGAATGCACCTCATCACACCAGCATACGGAGAGACTTCTACTATGTCTATCATTTCTGATTCCTTTAGCAGTTCCCCTGAACGCCTTCCGCACATAACTGTCGCTGGAAGCATTCTCGCAGAGAACTGCGAGACCACTTTCTGCAAAAGTAACCAACATTGCAGTAACCAATTTTTATCAACATTGCTTAACATCGCCTGTACCACGTGTCTCCACTGATTGGTACTCCGCAGTACCAGGTCGCCCATCTGTGGTGGATACATGCAGGTATACAGCGGAAAGATTTTCACCAATTCCAACAACATCTCAGTTATTTCTAGACATGCCACATCTAAACACAGAACTCTAGGGACTTTTCCCTTACTAACGACGTGGAGGGGCTCATTTGCTAAGGCTTGAGAGGCTGAGACACTCAAAGAGACCTCCACCTCAGAGGCCACTGACAAAACTTGCGGCTCCCAATGAGCACCGCTAAATGCATGTGTCACACTCATTGTCTCATTTTCAGCAACACTGAGCCCTTCCAAGTCCCTATCCATTATCCCATCATCCTGGCACTCAACATGACTCATCTCTTTTGCTGTGGACAAAACTTCTGCTATATATGCGCCCTTTTCCGATCCTTCCGCCTGGAGGGGGTTAAGTTCTGCAACAGCCAACGCACTTGTGTCTACTGGCTTTGCAGCCTCTCCATTTGTCACAGCAGCAATAGTGTCCAGCTTACTATTACCTTCAGAAATTTCTTTCCACCACGCTATCACCTTAATGGCGAGACTATCCCAGTCTATCCTGTCTGTGCTCCAGTCATCAGCACTCTGTAGTACTGCTCCCTCTGCCCATGGAGACACAGGTGGACAGAGTGGTTTAGCAGCAGACAATCTGCACCAGTCACTGTCAACCACATCAGATTGTGATAATACATACTCCCTCATTTGAGCTATTTTCCCATTGTTTTCCACCTGAGCAGTATCAGAGCTGTCCTGGAGCCCCGCCGGCTCCAACACTGGGAGTCCTCCTGAGATTTCCTGGGACAACTCTGCTGCACTACCTGTGGTTACCATGGGAGACACCAAACCATCAACATTGTCAGTAATACACTTTTCAACATCATCATTACTTTTGAATACATCACAATAAGTACATGTATCATCAGCCATAGACATAGCAGTGTTATAAGCTTTAACAGGCTGTTTTTGGTCAGAACACACAGCACCCCGTGTAACGCTCAGCACACCACCCTTCCTCTCCAAAGGCATTCTTTTGCCCACTAGGGCGGCTCCACAGTTGTCCTGGGAAACCATGTGCCTCACCACTGCGGGCTCCTGGGAGGTTTCCCTGGGCATCTCTGTAGCACCTGTCACTAGGGAACCTGGCACACAAACTGTATTGGTCACCCCTAGGTTACCACTTCCAGCACTCTGGTGGATTACACCAGGTACATACAGAGTCCAGTCTTTTTGAGTTCTTAACCTTGCTGCAGGTTGAGCTTCAACCTGTGTCTCCCCACTACTCGGGGTAGCAAACTGCAGCAAGTCCATTTTTACCACTTCTGCTGATCTCCCAGCAGGATATACTCCCACTTCACTGGGATCAGTCCCGCAAACTGCAACAGTCTTACCATAATCTGTAGCAGGTAACTCTGGCTTCATTTGAGTACGTTGTCTTTCATCTGTGGTGTCTCCACAGGCTGATGCCCCCATGTGGTCACGGAGCAACACTGCAGCCTTTCTAGACCCACTGATGCCCCCTGTAGGCAACACAAGATTCCTGTTGCTAGGGGTAACAGCAGACTTGCACTCCAAAACCGGTTGGCTATACCTCATGCAGGATGTAGGCTGTTGCACCCTCCTTTCTGAGCTCACCACTTTCCCTAAGCGGCCATGACACAAAACTTTGCGTTTCTCTGCATTTCCAAAATCTTGGTCTTCCGGTGACACCTCTCCCATCCTGAAGCATTGCTGGCGGCCCATGATACGCTGGAACACTCCTCTAAGAAGAATTTCCTCTTTAAACTTGCAGTAGTCATCCTGGTCCCAATCCATCAAATGGTAAACCGACCGGTACTCTATCCGTAACAAGGGTTGCAACAATGTTGGCCACCGATCCCTAGGCCATTTTCTCCTTACAGCAACTTTTTCAAATTTTTTCAGGAAGTCCCCAACCTCCTCTGTAGGTAGCATGGGTTGCACATAGTCAGAGGCCACAATCTCAGCCCCTTGCACTGCGGCCCACTTTTTGCGATTCCGCTTGAACCATTCATTCACTGTATCGCACATCACTTGGCCTTCTGGACTGGCCCTCCTAGGTGGAGACATCTTCTCAGGCCACGCTGAGCTCACTTCCACAGGTAAAACGCCTGTATGCAACACAGTCCATCAATTTAACTTCTGCGCAATGCAGTTTGCCTGGCTGCCACACACCGCTAGCAGCAATTCCTGAAATGACTCACTACTGGCGCAGAGACCCGGACTTCACCGTCTGCATGTGCCCGCATTCTCCACCACTTGTAATGTTTGGGGTATTTAGCTCAAGCGATAAATGCGTTTTTAGTGCAGTGAGTCCACCTCAGACAGGCATTATAGTTAAGGGCCTGGTAGCCCACGTTTATTAAACCGAAAAACAAAAGCAAAAAGGTCCATTCAGGATTCCCACGCAGGGGTTTAACTTCATTAAGCACTCCAAAAATAAGGAAAACATACCAAGCCACCTGGCTCTCTTGTCAGCAGTTCCTCTGCTTGCTCTCAACAGATTTGCCAATTCTTTACAGCCCCCTGGACTCACTGGCTTCCTCAGTCTCCCCGACTCTCAAGGCTGGCCAGCCTTTCCCAGTCCCTGGGCAAAGAATCCCCTTTACATAGGCTGCAGACTCCCACAGGGCAGACCACTCTCCAGACACAGGTCTGTCTTCACACAGCAGTAGCAACAAGCTACACACCCTCCACCTTCCTTCACCCTCTGCTCTCACTAGCCCCTCGTTATATGGGCTGTGTGCACCTGGGCACACAACCTGCTGGCTCTCCATAAGACATGGACACAGGGTTAGAGATCCCATCCCTTTTCCCAGTGACAGGGACTATTACAATATATATATATATATATATATGTACTGATACTGCAGCTAGCAAAATCAACTGCCTGCCTGTAGTATGAGAACACCACCAATACAGGTAGCTTTAGCTGAACACTGTGCAGAGCTCGCAAAAAACTAACTTGTAGCTTTGTTAGCTGCCTGCGGTAGTGATAGGATCAGGAAAACACCACCAACCTTCTACAGGTAGCTTTAGCTGAACACTGTGCAGAGCTCGCAAAAAAATAATTTGTAGGTTTAGCTGGACACTGTGAGGAGGACGCACCACACTAACTTGTAGTTTTAGCTGAACACTGTGAGCAGGACGCACAGCACTAACTTGTAGTTTTAGCTGTACACTGTGAGCAGGATGCACCGCACTAACTTGTAGGTTTAGCTGAACACTGTGAGGTAGACGCACCGCACTAACTTGTAGTTTTAGCTGAACAGTGTGAGGTGGACGCGCCACACTAACTTGTAGTTTTAACTGAACACTGTGAGCAGGACGCACAGCACTAACTTGTAGTTTTAGCTGTACACTGTGAGCAAGACGCACCGCACTAACTTGTAGGTTTAGATGAACACTATGAGGTGGACGCACCCCACTAACTTGTAGGTTTAGCTGAACACTGTGATGTAGATGCACCGCACTAACTTGTAGTTTTAGCTGAACAATGTGAGGTGGACGCGCCACACTAACTTGTAGTTTTAGCTGAACACTGTGAGCAGGACACACAGCACTAACTTGTAGTTTTAGCTGTACACTGTGAGCAGGACGCACCGCACTAACTTGTAGGTTTAGCTGAACACTGTGAGGTGGACGCACCCCACTAACTTGTAGGTTTAGCTGAACACTGTGAGCAGGACGCACCCCACTAACTTGTAGGTTTAGCTGAACACTGTGAGCAGGACGCACTACACTAACTGTAAATAGTCTAGCTGCCTGACTGTGGTACTTATAGGATCAAAAGAACACCAGCAATTTTCTTCAGGTAGCTGTAAATACTGTAACAAGACAAGCCTGTCTGTCAGTAAGAAGATAACAGGAACGGATCTAGCTGAACACTGTGAGCAGGACGCACTGCACTAACTTGTAGCTTTAATGAACACTGTGCAGAGGTCTCACTACACTAACTTGTAGGTTTAGCTGAACACTGTGAGCAGGATGCACTGCACTAACTTGTAGCTTTAGATGAACACTGTGCAGAGGTCTCACTACGCTAACTTGTAGGTTTAGCTGAACACTGTGAGGAGGACGCACAGCACTAACTTGTAGTTTTAGCTGAACACTGTGAGCAGGATGCACCGCACTAACTTGTAGGTTTAGCTGAACACTGTGAGGTAGACGCACCGCACTAACTTGTAGTTTTAGCTGAACAGTGTGAGGTGGACACGCCACACTAACTTGTAGTTTTAACTGAACACTGTGAGCAGGACGCACAGCACTAACTTGTAGTTTTAGCTGTACACTGTGAGCAAGACGCACCGCACTAACTTGTAGGTTTAGATGAACACTATGAGGTGGACGCACCCCACTAACTTGTAGGTTTAGCTGAACACTGTGAGGTAGATGCACCGCACTAACTTGTAGTTTTAGCTGAACACTGTGAGGTGGACGCGCCACACTAACTTGTAGTTTTAGCTGAACACTGTGAGCAGGACACACAGCACTAACTTGTAGTTTTAGCTGTACACTGTGAGCAGGACGCACCGCACTAACTTGTAGGTTTAGCTGAACACTGTGAGGTGGACGCACCCCACTAACTTGTAGGTTTAGCTGAACACTGTGAGCAGGACGCACCCCACTAACTTGTAGGTTTAGCTGAACACTGTGAGCAGGACGCACTACACTAACTGTAAATAGTCTAGCTGCCTGACTGTGGTACTAATAGGATCAAAAGAACACCAGCAATTTTCTTCAGGTAGCTGTAAATTCTGTAACAAGACAAGCCTGTGAGCAGGACACACTGCACTAACTTGTAGCTTTAGATGAACACTGTGCAGAGGTCTCACTACACTAACTTGTAGGTTTAGCTGAACACTGTGAGCAGGACGCACTGCACTAACTTGTAGCTTTAGATGAACACTGTGCAGAGGTCTCACTACGCTAACTTGTAGGTTTAGCTGAACACTGTGAGGAGGACGCACAGCACTAACTTGTAGTTTTAGCTGAACACTGTGAGCAGGACGCACCGCACTAACTTCTAGGTTTAGCTGAACACTGTGAGGTGGACGCACCACACTAACTTGTAGCTTTAGCTGAACACTGTGAGCAGGACACACCGCACTAACTTGTAGGTTTAGCTGAACACTGTGAGCAGGACGCACTGCACTAACTGTAAATAGTCTAGCTGCATGACTGTGGTACTAATAGGATCAAAGGAACACCAGTAATTTTCCTCAGGTAGCTGTAAATACTGTAACAAGACAGCCTGCCTGTCAGTAAGAAGATAACAGGAACGGATCTAGCTAAACTGAATACAGTGTATATATATATATATATATATATATATATATATATATATATATACACAACATCTGGGATGCATATATATATACAATACACTGTAAGTGCAGCTAACTGACTGACTGTTCTGCCTAATCTATCTAACTCAAATCAAATGACACTGTCTGTCTCTCTCTATCTATGAACGCTGGAACACACACTACACAGGGCCGCCGTGCGGCCTTATATAGTGTGGGGCGTGTGCTAAATTACGGCTCTCTGTTCAGACGGCGCTGTGATTGGTCAAGCATGAGGGTCATAGTGCATGCTTGGCCACTCATCAGCCAGCAATGCACTGCGATGCTGCAGTGAATTATGGGCCATGACGCGCCACACAAATTTGGCGTGAACGGCCCATATCGTTCGCAATTCGGCGAACGGGCGAACAGACGATGTTCGAGTCGAACATGGGTTCGACTCGAACACGAAGCTCATCCCTATTCTCTACATGAATGGAACTCATTTCTCTTTATTGGAATCATTAATATGAGATCACTTTATAAAAGACGATCGATCATCTACACTATTGGAGGATTTTTTCTTTTTGTGGATCCTAATTACTAAATGTGACATGAGAAGTGGATGAGGTGGTGTGATCCATTCATTATTCCTGTATGGGGATTGGACCATACACACTCACACTGACCTCTAGGCTTTCACCTCCAACCTTCTGCTAAGTCTTGGATTCAGTTTTGGAGATTCACTTTGATGGCCACAGAAGTCTCACTCATGTTGTGGAAACTTCATTGACTAAAAGTGACACCATTGTACTTTGGGATTTCTTTAGAACATCATGGTGGAGGATTTGATCTTATGGTGTGGAGAAGATTTTATTATTATCGTTCTTTATTTGGAACTTTTTTGAAAATGTTGTACTAATATTGCTGCACTAATTTTATATCTGCTGATTATAAATTCTCTTCATTAGTTATCAGTGAAATAGTCTCCATACCATTGTTATATATACACTTATAGGGAGTTTTGTGATGAGGAGTCTCACTTTTATTGTTATATTGTCACATTTATATTGTGTGAATGTTATATACTAGTGCTGCAGTCTTCCATATTATACTAGATGTGATAATTCCACCAATAGGGATCAGATATAATAATTATATTCACTACAAAAATACACTTTCATACATGTAAGGAAGGGCAGATCTCCTCCAATCTATTCACAGATACTTCAATCTATAACATATAATATACAAAAATACATAAACATGAAGAGCAACAAAGTTATCTTATAAAATTGCAAACAAGAGAAAGTTCATAAATGTGTAAAAGTGAATTTCCTACAAGCCATTCACCACTACTTCCATCTCCAATCACCATACAGTGACTTGTGTAGTAAGACCCCTTTCACACTGCAGATCCGATAAAACAGCCCTAAATCGCTGGTCATTTTTGCGGTGCTTTAGTGGTGTTTTAGCTGCACTTTTCGTTCCCTAGTGGGCTAGTGACAACAGGACCTTAAAGTGGAGCTCCACCCATATTTTAAAGTAATTTCCCTCCAAATCCGCTGTGTGTGCTGATAAAGAATTGGCATATTTTTCCTTAAACGCACTGTTATATACTGTATAGTAGTTGGCACTTCCTGTTCTCGGCCGTGGCCCAGCATTTCCTCCCCTCTCTGCAATGCCTCCTGGGAGATGTTTGTCATCAATCCCAGGAGGCAATAGGCATCGCTGGGCCGTAGCATTGCGTTATTTCAAAACTGGAAATGACGCAACGCAAGGCCACCAGTGCCATTTTAAATAAGGGCAACCAGGCTTTTGTTGCCATGGTTACCAAAGCTTCTTATACACAGTGATGGGCGTTGGGGAAGACGGCTGTAGCATCTCAGCTCTGATGACATACAGAGCCCGGGGGAGGGGACAGACACACCATGTACTGATTTATAATAAAGGAATATGATGGGGAAGTTTTGATGGGGCAATATGACAAGGCATTTTTGATGGGGGCAGTTTTGATGAGGCAATATGATGGGGCAGTCTTGATGGGGCAATTCTGATGGAGCAGTTTTGATGGGGGCAATATGATGGGGAAGTTTTGATGGGGGTAGTTTTGATGGGGAAATTCTGATGGGGCAATTTTGATGGGGCAGTTTTGATGGTGGCAGTTTTGATGGGGCAGTATGATGGGGCAGTTTTAGATGGGGCAATTCTGATGGGAGCAATTTTGATGGGGCAGTTTTGATGGTGGCAATATGATGGGGCAGTTTTGATGGGGGCAGTTTTAATGGGGCAATTCTGATGGGGGCAATTTTGATGGGGCAGTCTTGATGGGGGAAGTATTGTTGGTGGCAATATGATGGGGCAGTTTAAAATGGGGCAGTTTTGATGGGGCAAGTGTGATGGGGCAGTTTTAATGGGGGCAGTTTTGATGGGGCAATTTTGATGGGGCGGTTTTGATGGTGGCAATTCGATGGGGCAGTTTTGATGGGGCAATTCTGATGGGGCAATTTTGATGGGAGCATGTGATGGGTGTTGTGATACACTTTGCTGGGGGCAATGTGATGCGATTTGTGGGGGTGTTGTGAAGTGATTGGTGGGGGGCTATGTGATGCAATTTGCAGGGGGGGTTATGCGATTTGCAGGGAGCGATGTGATGCCATTTGTGGGGGGTGTTGTGATGCAATTTGCGGGGGTGTTGTGATGCAATTTGCAGGGGGTGTTGTGATGCGATTTGTGGGGAGCTGTATGATGCGTTTTGCGGGGGGTTGTGATGCAATTTTTTCGGGACGATGTGATGTCATAGAAATCATCTTTACTTGGTCTACGCCATTTGCAGGTAGGCAGTGCAAGAAATAATGCAATTGTAATTTATTTCCTGGTTCCTGGAGGGAGGAGGGGGAGGAAAGTTTTGCATAGCTAAGGGGCAGCAACTTCCTCTGACACTGCCGTAGCTATGAAAACCTGATCTGAAATCTATCACACTGCTTGTGCTGCACTGAGCATGTGCAAAATCTGCAAGGATGATATCCAGGAAGAAATACAGTCTGGCTTCAAATGCCCACACTTAAGATGGCCACGGCCTGCTGGAAGTTTATAAAATAACAAACTAATGCTATAAACTAACAAAACGGACCTTAGTTTACAGACTAACTTTACTAGAATACATTAAGCTTGTGTATTATAGGGGTATTTTTATTTAAAAAGTATACATTGGGCCGGAACTCTGCTTTAAAAAAAGAAAAAAGACCAGTTTTCTGGCACTTTCAAAGCGCTTGGAAGTGCTGCCCATTCATTTCAATGGGTAGGGGCGTTTTGGGATCGCTTTTTATAATGCTCATAACCCGCCCCAAAGATACTGCTTACAGGACTTTTTCTAATGTCCCACAAGCGCACCGCCCCAGTGTGAAAGCACTCATACAAATAAATGGGAGGCAGTTTTCAGGTGCTAAAATGCCTGAAAACTGCTCCAGTGTGAAAGGGGTCTAACAGAAATACCAGAGATTCATTCAGATGGATTAAATCAATGCTGATCAACTTCCACCTCTTTGCAGCAACTTCAATCAACCTCCCCCACACCGGTGAGCAAACATGTCACTTACCAAAAGCAGACATGTGCAGGATGAAAAAATTCGTTTAGTTTAGTTTCGTTTCGATTCGCTATTTAACTAAATTCGTTTAGTTAAATTCGTTGCATTCATTACATTCATTTTCGGAATTTGTTTCCTTTCGTATTCAAAAAAATTTGACCGCATTCGAAAAAATTCGACCGTATTCGAAAAAAAACTATCAAATTCGAAAAAATTCTAACACATTCGAAAAAAGCTGTCAAATTCGAAAAAATTCTACCACATTCGAAAAAACTATCAAATTCGAAAAAATTCTACCACATTCGAAAAAAACTATCAAATTCAAAAAAAATTTTACTACATTCGAAAAAAATATCAAATTAGAAAAAATTCTACCACATTCGAAAAAAAACTGTCAAATTCGAAAAATTTCTACCACATTCGAAAAAAACTATAAAATTCAAAAAAATTCTACCGCATTCGAAAAAAACAATAACTGAATTTGAAAAAGTAAACTATATATAACCATTTTGTGAAATTTGAAATTCGTATAGAATGAAATCGAATTCCAATAGAAAAGATTAGGATAGAATAGAAAGTATAAAATGGCATAGAAAAACAATAGAACAGAATAGAAAAAAATATAATATATTGTATTCTAATCTTTTCTATTTGAATTCGAATTCATTCTGTACCAAATTCCAATTTTGGAAGATGGTTAAATATATATATTATATTTTTTTTCTATTCTGTTCCATTGTTTTTCTATGCTATTCTTTTCTATTCTATTCTAAACTTTTCTATTCGAATTTGAATTAATTCTATGCGAAATTCGAATTTCTGAAGATGGCTTCTAAAATTAGAATTTCATATAGAATGAATTCGAATTTGAATAGAAAAGATTAGAATAGAAAATAATAAAAATAGAATAGACTAGAAAAACAATAGAACAGAAGAGAATAAAATATAATATATATATATATATTATATTTTTTTCTATTCTGTTTCATTGTTTTTCTATGCTATTCTTTTTTATTCTATTCTAAACTTTTCTATTCGAATTTGAATTCATTCTATATGAAATTCGAATTTCGTATAGAATGAATTTGAATTTGAATAGAAAAGAATAGACTAGAAAAACAATAGAACAGAACAGAATAAAATATAATATATATATATTATATCTTATTCTATTCTGTTCTATTGTTTTTCTAGTCTATTCTTTCTACTCTATTTTAATCTTTTCTATTCAAATTCATTTTATACGAAATTCGAATTTTGGAAGATGGTTATATATATATATATATATATATATATATATATATATATATATATATATATATATATATATATACTATTTTTTCGATTCTGTTCTATTGTTTTTCTATTATTTTCTATTATATTCTGATCTTTTCTATTTGAATTCAAATTCATTCTATACAAAATTCGAATTTCGGAAAATAGTTATATAGAAATAGAATGAAATCAAATTCTAATAGAAAAGAATAGACTAGAAAAACAATAGAACAGTAGAACAGAATAGAAAGAAATATTATATATATATATATATATCTATATATATATAGATAGATATATAGATATATCTATCTATATATATAGCTATATATATTTATATATAGATGTATATATAAATATATATATCTATATATCTATATATATATCTACATATATAGATATATATATATATATATATATCTATATATATAGATAGATAGATAGATAGATAGATAGATAGATAGATAGATAGATAGATAGATAGATAGATAGATAGATAGATAGATAGATATAGATATATATAGATATATATATAGATATATATCTATATATATCTATATATATATATATATATATATAAAAATTGGAATTTGGTACAGAATGAATTTGAATAGAAAAGATTAGAATAGAATATTTTATATTTTTTTCTATTCTGTTCTGTTGTTTTTCTATGATATTCTTTTATATTATTCAAATTTCGGATAGAATGATTTCGCATTCAAATAGAAACGATTAGAATAAAATAGAAAAGAATAGAAAAGAATAGAAAAACAATAGACCAGCATAGAAAAAAATAAAATAAAATAAATAAATATATATATATATATATATATATAAATATATATATATATATATATATATATATATATATATATATATACCGTATTTATCGGCGTATAACAAGCACTTTTTTCCCCTTAAAATCAGGGGAAAATCACGGGTGCGTGTTATTGCGATCCTGAGCTCGGCTCTTCTCGGCCACTTTCGGCTTCACTCGAGCGCCGCCCGAACCTAACCGAGTGTACTCGGCTAGGTTCAGATAGCTCCGCTCACAGTCACGCCCATCCCGGACGGGACTACGAGTGGAGCCAAAAGTGAACGAGAGCCGCCGAGAAGAGCCGAGGACCGGCTCTGTGTATTCTGGCTCCGGCGGCACCATTTTCAAATCGCGGTCAGCGATTTTGAAGCTCAGATCGCAGGGGATCACAGGATTTTGCGAACTGCAAGGCTGCACTGGGGCAAGGCTGCACTGGGATAAGGCTGCAATGGACACTGGGGAAGGCTGCACTGACAAGGATGCACTGACAAGGCTGCACTGACATGGCTGCACTGACATGGCTGCACTGGGGCAAGATAATAATGGAAAAACAACTCAGCGCTGACACATAAACAATATAAAATAAATGCAAGCAAGCACAAAGGCAAATAAATTGTCCGTTCAGTAATTGTAGGTAGGAGATGAGATCACCAGTGGATAGTCAAACGCCTAGGGTAAAATCAGAGGTGACTAAAATCCCTTCACCATATAAGGATGGCCCCTCACCTGCAATCTTCGACCTGAAACAGGTCACACAGCATGTAAACCGTACATAAGGTAAGCTGAAACAGGCGATAATGACTTCTCATAAAGTGCTCCCACTCTCATCAGATGGCATAGATGAAATATGTAAATAAAGCATAGACAATATAGTGCTCTCCGTTTCTTATACTTTATTGCTAAAATAAGGAAAAAACTATTGCACTCACAAATCCGAGCACTCAGAACCGAGTGCCGGCTGGATGGCGTGTGATCGTGAACAGGCTGACAGCCGCGGGTGACGTCATGCGCTCCTGGCCCCCTGAACTGGGGCAAGGCTGCACTGAGAAGGCTGCAATGATGGGCATTTAAATGTAAGTTTTTTCCCTTAAACTTCCCTCCTAAAAGTTTTTTTTTTCCTTAAAATTCCCTCCTAAACGGTAATACGGTAATAATACGGTAATACAGTAATTTTTTTTGTTTTATTCTCTTCTATTGTTTTTTTATGCTTTTCTTTTCTATTATTTTCTATTCTATAATAGTCTTTTCAATTCAAATTCATTCTATACGAAATTCGAATTTCGGTACATGGCTTCTGAAGTTTGAATTTCGTATAGAATGAATTCGAATTTGAATAGAAAAGATAGAAAACAGAATAGAAGAAAATATAATATATATATTATATTTTCTTCTATTCTGTTCTATTGTTTTTCTAGTCTATTCTTTTCTATTATTTTCTATTCTATTCTAATCATATATATATATATATATATATATATATATATATATATATATATATATATATATATATATATATATAATATACACATACACACACACATAATATATACATATATATATATATATAAAACCATCTTCCGAAATTTGAATTTCTTATAAAATTAATTCGAATTTGAATAGGAAAGATAGAGTAGAAGAGAAAAGACTAGAAAAACAATAGAACAGAATAGAATAAATTATATATATTATATTTTATTCTGTTCTGTTCTATTGTTTGTCTAGTCTATTATTTTCTATTCTAATCTTTTCTATTCAAATTCGAATTCATTTTATACAAAATTCCACTTTCAGAAGCCATCTTCCGAAATTCGAATTTCGTATAGAATGAATTTAAATTCGAATAGAAAAGTTTAGAATAGAATAGAAAAGAATAGCATAGAAAAACAATGAAACAGAATAGAAAATTATATATATATATATATATATATATATATATATATATATATATATATATATATATATAAAACATCTTCCAAAATTCGAATTTCATATAGACCGAAATCAAATTTGAATATAAAAGATTAGAATAGAAAATAATAGAAAAGAATAGACTAGAAAAACAATAGAACAGAATAGAAGAAAATATAATATATATATTATATTTTCTTCTATTCTGTTTTCTATCTTTTCTATTCAAATTCGAATTCATTCTATACAAAATTCAAACTTCAGAAACCATGTACCGAAATTCGAATTTCGTATAGAATGAATTTGAATTGAAAAGACTATTATAGAATATATAATTAATATATATATATATATATATATATATATATATATATATATATATATATTTTTTTTTTTTTATTATTCTCTTCTATTGTTTTTTTATGCTTTTCTTTTCTATTATTTTATATTTTATAATAGTCTTTTCAATTCAAATTCGAATTCATTCTATTCGAAATTCAAAAGCCATGTTCCGAAATTCGAATTTCGTATAGAATGAATTTGAATTGAAAAGACTATTATAAAATATAAAATAATAGAAAAGAAAAGCATAAAAAAACAATAGAAGAGAATAATAAAAAAAAATATATATATATATATATATATATATATATATATATATATATATATATATATATATATATATATATATATTTATATATATATATATTCTATTGCTTTATTATTTTATATTCTATCTTATTGTTTTTTTTAGAAAAACGTTTTCTATATTTTTCGAATTCGATTCGAATATGTTTTCGAATTCGATTCGAATATGTTTTCGAATTCGATTCGAATATGTTTTCGAATTCGATTCGAATATGTTTTCGAATTTTTTTTTTTTTTTTCGGATTCGTTTAAATTCTTTACTTTTGTAATTCGGAGATTTGGATGCATCCGAATTTCCGAATAATGAAAAATTCGTCCGAATTTCGATTCGGAAAGAAACGAAATGCACATGCCTAACCAAAAGGTTTGTCCCCACAAGCAAGGCCCCGACACGCTTGTTTATATCCTTCCAGCAGTGCCACTCCACTCAAGCCAGCTTCCGATGAGAACAGACTGTGCCACGGAATGTCAGATCTCCAGGTAGTATCTCCAATATCACCTGAGGTATCCAGATAATGGCCGCAATCACATTACATAGAAAAGAAAAAGCCTCCATAGTGCATAATCCTTAAATATATATAGAATCACAGATTGTACACTTCCATCATATACACGAGTATACACAGAACTCAGAGCACACACCGCTCCGGACTGCAGCCGTGTATGATGGAGTCCAGGCAGTGACATGGAGGCTTTTCCTTTTCTATGTAATGTGATTGCGGCCATTGTCCTGATACCTCGGTGATATTGTATTTTTGCACATTATATGTTATACAGACTGAAGTAGCTGTGAATTTTTATTATTGATCACTATTGGAGGAGTTATCACATCTACATTAGAAGTGTTGGTATTCGGACACATTGTAGGTTGCAGATTTCTCATTTGTCTCATCACACATTTTATCACTAATGCCCTGTACACACGGTTGGATTCTTCGATGGAAAATATGTGATAGGACCTTGTTGTCGGAAATTCCGACCGTGTGTAGGCTCCATCACACATTTTCCATCGGATTTCCAAAGTTTGAGAGCAGGCTATAAAATTTTCCGACAACAAAATCCGTTGTCGGAATTTCCGATCGTGTGTACACAAATCCGACGAACAAAGTGCCACGCACACTCAGAATAAATAAAGAGATGAAAGCTATTGGCTACTGCCCCGTTTAGAGTCCCAACATACGTGTTTTACGTCACCGCGTTCAGAACGATCGGATTTTCCGACAACTTTGTGTGACTGTGTGTATGCAAGACTAGTTTTAGCCAACATCCGTCGGAAAAAATCCTAGGATTTTGTTATCAGAATGTGCTATCAATGTCCGACCGTGTGTACGGGGCATAAGTGTAGGGCTCTATACATAGAATTATATTATACTATTTGTACTTCTATATCAGACTTCCTGCTGGCGGCTGGTTTTCATTCATTAGATTTTCACAAAGTTGTTCATGTTTTTTAGTGCAGATATTAAATGTTTTACGTTTTTATATACAGCTTTAGAGAACTGTCTGATAATGGTGATATATAGAGACAACCAGGAGATGAAATATATGTCCATTATTATTAGGTTTATGTAGTTTAGACATACACTATATTACCAAAAGTATTGGGACACCTGCCTTTACAAGCACATGAACTTTAATGGCATTTCAGTCTTAAGCCTCGTACACACTATCAGATTTTTGGATGACTGTTCGTCCATTTTTTGTGGCATGCTAGTCTCATATCGAAAGTGAAGAGGTTACTCTCCATATGAATATTCACTTACAACAGAATACAATTTCAGAAGTTACATAATGTGTTGAATAGTTTTGTATGTATTCTTTCGTTTCTTAGCATGCGTAGTCTTGCTCTCACAATTTATTTTGGGTGAAAACTGTACTGATTAAACAAAAATCAGATGCTGAGTTCACGTACAATAAAAATTTTATAGTCTGCACATCCAGCTTTTGTCGGACGAAAAATTGGAATTGGCTGTCAAAAGCACCATACTAATTATCATGTTGGATTAGAAGGCCTGGCTTGCAGTCTCCGCTCTAAATAATACCAAAGGTGTTCTATCGGATTGAGGTCAGGACTCTGTGCAGGCCAGTCAAGTTCCTCCACCCCAAACTCGCTCATCTATGTCTTTATGGACCTTGCTTTGTGCACTGGCAAATCATTTGGTGAAGGGGGATTGTGGAGTGGGGGGTTATGGAGTGGGGGAGGGGGGATTATGGTGTGGGGGGGTGTTTTTCCGGGGTTGGGTTTGGCCTCTTAGTTCCAGTGAAGGGAACTCTTAAGGCATCAGCATACCAAGACATTTTGGACAATTTCATTCTCTCAACTTTGTGGGAACAGTTTGGGGACGGCTCCTTCCTGTTTTAACATGACTGTGCACCAGAGCACAAAGCAAGGTCCATAAAAACATGGATGAGCGAGTTTGAGGTGGAGGAATTTGACTGGCCTGCACAAAGTCCTGACCTCAACCTGATAGGACACCTTTGGGATGAATTAGAGCAGAGATTGTGAGCCAGGCCTTCTCATCCAACATCAGTGCCTGACCTCACAAATGTGCTTCTGGAAGAATGGTCAAACATTCCAATAGACACACTCCTAAACCTTGTGGACAGCCTTCCCAGAAGAAATCAAGCTGTTATAGCTGAAAAGGGTGGGCCAACTCAATATTGAACCCTACAGACTAAGACTGGGATGCCATTAAAGTTCATGTGTGTGTAAAGGCAGGTATCCCAATACTTTTGGTTATCTAGTGTAATAGTCCAGTATTGGATATTTAGGCTCCATGCACACTGGCTTAATACATTGCTGCTACTACAGGAGTTTTGTATTCTGCCTGTAGAAGCAGCTCCATGTTCTCCTATGTCTCCATACACATTGGGGCGATTACAGACATATTTTGAGCTCAATGTTTAGAGGCAGGAAAAAAAACCTTCTGGTTCGTGTTTCTGATTGGAGCTTTCTGGCAGAAAAAATGCAAAACTCTCCTAAACTTGTCTAAACTTTGTACAATAAACTCTCTATATGAAAGTTTTTTTCTGCCAAGGGAACTTACATTTTTTTTAAGCCCAGTGTGCATGGAGTCTTATGGAGTCCAAAGATGGAATTTGATGACATTCTCATATTTCTATATTATTTATGTGGTTTAGATATAAAACTGTCCCAGAATATTATTGTCTCAGTCAGTCCTGTTATACTCACTGTAATTCCTCTATCCGGCTTGTTGTCAGAGCTTCCATCAGATCCCTGAAATGAGGACCCTCCAGATTGTTCCCAGACAGGATCAGTGTCCTCAGTGTCTGGTTATTTCTTATTCCAGATGCCAGGTGGGGGCAGGAACTGTCTGTCAGGTGATTAGAGGACAATCTGTAGAAGGAGAGAAGAATGTTACCAGAAGAAAATTAATTTCTCCCCAGGAATGAATGTACCTGTTCTCCACATGAATGGAACTCATTTCTCTTTATTGGAATCATTAATATGAGATCACTTTATAAAAGCTGATCGATCATCTACACTATTGGAGGAATTTTTCTTTTTGTGGATCCCAATTACTAAATGTGACATGAGAAGTGGATGAGGTGGTGTGATCCATTCATTATTCCTGTATGGGGATTGGACCATACACACTCACACTGACCTCTAGGCTTTCACCTCCAACCTTCTGCTAAGTCTTGGATTCAGTTGTGGGGATTCACTTTGATGGTCACAGAAGTCTCACTCATGTTGTGGAAAATTCATTGACTAAAAGTGACACCATTGTACTTTGAGATTTCCTTAGAACATCATGGTGGAGGATTTGATCTCATGGTGTGGAGAAGATTTTATTATTAACGTTCTTTATTTTGAACTTTTTTCCAAATATGTACTAATATTGCTGCACTAATTTTATATCTGCTGATTATAAATTCTCTTCATTAGTTATCAGTGAAATAGTCTCCATACCATTGTTATATATACACTTATAGGGAGTTTTGTGATGAGGAGTCTCACTTTTATTGTTATATTGTCACATTTATATTGTGTGAATGTTATATACTAGTGCTGCAGTCTTCCATATTATACTAGATGTGATAATTCCACCAATAGGGATCAGATATAATAATTATATTCACTACAAAAATACACTTTCATACATGTGAGGAAGGGCAGATCTCCTCCAATCTATTCACAGATACTTCAATCTATATAGCATATAATATACAAAAATACATAAACACGAAGAGCAACAAAGTTATCTTATAAAATTGCAAACAAGAGAAAGTTCATAAATGTGTAAAAGTGGATTTCCTACAACCCATTCACCACTACTTCCATCTCCAATCACCATACAGTGACTTGTGTAGTAAGACCCCTTTCACACTGCAGATCCGATAAAACAGCCATAAATCGCTGGTCATTTTGCGGTGTTTTAGCTGCGCTTTTCGTGCCCTAGTGGGCCGGTGACAACGGGACCATAAAGTGGAGCTCCACCCATATTTTAAAGTAATTTCCCTCCAAATCCGCTGTGTGTTCTGATAAAGAATTGGCATATTTTCCCCTTAAACGCACTGTTATATACTGTATAGTAGTCGGCACTTCCTGTCCTCGGCCGCGGCCCAGCATTTCCTCCCCTCTCTGCAATGCCTCCTGGGAGATGTTTGTCATCAATCCCAGGAGGCAATAGGCATCGCTGGGCCGTAGCATCGTGTTATTTCAAAACTGGATATGACGCGACGCAAGGCCACCAGCGCCATTTTAAATAAGAGCAACCAGGCTTTTGTTGCCATGGTTACCAAAGTTTCTTATACACAGTGATGGGCGTTGGGGGAGACAGCTGGAGCATCTCAGCTCTGATGACATACAGAGCCCGGGGGAAGGAACAGACACACCATGTACTGATTTATAATAGAGGAATATGATGGGGAAGTTTTGATGGGGCAATATGACAGGGCAGTTTTGATGGGGGCAGTTTTGATGAGGCAATATGATGGGGCAGTCTTGATGGGGCAGTTTTGATGGGGCAATTCTGATGGAGCAGTTTTGATGGGGGCAATATGAGATGGGGCAGTTTTGATGGTGTCAATATGATGGGGCAGTTTTGATGGGGAAATTCTGATGGGGCAATTTTGATGGGGCAGTTTTGATGGGGTAGTATGATGGGGCAGTTTTAGATGGGGCAATTCTGATGAGAGCAATATTGATGGGGCAGTTTTGCTGGGGCAGTTTTGATGGTGGCAATATGATGGGGCAGTTTTGATGGGGGCAGTTTTAATGGGGCAATTCTGATGGGGCAATTTTGATGGGGAAGTATTGATGGTGGCAATATGATGGGGCAGTTTAAAATGGGGCAGTTTTGATGGGCCAATTTTGATGGGGCGGTTTTGATGGTGGCAATATGATTGGGTAGTTTTGGTGGGGCAATTCTGATGGGGCAGTTTTGATGTGGGCAATTCTGATGGGACAGTTTTGATGGGGGCAGTTTTGATAGGGGCAAAATAATGGGGCAGTTTTGATTGTGGCAATATGATGGGGCAGTTTTGATGGGGGCAGTTTTGATGGGTCAATTCTGATGGTGGCAATATTATGGGGCAATTATGATGGGGGCAACTTTGATGGGGCAGTTTTGATGGTGGCAATATGATGGGGCAGTTTTGATGAGACAGTTTTGATGGGGCAGTTTTGGTGGGGGCAGTTTTGATGGGGCAATATGATGGGACAGTTTTGATGGGGCAATTCTGATGGTGGCAATATGATGGGGGAAGTTTTTATGGGGGAAGTTTTGATGGGGCAATTCTGATGGGGTCAATTTTGATGGGACATTCTGATGGGGGTAATTTTGATGGGGCAGTTTTGATAGGGGCAATTTTGATGGTGGCAATATGATGCGGCAGTTTTGATGAGGCAATTCTGATGGTGGCAATATGATGGGGCAGTTTTGATGGGGCAATTCTGATGGGGGCAATTTTGATGGTGCAGTTTTGATTGTGGCAATATGATGGGGCAGTTTTGATGAGGCAATTCTGATGGGGGCAATTTTGATGGGGCAGTTTTGAGTTTTGATGGGGCAATTTTGATGGGGCAATTCTGATGGTGGAAATATGATGAGGCAGTTTTGATGGGGCAATTCTAATGGAGGCAATTTTGATGGGGCAGTTTTGATGGTGGCAATATGATGGGGCAGTTTTGATGGGGGCATGTGATGGTTGTTGTTATACGCTTTGCTGGGGGCAATGTGATGCGATTTGTGGGGGGTGTTGTAATGCGATTTGCAGGGAACGATGGGATGCCATTTGTGGGGAATGTTGTGATTCGATTTGTGGGGGGCTATGTGATGCGATTTGTGGGGGTGTTGTGATGCAATTTGTGGGGGATGTTGTGATGCGATTTGGGGAGCTGTATGATGCGATTTGCTGGGGGCAATGTGATGCAATTTGCTGGGGGTGTTTTGACATGATTTGCGGGGGTGTTGTGATGCGATTTGCGGAGGCTGTTGTGATGCAATTTTCTCGGGCGATGTGATGTCATAGAAATTCATCTTTACTTGGTCTACGCCATTTGCAGGTAGGCAATGCAAGAAATAATGCAATTGTAATTTATTTCCTTATTCCTAGAGGGAGGAGAGGAGGAGAGATTTGCATAGCTAAGGGGCAGCAACTTCCTCTGACACTGTCGTAGCTATGGAAACCTGACCTGAAACCTATCACACTGCTTGTGCTGCACTGAGCATGTGCGAGATCTACAAGGATGAGATCCAAGAAGAAATACAGTCTGGCTTCAGATGCCAACACTTAAGATGGCCACAGCCTGCTGGAAGTTCATAAATTAACAAACGAATGCTATAAACTAACAAAACGGACCTTAGTTTACAGACTAACTAGAATACATTAAGCTTATGTATTATAGGGGTATTTTTATTTTAAAAGTATACATTTGGCCGGAACACCGCTTTAAAAAAAGAAAAAAGACCAGGATCATAACAACAGCAATTGCCTTCAGGTAGCTTTAGGTGCACACTGTGCAGAGGACACAGTACACTAACTGTAAATACTGTAGCTGCTTGCCTGTGGTACTAATATAGGATCAGAAGAACACCACCAATTTTATTCAGGTAGCTTTAGGTGCACACTGTGCAGAGGACACACTCCACTAACTGTAAATACTGTAACTGCCTGCCTGTGGTATTAAAATAGGATCAGAAGAACACCACCAAATTTCTTCAGGTAGCTTTAGGTGCACACTGTACAGAGGACACAATACACTAATTGTAAATACTGCAGCTGCCTGCCTGTGGTATTAATAGGAGCAGAACAACAGCAATTGTCTCCAGGTAGCTTTAGGTGCATCTGTGCAGAGGACGCACTACACTTATGCCCTGTACACACGGTCAGATTTTCCGATGGAAAATGTCCGATCGGAGCGTGTTGTCAGAAATTCCGTCCATGTGGGCTCCATCGGAAATTTTCCATCGGATTTTCTGACACACAAAGTTTGAGAGCAGGAGATAAAATTTTCCGACAACAAAATCCGATCGTGTCAATTCCGACCGTGTGTGGCCTGTTCTGACGCACAAAGTGCCACGCATGCTCAGAAGAAATTTCGACACGGAACAGCTCGGTCATGTAAAATTAGCGTTCGCAATGGATACAGCACTTTCGTCACGCTGTAATGTTAAAAATGGTTTAATACAGCGCACTCTCTTCTTCTTTATAATGTGACAAGAATTAAGTAGTTTTGCTGCTCATATTCACACACACTTCTCACAAACTTATTTTTGTGTTTCTTTTCTTGGGAATCCCTAAATATATTGTTATTTGTCACATCTGACAGAATTTTTTTTGTTTTCTTTTTTTTTATTTAAAGCCATTTTTGGTTTAGATTTTATGTTTGTATTTTTTCCAAGGCTGATCTTTGTTTAATGTTATTTTTAGTTTTACTCCAGACTTATTTTGTGTGTCAAGTTACCACAACACCATTGATATCTTTTATTATTTAATCTCAAGGAGATTGTTTGGTGTTGGTGTACCTTGTTAATTTCACATTGTATTTTTGAAATGTACCTGAATCCTCACAAACCAACTGTCCTTTTTGAAGTAAAACACACATAGGCAAGTATAATTCAAAACAAAATCCCTTTATTATGGGCTCAGAACCAAACAAAGAGGGAGGCAACACTCGATAAACATGAGAAATTAGCGAAGCCTGTGACCCCCAGGGCAGACATCAATTCTTGAACATCAAAATTGGTGGCCTGAGGAGTCCATATGTAAGGGAGGGCAGTCTGGTCCAGAAGTCCCAGAGATCCAGAAAGCAGCAGATGACATCTGTGTCCCCAGGCTGTGGTACCACAAGAGGCTGCATCTTTTGGCTGACCAAACTGGATCCAGGGTCCTCACTTTCTGGTCTTCCTTCCACGCTTCATTCTGGGCTGTGGCTGTGCTGTTGGTGATGTGGCAGGAGGAGGAGTAGGACCTGGAGGAAAAGGAGGAGGAGGACCTGCAGGAGGAGGAGGAGGACCATCTGTGAGTTTGCAAAGGTCTGTCTGAGATGTAATTTGGCCCCTCATACCTTTATTAAGAGCCTCCAATATGAGCGACTCACACATGAGTTGTCCCTCCTCCATCCTCTGCATTTTAGAGGCAATGATGGCAGCGAAGTCATCCTCCATGGTGTGTGGTGCTCCCAGGGCCTCTGTAGCCCTCCAAAAGAGACCTATGGCAACCTCCTCTAGGGCACTCCTCCTCCTTCCACTTTCTCTTTCCATGTGTTGGGGAGGGACCTGCATATCAGGCAGCCTGCTCGGCCCGGCCACCTCCTGGCTGCGACTTCCCTGTGTATGAAAAAGGGACATGGTTTTAGTTTTTGCATCATCAATCACAATCATAAATTAGTACTCCAAACTAACATCTAGTTAACATCATTGACTGGACAACCAGCAATATTTAGAGGAATGCTATACCTGGCTCAATCTGGGCTCCTCCACATGTTGTTGCCTGGAAGGCCCAGGTTGGGCATCAGAAGCCTCAGCCGGGGGGGAAGGAAGCGTGGAAGGAAGACTGGAGAGGGATGACCTGGGTTCAGTCTGGCCTGCCGGAAAATACAGCCTGTCATAGTACCACATCCTGGGGACATAGATGTCATCTGCTGCTCCGGATCTCTGCGAATCCTGGACTTTCTGGCACTCCCTTACATATGTGCTCCTCAGGCCACCAATTAAGATCTTCAAATATGTGATGTCTGCCGTGGGGATCACCTGCTTCACAATTTCCAATAATTGATCCAGTGTTGCCTTCCTCTTTGTTTGGTTCCTGTAATGTGGGTGGTTGATCTCCCACAGACATGGCAGCTCCCTTAACATATCAATGAATATTGACATGAAGTCATCATCTTTTAATAAGATATCCATGTTCACTGCAAGACACAACACAAGGCAAAGCCTAATGTCAGACAAAACTCTCCTAATCTTGTTACAATATAGGCCTCAATCTAGAAGCAGTATAGGCACAAGTTTGTCTCTTACCTTCGTTCTTACGATCGGCGCGTCCAATGCTCCTTCCTCCGCTCACAGATCGTACGTAATACGCACGTGTGTTACGCTTTATACACACTGCGCATGCGTGTAACTCCGCCCGCTCCTGACGTTCTTTCTAGTCTATTCCCCGCCCCTTTTCATTCGGCGCAGTGGGTGAAGAGCACATTGCGGAGTCACAGCAGGTGCGTGCTAATTATAGCAACAAGGAGGAGGTGGAGGAAAGCCCGGAGACAGAAACGTCCCGATCCAGAAGGAGAAGATTTAAGGCCACAAATATGTCCTTTGGGGAGATGTTGGAGATGGTGGACATCCTGAAGCGGGCCGACTATGACAGAAAGTATGGGCCTTACCCCAACCCCAATATCAGAAAGGCCAAGATCATGGCGAAAGTAGTCAAAAGTCTGCACCGGAATTTCGGGGTATGACGATCGAAAAATCAGCTCAGGAAGCGGTGGTCGGACCTCAAATTTAGAGAGCCCGAGCAGTAGTAAAGATCCGGAGAGTGCTGCAAAAAAGTAAGTAGTTGTGCTGTGTTCCTATTCTTTTTGTCTTTATTACGTTCGTGCTGCTCCATATGCTTTTCTTAATTGTACAGTTTAAAATGTCAATTTTAATGTTCATGGGCCCATTATTCGTTCGTATCAAACATTTTTTTTTTCGCCCTCTAAAACACCATTGTTTAGGCCATATGCATTTTCCAACATTTTTTAGGGCCTACTTGGATGCAAAATATTTGGTTGTGTAGATGGGTTTGTTACTTGAATGAAATGCAAACTAGATTCTGTGTAAGTAGAGGACACTGAGTAGCTGTTTTCACATCTGGACACTCGAGCACTAGTGTGGGACACAAGAACACCATTTTTATTAGGGGGGCACACAGGTGCTCCAGTGTATACTATAGGGGGGTCTCCATCTGTGAAGCTTGTACTAAACAGGTAAAGTATTGCAGGTTGACAAAGGACAATAAAAAAGTGACATCTTGGAACTCTGCTAAAATTTACAATTTTACCACACTTCCAAGCAATGTTTCCTATTTATAGTTCTGCCATCAAATATCTGTGTGCTAATTATACCATTTTTGTTTTACATAGGGGAGAAAAGACTCGGAGGACACCCCTCATCCGAGGAGACCAGAGACCCCCCATCTCTGGAAGAAGGTGAAATACCCGCAACCCAAGTGGAGCAGGAGGAGGAAGAAGATGTTGTTGAAATTGGCACCACAACAGGTGAGTGTCTGCGACCACAGGCTCAGGTAAGAGATGGATGCTGGCAGAATTTTGATACCGGTTTTTGTTTGGTTTCTCTCTTTTTAGGTGATCATGATGTTAGGGATCTAGATCCTTTCACATCAGAAAGTGCCCAGATCCTGATCGGGGAGATCATGGGGTGTAATTTAGAATTGGAAAACATCAAGAAAAAAATCAATGATGTGATTCAAAAAAATAATAACATCATTGATGTTTTGGGGCGAATTTAAAACCCCACAAAATCACTTTTGTTTTTGTGTGGTACAATGTTTAAAATATTTTTGCAATGTTTTCAAAAGCCAAATTTGGAGGATGCATACAGTGTGCCAACATGTGCTATCTGCCATCACGGGAGATCAATGGATGCAATTTGGGGGTGCAACCCCTTCCTCAATAATAAAGTAGCGGTGAGGAAGGGCTTGCTCCCCCAAAACATGTCCCTTGATCCCCCGTGATGGCATCTAGCACATGTTGACATTCGTAAATTGGTGTGCATCTTCCAAATTTGGCTTTTCAAGGGGTGATTTGACACCATCTGAACGCAATATCAAACACAGTTCCTAAATACTCATGTCTGATATTGCCTTTAAGTTTTACCATATGTGAACTTTATAAGTTCAAGTTTTTTGTCTTTCTTGTTGGTTTTACACAGGCCTGTTTTATCGTAAATGGACATTTCTATTTTTGATAATTGTTATACAACAAACATGTTGGTTTGTTTTAAAAACCTTTTCTAAATGCACATGTGATTGTACAGGTATTAAAAAGTTTGTTAATCAAGAATGTGTGGATTATTGTCTCAACGCTACAACACTTTTGTGGTGATGTAATTGCTGTTTTCTGAGAAAATGGTGGTTATTTCCTAAGGGCAAATCCTCTTTGCACTACAAGAGCATTTTAATTGCAGTTTCAAGAGCACTTGTAGTATAAAAAGTGTATACACCTTTAGTAAATAACAGCCAACAGTGCTATGTATAAGGTTACGCAATCACGCCATTTTCAGGACTCCCCACATTGCTGTCAGGGTCAGCTAAAACAAACACAAGCAGTAAATGTCCACAAAGAATTTATTTTTTTTGCTTTTTTATTTGAAAAAGGCTTCATAAATTGGCAGGCATATTGATGGCCCCCCTACCCGCAAAGAACTCCAGGTATCGTAACCAGACATCATGGGGACTCAGGGAGGGCAAGCCAGGATGGCTGCTTTCAAGCACCGTCAGTGTTGTTTCAGGTATCACTCCGGCCTCAGGCCCAACTGAGCCAGCATAGTTGGCCGAATGTTTCCATAAAAAGTTATGGAGAATACAGCACGCCATGATTATATGATTAAGTTTATACTCCGCCCTATATGGATAGGTGTCAGAAATAGGCAGAACCGGCTGGCCAGGATTCCAAATGTGTTCTCCACCACTCTTCAGGCTCTGGCCAGCCGGTAATTAAAAACCCTCTGTTCCGGGGTGAGGGTCCTCATCGGGAATGGCCACATAAGATGGTCCCCCAGCGCAAACGCTTCATCAGCAACAAACACGAATGGGAGTCCTTACACATTGTCCTCTGGAGCTGGCAAGTCCAAGCTGCCATTCTGGAGACACCTGTAGAACTCCGTCTGGGCGATGACTCCACCATCGGACATGCAGCCATTCTTCCACGTCCACATACAAGAAGTCGTAATTAGCCGACACCATCGCCAACATCACAATACTATTGAACCCCTTATAGTTGAAATAGTACGACCCCGAGTTGGGTGGTGGAATGATGTGGACATGTTTCCCATCAATTGCCCCCCCTGCAGTTAGGAAAGTCCCACTGCTGGGCAAAGTGGGAGGCCACAGTCTGCCATTCCTGTGGCATGGAAGGAAACTGTTGAGGAAAAAAATAAATATTAATATTTTTGTGCAGAAACATGGCAAGCAGATTAGGCACAAACATTCTGGGGCAACCTCCAGATAGCATTTATTAAGGGGAATTTAACAACACCAAAGTATAAGGTACACCTATCATATTCCCCCTCCCCCATCTCATGGGCCATTTCTAACATTATGGGGGGTGGGGAAATCTTGGACAGGTAACCCTCCTCACTTCATTGAGACATGAATGCCTACATACAGGGTATTACTTAGAACAACCCCTCCTTAGTTACAATATTGGCAGCCCACTGGACAGGTAAGAAGTGTCATAATACAAAGATATAAATACACATTGTACACATTTGAGCACATTTGGACATTCTGCTATTACCTATCAAGATAATAATAGGATCTAAAAAGTTTAAACACTACCATTGGAAAGTATACAGGCAGGCCCTTGCACTACATGCTTTGGGGAATTCATCCATAAATCTGACCACTAAAGAGATGGGTATAGTGTGTATGGGTTTGGCAAAGTCAGCAGATAGATGATTGAGGATAGATAGAGAATTGGGATCAGCTGACTTAGCAGTTGGGGGGAGGGAGGGCTACTAAAAATGATTTGGGGACACCACAAAAAAAAGCCTCTGGCCCTCTGCCTGAATTTAAAGCACAAATCACATTACAAAACATTTTAGGGGGTGTTCGGGGTAAAGCACTACTATGGAGCTGATAAAATACATTGTTAAGTGACTACATGAGGTGAATATATAGGGCCCGTAGACCATGCTGGGTAGGTTAGTGAAGGACAATCTGTATGAAGGACCTGCAAAATTAATTACATAAAAAACCAGCATGCATGAGGACAAAGGGGACATTCACAGCATATTCCAATCATGGTAATTAGGGAATGAGGAAAGAAATACAAGATATTAGCAAACATTAAATACAATAAAATGTGACATTAAAGGATAAAAATCTTACCTTCATATACTCCTTCTGCAGGACCTGGACGATGGCAGAACAGGTCTCCGGGATAATGATTTCCAGAGCCTGGGGGGAGATGCCTGTCGAGAACTTCAAGTCCTGCAGACTTCTCCCTGTCGCCAAGTACCGCAGGGTAGCGACCAGAGGTGGGGGACTCGAGTCACATGACTTGACTCGAGTCGGACTCGAGTCACCTGTTTGAGGACTTGCGACTTGCTTGACAAAATTAAATAAATGACTCGACTTGACTTTGACTTGCCACTAATGACTTGCGACTTGACTTTGACTTGGGCTATTTGACTTGCAATGACTTGCAATGACTTGGCACCACCAGTGCTGTGTCTTGGCCTAGGCAAAAGCCACCCCCCCACAAAAGAAAGCTCCCCCGAGTCCCACTCCCCTGGCTTCTGCCTGCACAAATACAGCTTGCTAACATTGTGGGCGGGGATCGCATAGGTGTCCGCGAGTGGCGCTTGCAGTGTTCGCGGCCGCTGCAGACTTTTTTTTAATTTGATGATGACTGCGCTGCAGTCTCTCCTCCTAGGCTGTACAGGTCTCTGTATTCCGTCCGGCCAGGCCGTGGCGCCGCCCCCCTCCTGCTGTGGAGTGATCTCTGAGGGAGGGGCTGGGCTTCTGTGCAAGTGTGCAGAGCCAGCAGCGTGAGTCATGGGGAGGAAGAAGGAACTGGAAGTTGCCCAAGGAGCCAGCCAAGCCCAACCGACTGACTGAATCTGAGTGGAGTCCAGTCCAGCAGCCATAGAGTAAGTCATGGCAGACTATTATTCTTCTACTGAGGGGGCACTGGAGCAGGGACAGTCACACGACTCAGGGAGGAACTGGTCTGAGAATGGGGGTCAGTGCAGTGGTCGTCGCAGCACAGAAGAAAAAGCACAGAGCCCGGAGCCGAGGAGGAGGAAACAGATTTGCTGCAGCTGAAGCTGAAGCTGCAGGTTTATTTGATGCAGTGCCAAGCAAATGCTTCCCTGAAAACTTCCCTGAAAACTTTGCAGGGAAGCATTAGCTTGCTTGGCACTGCATCAAGCAGACCTGCAGCTTTTGCAAATCTGCACTAGTGATGTAGCAGCTAGCAGGGCCCTGGCCAGTGGCCTGTAATGATGATTGCAGGATGCAGATATGATTGCAGATGCAATCAATCATCAATATCATTGCACATGCTAAAACTATGAAACCTAGGTAGGTACAAACCTTCTTTCCTTGTTTTCTCCTCCTCCTCGGCTCTGTGCTTTTTTTCTCCTGCGCTGCGACGGCCACTGCACTGACACTCAGTCCCAGACCAGTTCCTCCCTGAGTCCTTCACTAATTAACTATTACTTGTGCAAAGTACAAAGTGCTCAACGTGAATATTACATAAAAATCATATTGCTGAATTAAGTGCTCCATGCGTACTACAAACTCATTAACCACTTGACGACCGCCTCACGCCGATGTACGTCGGCAAAGTGGCACGGACAGGCAAAATCACGTACATGGTACGTGATTTGCCTTCCGCGGGTGGGGGGTCCGATCGGACCCCCCCTGGTGCCCGAGGCGGTCGTCTTTTGTCCAGCGGTGATCGGTGGTGAGGGGGAGACCATCCGTTCGTGGCCCCCCCTCGCGATCGCCGCCGGCCAATCGAATCATTCCTTTGCTGCTGTATGCTAAACAGCAGCAAAGGAAATGATGTCATCTCTCCTCGGCTCGGTAATTTCCGTTCCGGCCCGAGGAGAGAAGACATCAATGTGAGTGCACCAACACACACACACACAGTAGAACATGCCAGGCACACAAACCCCCCCCGATCGCCCCCCGATCCCCCCCAATCACCCCCCCCCGTCACAAACTGACACCAGCAGTTTTTTTTTTTTTTTTTTCTGATTACTGCATAGTGTCAGTTTGTGACAGTTACAGTGTTGGGACAGTTACTGTTACCCCCCTTTAGGTCTAGGGTACCCCCCTAACCCCCCCTAATAAAGTTTTAACCCCTTGATCACCCCCTGTCACCAGTGTCACTAAGCGATCATTTTTCTGATCGCTGTATTAGTGTCGCTGGTGACGCTAGTTAGGGACATAAATATTTAGGTTCGCCGTCAGCGTTTTATAGCGTCAGGGACCCCCATATACTACCGAATAAATGTTTTAACCCCTTGATTGCCCCCTAGTTAACCCTTTCACCACTGATCACCGTATAACCGTTACGGTTGATGCTGGTTAGTTTGTTTATTTTTTATAGTGTCAGGGCACCCGCCGTTTATTACCGAATAAAGGTTTAGCCCCCTGATCGCCCGGCGGTGATATGCGTCGCCCCAGGCAGCGTCAGATTAGCGCCAGTACCGCTAACACCCACGCACGCAGCATACACCTCCCTTAGTGGTATAGTATCTGAACGCATCAATATCTGATCTGATCAGATCTATACTAGCGTCCCCAGCAGTTTAGGGTTCCCAAAAACGCAGTGTTAGCGGGATCAACCCAGATACCTGCTAGCACCTGCGTTTTGCCCCTCCGCCCAGCCCACCCAAGTGCAGTATCGATCGATCACTGTCACTTACAAAAGACTAAACGCATAACTGCAGCGTTCGCAGAGTCAGGCCTGATCCCTGCGATCGCTAACAGTTTTTTTGGTAGTATTTTGGTGAACTGGCAAGCACCAGCCCCAGGCAGGGTCAGGTTAGCGCCAGTACCGCTAACACCCACGCACGCAGCATACGCCTCCCTTAGTGGTATAGTATCTGAACGGATCAATATCTGATCCGATCAGATCTATACTAGTGTCCCCAGCAGTTTAGGGTTCCCAAAAACGCAGTGTTAGCGGGATCAGCCCAGATACCTGCTAGCACCTGCGTTTTGCCCCTCCGCCCGGCCCAGCCCACCCAAGTGCAGTATCGATCGATCACTGACACTTACAAAACACTAAATGCATAACTGCAGCGTTCGCAGAGTCAGGCCTGATCCCTGCGATCGCTAACAGTTTTTTTGGTAGTATTTTGGTGAACTGGCAAGCACCAGCCCCAGGCAGCGTCAGGTTAGCGCCAGTACCGCTAACACCCACGCACGCACTGTACACCACCCTTAGTGGTATAGTATCTGAACGGATCAATATCTGATCCGATCAGATCTATACTAGCATCCCCAGCAGTTTAGGGTTCTCACAAACGCAGTGTTAGCGGGATCAGCCCAGATACCTGCTAGCACCTGCGTTTTGCCCCTCCGCCCGGCCCAGCCCAGCCCACCCAAGTGCAGTATCGATCGATCACTGTCACTTACAAAAGACTAAAACGCATAACTGCAGCGTTCGCAGAGTCAGGCCTGATCCCTGCGATCGCCAACAGATTTTTTGGTAGCGTTTTGGTGAACTGGCAAGCGCCAGCGGCCTAGTACACCCCGGTCGTAGTCAAACCAGCACTGCAGTAACACTTGGTGACGTGGCGAGTCCCATAAGTGCAGTTCAAGCTGGTGAGGTGGCAAGCACAAGTAGTGTCCCGCTGCCACCAAAAAGACAAACACAGGCCTGTCGTGCCCATAGTGCCCTTCCTGCTGCATTCGCCAATCCTAATTGGGAACCCACCGCTTCTGCAGCACCCGTACTTCCCCCATTCACATCCCCAACCAAATGCAGTCGGCTGCATGAGAGGCATTTTCTTTATGTCCTCCCGAGTACCCCTACCCAGCGAACGCCCCCAAAAAAGATATTGTGTCTGCAGCTAGCGCGGATATAGGCGTGACACCCGCTATTATTGTCCCTCCTGTCCTGACAATCCTGGTCTTTGCATTGGTGAATGTTTTGAACGCTACCATGCACTAGTTGAGTATTAGCGTAGGGTACAGCATTGCACAGACTAGGCACACTTTCACAGGGTCTCCCAAGATGCCATCGCATTTTGAGAGACCCGAACCTGGAACCGGTTACAGTTATAAAAGTTAGTTACAAAAAAAGTGTAAAAAAAAAAAAAAAAAATATATATAAAATAAAAAAAAATAGTTGTCGTTTTATTGTTCTCTCTCTCTCTATTCTCTCTATTGTTCTGCTCTTTTTTACTGTATTCTATTCTGCAATGTTTTATTGTTATTATGTTTTATCATGTTTGCTTTTCAGGTATGCAATTTTTTATACTTTACCGTTTACTGTGCTTTATTGTTAACCATTTTTTTGTCTTCAGGTACGCCATTCACAACTTTGAGTGGTTATACCAGAATGATGCCTGCAGGTTTAGGTATCATCTTGGTATCATTCTTTTCAGCCAGCGGTCGGCTTTCATGTAAAAGCAATCCTAGTGGCTAATTAGCCTCTAGACTGCTTTTACAAGCCGTGGGAGGGAATGCCCCCCCCACCGTCTTCCGTGTTTTTCTCTGGCTCTCCTGTCTCAACAGGGAACCTGAAAATGCAGCCGGTGATTCAGCCAGCTGACCATAGAGCTGATCAGAGACCAGAGTGGCTCCAAACATCTCTATGGCCTAAGAAACCGGAAGCTACGAGCATTTTATGACTTAGATTTCGCTGGATGTAAATAGCGCCATTGGGAAATTGGGGAAGCATTTTATCACACCGATCTTGGTGTGGTCAGATGCTTTGAGGGCAGAGGAGAGATCTAGGGTCTAATAGACCCCAATTTTTTCAAAAAAGAGTACCTGTCACTACCTATTGCTATCATAGGGGATATTTACATTCCCCGAGATAACAATAAAAATGATTAAAAAAAAATAAAAATGAAAGGAACAGTTTAAAAATAAGATAAAAAAGCAAAAAAATAATAAAGAAAAAAAAAAAAAAAAAAAAAAAGCACCCCTGTCGCCCCCTGCTCTCGCACTAAGGCGAACGCAAGCGGCGGTCTGTCGTCAAACGTAAACAGCAATTGCACCATGCATGTGAGGTATCACCGCGAAGGTTAGATCGAGGGCAGTAATTTTTGCAGTAGACCTCCTCTGTAAATCTAAAGTGGTAACCTGTAAAGGCTTTTAAAGGCTTTTAAAAATGTATTTATTTTGTTGCCACTGCACGTTTGTGCGCAATTGTAAAGCATGACATGTTTGGTATCCATGTACTCGGCCTAAGATCATCTTTTTTATTTCATCAAACATTTGGGCAATATAGTGTGTTTTAGTGCATTAAAATTTAAAAAAGTGTGTTTTTTCCCCAAAAAATGCGTTTGAAAAATCGCTGCGCAAATACTGTGTGAAAAAAAAAATGAAACACCCACCATTTTAATCTGTAGGGCATTTGCTTTAAAAAAATATATAATGTTTGGGGGTTCAAAGTAATTTTCTTGCAAAAAAAAAAAACTTTTTCATGTAAACAATAAGTGTCAGAAAGGGCTTTGTCTTCAAGTGGTTAGAAGAGTGGGTGATGTGTGACATAAGCTTCTAAATGTTGTGCATAAAATGCCAGGACAGTTCAAAACCCCCCCAAATGACCCCATTTTGGAAAGTAGACACCCCAAGCTATTTGCTGAGAGGCATGTCGAGTCCATGAAATATTTTATATTGCGACACAAGTTGCGGGAAAGAGACAATTTTTTTTTTTTTTTGCACAAAATTGTCACTAAATGATATATTGCTCAAACATGCCATGGGAATATGTGAAATTACACCCCAAAATACATTCTGCTGCTTTCCTGAGTACGGGGATACCACATGTGTGAGACTTTTTGGGAGCCTAGCCGCGTACGGAACCCCGAAAACCAAGCACCGCCTTCAGGCTTTCTAAGGGCGTGAATTTTTGATTTCTCTCTTGACTGCTTATCACAGTTTCGGAGACCATGGAATGCCCAGGTGGCACAAACCCCCCCCAAATGACCCCATTTTGGAAAGTAGACACCCCAAGCTATTTGATGAGAGGTATAGTGAGTATTTTGCAGACCTCACTTTTTGTCACAAAGTTTTGAAAATTGAAAAAAGAAAAAAAAAAAAGTTTTTTCTTGTCTTTCTTCATTTTCAAAAACAAATGAGAGCTGCAAAATACTCACCATGCCTCTCAGCAAATAGCTTGGGGTGTCTACTTTCCAAAATAGGGTCATTTGGGGGGGGTTTGTGCCACCTGGGCATTCCATGGCCTCTGAAACTGTGATAGGCAGTGAAGAGTGAAATCAAAAATTTTCACCCTTAGAAATCCTGAAGGCGGTGATTGGTTTTCGGGGTCCCGTACACGGCTAGGCTCCCAAAAAGTCCCACACATGTGGTATCCCCGTACTCAGGAGAAGTAGCTAAATGTATTTTGGGGTGCAATTCCACATATGCCCATGGCCTGTGTGAGCAATATTTCATTTAGTGACAATTTTGTGCAAAAAAAAAAAAAAAAACAAAAAAAACAATGTGTCACTTTCCCGCAACTTGTGTCAAAATATAAAATATTCCATGGACTCAATATGCCTCTCTGGAAATAGCTTGGGGTGTCTACTTTCCAAAATGGGGTCATTTGGGGGGGTTTTGTGCCACCTGGGCATTCCATGGCCTCCGAAACTGTGATAGGCAGTAAAGAGTGAAATCATGAATTTACGCCCTTAGAAATCCTGAAGGCGGTGATTGGATTTCGGGGCCCCGTACGCGGCTAGGCTCCCAAAAAGTCCCACACATGTGGTATCCCCATATTCAGGAGAAGCAGCAGAATGTATTTTGGGGTGCAATTCCACATAGGCCCATGGCCTGTGTGAGCAATATATCATTTAGTGACAACTTTTTGTAAATATTTTTTTTTTTTTTTGTCATTATTCAATCACTTGGGACAAAAAAAATAAATATTCAATGGGTTCAACATGCCTCTCAGCAATTTCCTTGGGGTGTCTACTTTCCAAAATGGGGTCATTTGGGGGGGTTTTGTACTGCCCTGCCATTTTAGCACCTCAAGAAATGACATATGCAGTCATAAACTAAAAGCTGTGTAAATTACAGAAAATGTACCCTAGTTTGTAGACGCTATAACTTTTGCGCAAACCAATAAATATACGCTTATTGACATTTTTTTTACCAAAAACATGTGGCCGAATACATTTTGGCCTAAATGTATGACTAAAATTGAGTTTATTGGATTTTTTTTATAACAAAAAGTAGAAAATATCATTTTTTTTTCAAAATTTTCGGTCTTTTTCCATTTATAGCGCAAAAAATAAAAACCGCAGAGGTGATCAAATACCATCAAAAGAAAGCTCTATTTGTGGGAAGAAAAGGACGCAAATTTCGTTTGGGTACAGCATTGCATGACCGCGCAATTAGCAGTTAAAGCGACGCAGTGCCAAATTGGAAAAAGACCTCTGGTCCTTAGGCAGCATAATGGTCCGGGGCTCAAGTGGTTAAACAGTCCACACCCAGTGAAAGTTCATGTACTGCAGTGCTCCATGCATGCTGAAATCAATGCAAACTTTAGCACTGGTCACTATATTGGTGTCACTGGTGCCCAAAAAGTGTCACTATGAGTCACTAATGTAATATTCTAATCTGGAATGATAAACGTATCACTGTTTTAAACAAGGTTAGGTTAGGACCGTATATATATAATACATTAAAAATAGTTCTGTAAGTACTAGTGTACTAAGTAAGCAGCAACACCTTATTTTCTGGTAGTGCCCGGGCCGTCCCGACAGCAAACTCTGGATCCACCCCTGACAGATCAACGCACAAGGCAGCTATAATGGAGGGAGCGATTCCAAAAATAATTAAATTTGGATTTAAGGATTATGTTTTAGATGTTGGTGAAAAGAAGAGAACGGCGATATGCAAGGTCTGCAACTCAAAAATAAGAGACACGTCCACTACAACATCCAACTTCATCCGTCACTACAAAACCCACAAAGAAAAGTAGGTACAGTAACGTCACGTGTATGTATATATATATATGTATGCAAATTAGGCCTACATCCCACTTTAGGTGGGAACAGAGTGTATTGTTGTTCAAATTAATAAATCACATAGCTAACTTTTTTTGTATCTCTCTTCTGTTTACTCTATAGATATGAAGAGTACATCCATACCAAAGGGACTTTTGATGATACCCAGCCTCAAATCTCACAATTCATCGCACAGGGGACTGTGCAACTATACCACTGCAACCACCAGCAGCAAAAGGCAATTACAAACTCAATCCTGTCAGACCTCATTATAAACTGCAACATGCCACTGTCCATCATTGAACATCAAAGCTTTCATCGCTTTTTGTCAATAGTAGACAACAAGTACTCTCCAGTAAGTAGAAGAACAATTACTAGCAAGCTTGACAATCTGGTGGCAGATAGGAAAATGAAGCTAAAAAATGAACTCGAAGTGGTAGATCATCTGTCAGTGACTGTAGATATATGGTCAGACCACAGGATGAGAGGCTTTCTTGGAGTCACAGTGCACTGGATCAACATTGAGAATGACCGTCTTCAGTTAAAATCACAGTTGCTTGCGTGCAACCGCTTCAAAGGTCCCCATACAGGGAAAAGAATTTGTGAGGAATTTGAGCATATATGTGAAGAGTACAAGATTTAAAAAAAAGGTAGACCACATCATCTGTGACAACGCCGCAAACATGAAAAAAGCATTCACTACATGTTTTCCAGGACAGCTAGATGAAGACGATGACCTTGATGATTCAGACATTTGGAATGACCTGTCAGTGGAAGAACAGGAGATGTTTGACAATTATTTGAGTGCAAAAACCCAGACTAGACTTCAATGTTTTGCACACACGCTTCAATTGGTAATAGGTGATGGACTTAAAGAGACTAAATTAGTCAATGCAGCTCTCGCTAAAGCTTCCAGGTTGAGCTCCTTGTTACACACAAGCACCTCTTTCAAGGAAAAATTTGAGGAGGAGTTTGGACAGCGTGGAATCCCTGCCTCTGTTACCACACGTTGGAATTCCACACTGAGGCAATTGAAATCAGTGGTCAGCTGTGGCCAGCTGAAACTGACTAGAATGTTTGAAGATGGGGGACACAAAGAGACTGTATTCACAGCTAGAGAGTGGAATCAGATTAAGGAACTCGTGGATGTCCTTCAACCTTTTGGAGAAGCCACAGACCTCTCACAGGGAGAAAAACTTGTGACAATAAGTGCCGTTGTACCCTGTATCCTTTCTCTGAATCACCACTTGGAAAATCATAAAGAGAGCATGCGCTACCTTGGTGGCTTGATCCGTAGCCTGCAAGAATCACTCCAAAGATGATTCGAAGGGATCTTTGTCAATGTGAGGATGGCAGATGAACAGAATGATGTAGCAACCTTACCCCTCTCTGACCCTCTATACCTAAAAGCTTCTCTGCTGGATCCTTCATTTGGCACCATGTGGTTGACCCATGATGTTTTGGCTACCAAAAATGTCAAGGAGGCTGTGTCTGCGATGATAAAAAGTATGTTATGTTTTTGGTAATAACCCGTTTGCAGTAATAACACCTGAGTGCATTGAGTCACTGTTTTATGCTTGTGTTTTTCAGACTTGATTCTCAAAGAGGACTGCAAGCCCACCACAACAACCACCGATGAAGACGAGCAAATGCCAGTGGCCGAGTCAGAGAGTCAATCTGGGCTGTTCACAGCATACCGCAAAAAACAGAAGAGAGATTCATGTTCCAGTTCCCAAATTCAGCTGAACCAGTATTTAGACATTTGTGATGGACAGAGCTGCCTTCAGTTTTGGGCCATGAACAGGCACATGCTCTCCTCTTTGTTCGGGGTAGCGGTAAGAGTCCCTGCATCAAGCGCACCTGTTGAACGTGTGTTTAGCCATGGTGGGGTGATAATGGGACCCCATCGCTCACAACTGAGCGAGAAAGTACTTTCAAATTTAATTTTTTGCAAATGCAATGCATGTTAAGTGGCTATTCTGAGAATAGCCACTTAACATGCATTGCATTTGCAAAAAATTGTATTCTGAGAAGTGAGAATACTATTTTTTGCAAATGCAATGCATTTTAAGTGGCTATTCTAATAACTAAGAAAAAAGGAATAGAAGTAGATAGGCGCTGTTTCCAAGCCTGGTGAATTCAAATGTGTTATTCCCTTAGTGGGAGGGCAGTATGGAGTGGGAAAGATTGTAAAGATGTTGCCTATAGTATTTAGTGAATGTTTATCCCGTGGAATTACTATAAAGGTCCTGGATGTGCATAAGTCAAGTTGGTTGTCTGACTTAATAAAGTGCAGTGTGTGCTCTAAAAAAGATATAACTTAATCCGTATAAATATAATATATCCATATATAAATGAACCCTATTTTTAAATAAAAAATTTTTGTGCAAAATTATGTGATCTATAACATAATCGATAATGTACATATGTAGTGAACAAACAAATATATATAATCAAGTGCTTTTAGTGCTGCTAAAAAAAAAACCCTGGATTCTGATGGATATTCCAATGAGTAAACATTTCAGTGCGTGCCTTAATCCGTGTTCAAATAGTGATTGATTGCACTCACCAGATCCTAGCAGCACTGAAAGCACTTTATTTACGTTATGGATCACATAATTTTGCACAAATATTTTTAATTTAAAAATAGGGTTCATTTATATATGGATATATTATATTTATACGGATTAAGTTATATCTTTTTTAGAGCACAAACTGCACTTTATTAAGTCAGACAACCAACTTGACTTATGCACATCCAGGACCTTTATAACACATTTGAATTCACCAGGCTTGGAAACAGCGCTATCTACTTCTATTCCTTTTTTCTTATATCTTTCTCCACCTAGTGGAAGTAATCAGTAGTGGCGGCAGTTCCAACAACATTCTTTAATTTTTAAATTTTTATTCCATTGCATGCATCCCATTCCGCGGGTGTTTCTCCCTCTTTTTTCTATTCTAATAACTAAGCTCAAAGTTTGAACTTGACACAATGCCAAATTGCCAATATCTGGACACTTGAAGAATGGTGATGAGAATACTATTATTCTCATCACCATTCAAGTGTCCAGATATTGGCACTGTGTCAAGTTCAAACTTTGAGCTTAATTATTTTCCCCCTCAGCAAGGACTACATTTTTTCAGGCTTGTTGGCCATTTAATTGCTGAGTGTTCTGCTCCTTGTCTGCTATTTGGGCATTCAAAGTGTTTCTTCAATATGCCAAGAAAAAAGCACTAAGCAGTTTTGTTAATGTTGAAAATAAAACAAAACCTTTCCTGAAAACTGACTTTTAACTAATTTAAAGGATGGAAATGGAGTAGATCAGTATTTTGACTTAATTTGTGACTTGACCAAAATAAATGACTTGACTTGACTTGCTTGACTTCTAGCAGGGACTCGACTTGACTTGCTTGCTTTTCGCCACAGTAACTTGGGACTTGCTTATGACTTGAAGGTTAAGACTTGAGACTTGCTTGTGACTTGCACATGTGTGACTTACCCCCATGTCTGGTAGCGACGAGCCTCTGCTCCGGAGTGATGGCTTACCTCATGCAGGTATCCTGTCTGCTGATATAGGGGGTCAGCGAAGCCAACAGACGGTGAAATACGGGGTCCATCATCCTGAGAAAGTTCCTGAAATCATCAGGATTATTCTCACGGATCTCATGGAGCAAAGGCATATGAGAGAACTGTAAACTGGAAAAAATTACTGCGCTATCCCCAAGTGAAAAAATTATGTGTGAACAAGCTGCAACCATGCAATGTGAGACACATCCATCTATTGTACAAATCAAAATTTAAAGGCTGCGCTGCAATAAATGACATAAAATAAATGAAATAATAAATGCATCTTAACAAATATCCATTTCTATGCGTGAATTATGACAGTGATGACATGACCCACTCGATAATGACCAAAAATATATATATAGACAACGTAAAGTCCAAAATGCAAAGTGCACAAAAGGTGTATAGTTCATATAAGAGCAAAATTTATGCCGAGAAGAGAGTGGTGAACATCCGAACGGTGTATAGCATATGATTGAATCACCCAGGGTTCAGTGATGATAGAAAAAACTCCTCCACCTATGTAGAAAGATGTCCCCTTACCGACTCCTAAGATCTCTTTTCAGGAGATCAAGGAGGCATATGGCTGTGTAACCTCAGCCTCAGGTACAGACCAAGAAGGTGACACTCATAAACTTCTAGGATGGGAATCCTCTGTGTGGCGAATGGTCACTCGGTTGTCATGTAAAAATAAGTAACAAAGGCTCCCATAGCGTAACAAGTTTAAACACTTTATTAAAAAAAATTAAAAGAATCACACTCACATTGAGCCAGAAGAACCAGAAGAACCAGAAGATGAAGGCAGATAGAAGAAAGAAGAAGTATTTAAATAAAGGAATTGTCAAAAACTGTCTCTTGTCATTTTTAACATTTTTGACAGTTTTTTAGTGAAATGGTAGGGGTACCCCCTTACCATTTCACACAGGGGGGGGGCCGGGATCTGGGGGTCCCCTTGTTAAAGGGGGCTTCCAGATTCCGATAAGCCCCCCGCCCGCAGACCCCCACAACCACCGGCCAGGGTTGTGGGGATGAGGCCCTTGTCCTCACCAACATGGGGACAAGGTATTTTGGGGGGCTACCCCAAAGCACCCTCCCAATGTTGAGGGCATGTGGCCTGGTACGGTTCAGGAGGGGGGGCCGCACTCTCGTCCCCCCCTCTTTTCCTGCGGCCTGCCAGGTTGCGTGCTCGGATAAGGGTCTGGTATGGATTTTTGGGGGGACCCCACACCGTTTTTTTTTTTTTTTTGGCGCGGGGTTCCCCTTAAAATCCATACCAGACCTGAAGGGTCTGGTATGGAATTTAGGGGGAACCCCAAGTCATTTTTTTTTTTTAATTTTGGCCAGGGTTCCCCTTAATATCCATACCAGACCTGAAGGGCCTGGTATGGAATTTAGGGGGACTCCCACGTCATTTTTTTTTTTTTAATTTTGATTCGGGGTTCCCCTTTGGGGAATTCCCATGCCGTTTTTATCAATGAACTTCTATGTGTATTGTCGGCAATGCAATAGCCGCGGGTAGTTTTAAATGAGTTTTTTCCTTCAAAATGTCATTTTGCTGTCAGACTGTTCTAAACACAGGAAACATGCGCCCCTTTACAGGCATACTATAGACACCCCCCAGGTACGAAATTTAAAGGGATATTACACTTTTATTGTTTGACTTTAAGCATTATTAAAATCACTGCTCCTGAAAAAACGGCCGTTTTTAAAACTTTTTTTCGCATTGATCCATGTCCCCTGGGGCAGCACCCAGGTCCCCAAACACTTTTTATGACAATAACTTGCATATTAGCCTTTAAAATTAGCACTTTTGATTATTCATGTTTGTGTCCCATAGACTTTAACGGTGTTCACATGTTCGAACAAACTTTTTTCCTGTTCGCATGTTCTGGTGCAAACCGAACAGGGGGGTGTTCGGCTCATCCCTAGTCTTGAGGATGGATCACTGGCCAGAACTTGCACAGTATGCAATTGAGCTACTGGCCTGTCCTGCATCCAGCGTTCTTTCGGAACGCACATTCAGTGCTGCTGGAGGCTTTGTAACTGATCACAGGGTGCGTCTGTCCACCGACTCGGTCGATCGACTGGCCTTCATAAAAATGAATCAGTCTTGGATCACCACCAGCTACCAAGCACCTGATGCTGATGTAACCGAATAATTTTTTTTGAAATCTCAGATCCCTTCAAAGACTGCCTATGCTGATGCTGAGTGACTATCCCTGAGTAATTATGCTCTTCCTCCTCAATCATCACGCTGATAGCTTGTAAGAACATTTTTGGTTCTGGGCGCCACCACCAGTGCCTAAGGCCCAATTTTTCAGCCCCTGTTTAACAGGGGCATGTAATTACAATTTTTGATGCAATACTTTGCAGCAGGGCTCATTTCTGCATTACAACTAGAGTATCTGTGAGGGGTTGCAGTGTTGTGGCACCAGCACCAGTGCCTAAGGCCCAATTTTTCAGCCCCTGTTTAACAGGGGCGTGTTATTACAATTTTTGATGCAATACTTTGCAGCAGGGCTCATTTCTGCGTTCCAACTAGAGTATCTGTGAGGGGTTGCAGTGTTGTGGCACCAGCATCAGTGCCTAAGGCCTAATTTTTCAGCCCCTGTTCAACAGGGGCATATAATTACAATTCTTGATCTAATATTTCACAGCAGGGCCCATTTCTGCGCCCACCAAGAGCAAGTGAGGACTTACAGTGTTGTGGCACCACCACCACCAAAGGCCCAATTTTTCTGCCCTTGTTCAACAGGGGCATGTAATTACAATTCTTGATCTAATATTTCACAGCAGGGCCCTGTGAGGGCTTACAGTGTTGTGGCCACAACAACACCTAAGGCCCACATTTCTGCTGGGTATATAGGGCAGGCCCCTACTTTCAAACATCTAACTTACAAACAACTCCTTCTTGCAAACGGAAGGAGACAACAGGAAGTGAGATGAAATCTACCCCTAGGAAGGGAAATTCTCTCCTGTAAGAGTTATTATGGGAAAAACATTTCTCCTTTCCACTGATGCTTTCCAATCCTTGTTCCACAAAAAACCCCAAATTTTCAAAAAACATTTGTCATTGGGACAAAAAGTGAGGTGAAATCTTCTGAAGAGGAGGAAAGACAGCAAAACAAATGTCACAGGGGTGATAACCCTTCCCTATGTTTTCCAAAAAGCTTAAAAAAGATTTTTTGGCTGGAGCTAAACACGTTAAAAATGTACCCGTTCAAAAAAAACAGATTCTACTTAACAACAAACCTACAGTCCCTGTCTTGTTTGTACCGCCTGTATACTGCTGTTCAGAGTATATAGGGCCCGGTGGCCCCACACCTTTCCTTATTTTAATTTGGGTGCGGGGTTCCCCTTAATATCCATACAAGACCCAAAGGGCCTGGTAATGGTCTGGGGGGTACCCATGCCGTTTGTCTCACTGATTTTCATCCATATTGCCAGGACCCGACATTACATTAAACCCGCAAGCAGTTTTAAATTAGATTTTTTCCTTTAAAAATGACATTTGGTGCAGGGACTGTTCTAAACACAGGAAACACGCGCCACTTTACAGGCATACTATAGAAACCCCCCAGGTAAGATATTTAAAGGAATATTTCACTTTTTTTTTTTTACTTTAAGCATCATTAAAATCACTGCTCCCGAAAAAATGGCCATTTTTAAAAGTTTTTTTTGCACTGATACATGTCCCCTGGGGTAGGACCTGGGTCCCCAAACCCTTTTTAGGACAATACCATGCAAATTAGCCTTTAAAATGAGCACTTTTGATTTCGAACGTTCAAGTCCCATAGACGTCAATGGGGTTCTAACGTTTATGCAAATTTTCGGTCTGTTCGCAGGTTCTGGTGCGAACCGAACCGGGGGGTGTTCGGCTCATCCCTAGTACTCAGTATTAAGTAGAGGGAAAATACATGGGGGTTTAGCTGCACCAGACATTAAAAGATACTATGATGCAGTAATATTAGCACGAATGGTAGAATGGACAAAGACTAAGCCCTTATGCACACAGGGTGTTTTTAGTCGCTTTTAGCGGCATCAGACTTTTTTTTATAGCTTAAAAATGCCTCTCCATGTTATTCTATGGCCTCAAGCACACACAGGCTTTTAGGACCTGTAAGTGGCATAGGCCTTTTCAAGCTGTAAAAAACAAAAACAGAGCCAGCACATTCTGGAGCAGCATCGTTAAGCTGTAAAAATGCTTGATGCGGCTAAATGCGTGTTAACGCTGTATACCGCGTCAAGCATTTTTAAACTGTAGTAATTGGATTTGAGACTGGAAAATAGAAGAGAAAGGCTGCTAAACACGCATTAACGCCAATGCAAAATGCTTCTAAAAGCATGTTTTTAACAGCTGCTTTTTTCTGGCATCAGAACTGGCTTTGCAGCTTGTTTTTTCCTGTGTATGAGGACTAAAAGTGATAAAAGGTAGGTGGGGATTTAAAACACAATTGAAAAATATTTGGATTCCACATGGATATAGAAAGTTGGATATAGATACACATAAATTAACTAAAAATATATTTATGACGTGGGGTAAAATATATAGGCAAGGGGCGTGGCTTGGATGGCTTCTGGATCGGACGTGTCTCCCTGAAGCTCCTGACCAGGCCTGCCTGCATATCACCAAAAATTGCACAACAGCACCGGTAACATGGGCAAACTCTGTAAGAATAAGGAGGTGGACCTCAGGGGACACGCTACAAGGTCTTCCTCGGCTCCCCCACTGCTCATTACGGAGTACTTTGGGCCCGGAGCTCCTGCGGGACTACACAAGACCAAGATGGCGCTGGCTCCAGCCCCATCCCATCCTCAGCAGCCCTCTCCTCTCCTCCACCGCAGGCCTCCCTGGGACACAGGACCGACAGGTATGCCTCGGAGGGGGACCTCCTGACAGTTTGCCCCCCAGCCACCATCCTGATCGGTCCCCCCGCTCCCTCTGGGGGACACATGCTGGGAAGCCTGTTGCAGCCATTCCCCCCTGCCTTGTGGAGCCCCCACCTTCAGCATTCACTGACCAGGCATCTCCTTCCTGGGACTCTTCTGCCCTTGATTTGGCCCCCCGCTCCCTTCCACAATTATCCCAGGCTTCTAGGGACAGAGTCCTCTCTCTGTCTCCACAGCACAGAGACTCACACCAGGCCCCAGCACCTCCCCAAACTCCACAGTCATCAGAGCCCCAGGGGGCTTATTCACATACCGAACGCCCGCATGGAGCAAACAAAGCAATGAAGCTTAAAGCCACTGCTCCCCTACAAACACCCCAGGGAGGCTATCCCCCATCAACTGCCTACTCGACCACAATGCAGGACTTTTATGCCCATACTGCAATGAACTCTGATCCTAAACCCGAGGCATGCATGTCCTGGCGAGATTATGTACGCTGTATGCCCACAAAGCAGGATTTCCGCATGCTCATCCAAGAGGTGCACGAAACATGCAGATCTGAGATTAATATGCTTCGCATCAACCTCCACCAACTATCTACCAAAGTTACATCTCTGGAGGAGGACGCATGCGACACAAAGCTCGTAATCTTGCAAATACATGACCACCTGACCTCCCAAGCTTCTGCTCTCAGAGACTTTCAATGCCACCTCAAAGACCTCGACAACAGAGGCAGGCATAACAATATCAGGGTCCGCGGCCTCCCAGAGGCTACCCAGGATGAGGATTTCCATGTAACTCTGCAAGCTATTTTCAATAATATACTGGGAAAGTGGAAACTCCTGAGCTGTCGGGGGGGACCTACGCTAAAAGGACACTGCTGCAACACCTAAGTACTTATCCAAAGCAGGACAAATAAGACAAAAGTGGGGGAAGATGGTAGTTGCGCTGTGATGAAGGGGGGGAGCTACAAAGATGACTAAAGTGGCAAAGTGAACTAAAAAAGAAACGGGCCACTTTAGTCATCTTTGTAGCTTCCCCCCTTCATCACAGCGCAACTACCATCTTCCCCACAATAATATACTGGGTCGCCCAGAAAACCAGAATCAAATTGGATCAAGCTCCCTGTGCCCTCCGCCCCCAGGGACCGGGCCCAGACCGCGAGATGTTATTTGCAGGGTCCACAACTACGCCCTTAAAGAAGACATAATGAGAAAAGCGCACAATATGCATACCATTGGCTTTGATGGCGCTTCCATATAGCTCTTCCCAGACCTGTCGTGGATCACCCTCCAGCAATGACGCTCACTGCAACCACTTCTCACCTCCCTGAGAGAGCATGACTTCCGCTACCACTGGGGTTTCCCCTTCAGTCTCACAGCAAAGAAAGATGGGAGGTCCACCACCCTACAGTATCCTGAAGACCTCCACTCTTTCTGCAGAGAGCTGGATATCCCAGTTCCACCCACCCTTGGCTGGGACCCTCTTCCGGTCCCTCCATCTGGCCCAGATCCCTGGAACCAAGTAAACAGAAGAAAACGCCCAAGGCCGCATCCCGCTGGCCCTCCCTCGTCATCTTCCCAGAGATAAATCTCTGCTATCTTGAGACCCTTTGCTACATTACGGTTCAGTTATCTGGTTCTTCCCACCCAATTACCTTTGAAGGGCTTCTGGACAGGCCCTGTTAGTCTTCTTACCTAATTGATTGGATGTAGCTAACAAGACTATAAGTTTTTGGTCTCAACTTGTATATTGTTATGATTACACCCACTCGATAGAACTTTTTCAAACTACAAAGGTATCCCCCCATTCATCTTCCCTCCCTACTTCACCCCCTCCTCCCCTTCCCTCCCCTTCCCCCCTCCCTCCTTCCCTTCACACTAAAGGGTGATACACTAAGCCTGGGAGGACCTCCCCACCCCTCAGGTGCTCCTTTATGGGGCGCCTGGACGGGTGATATGCTTCTCTCATAATACGATGCCTCTAGACTATTCTTTTCTCCTGAACAAATGGTTACACCAGTTTTTCTTTTCCTCTTCTCTGGGGTTATAGTTACAGTTTTTGATGTACCGGTTATCAGTTGATAAAAACAGGTTCTTTGTTCTACTTTATTGTGCTTCATACTCAATTACAAACGCAGGCAGGCCTGGGAGAGGGTCGCACCCATCCTGGGTCTATCCTATCCTCCCCCAGAGGATCTTCGAATGGCTCCCTACTCCATCCTCTTTGGTGGCAGCCCCTCTACCCCCTCTGTAAGGAGGGGTCCTTTGGAGATCCCCAATCCACCACCGTTTTTTAGGTGGGTCATATTGTGAATGGTTAATACCTAATTTTGTATTATTTTTTTATGCTTCTCTCTCCTTTTCTCTTCTACTGGAACCTCTCCTCCTCTTTCTTTTCCTTTCTTCAATTTAATTGACGCCACCTGCCTCTGGAGCCTGGATTTCACCCATAAAATTGTGAACCTCCGCTGTGAAACTCCTCCCGGGGACTCGACCAATCAATCTCCTAAACATCATGACTCCACCAAGCCGGCTAGGTAAGTTACTGTCTCCCCTCCCAACCCATCCACCATGATTAACACACTGAACAAGTCAAATGATCGAATACTTTGTTTTAAGATATACTTATTATGTAGATAGTGTATTCAATTTGCTCCCAGGTATTTCTCTGTGACAATATGTAAGTCTATGTATGTGTTTTGTTTTCTTTTTTAACAATTCTTGTAATAAATATTCAACCTCTTCTTTAAATTACTTGTGTTATGCCTATAAATTCCATCATTCCAATTAATTTTTAATGATTGACATACTATCACTAAATGTGAAGGGCCTCAACTCCAACATTAAGCGGAGCCTTGCACTACGAGAATTTAGGCAGTCTAAAGCTGACATAAATTTTTACCCAGGAGACACATCTCACTAAACCTGGCACCATGGCATTTGCATTCAAACACTTCCCCCAAATATACCTGGCCTAAAATCTGCGTAAACGAGCAGGGGGTAGCAAATCTTTTCCAACAAGGTTCTCCCTTCCAGTTACAATCCTCCGATCCATTGGGACACTATCTTATCCTTAGAGGCTCATGGAAAGGTGCCAATCTCACTTTATGCAACATCTATGCCCCGAACACCAACCAAAACTCCTTTTTATCCAAAGTGTATAAACGATTATTTGCAGCACCCCACCAATATTTGGTCATCTGAGGGGACTTTAACCTGACCTACTCCCCATGCCTTGACAAACACTCCCTGGGGCGTGGGAAAACTCCCAAGGCCCTCGATAGAAAATCCAACCTCTTTCGTCAACTAACCAGGAAATATGCCCTGTTTGATTCCTGCGCACTACCTACCCATCGGCTAAACAGTTCACCTTCTACTCCCACCCTCACAAGTCTCACTCATGTTTAGATTACTTTTTTGTCAATGCTCTGACTTTGAGAGCCTGCACAGGCTCAGACATTCAGGCTATCCCATGGTCGGACCATGCCCCGATCTAACTTTCTCTTGCACTTTCCCCGGGAACCTTTCACACATGTCACTGGTGCTTAAATGATTTTCTGCTCAAACATGACCCCTCCAGAGTGGAACTGGAACAAACCTTGAAAGCTGTACTTCGCAGAAAACAGCTCTACTGAGGTCTCTACCTCTTCCCTGTGGGAGGGTCATAAGGCAGTCTTCAGAGGCCAGCGCATCTCACTCTCCACTACTCTAAAAAGAAATGATCTAAAAAATAATGCAACTCGCCCAGCTCTATTAGATAAGCTCAAGCACTTGGAAGCACGATTACTCTCCTCCCCATCCCTAATCACCCTCAGGAAAATTATTAGCATTACGGCTGGACTAAAGGATGTAGACCTGGGTAAAATAAAAAAGGCACTACTTAGGTTACGGCAGACCTACTACGACAAGGCCAATAAACCACATACGCTTTTAGCAAGACAACTTCGTGAGCGAGCAGCGATTGCCTCAACATCCCACCTTAAAGATGAGAGAGGTGACCTTCAATCCCATCCCACCAAAATTGCCCATCTCTTCCATGACTACTATTCGACTTTGTATAACGACCCGACTGTCCCACACAAAGCCCCTCCACCTGTCTCAAGCGATCCACTCCTACCTAGCAGACTGCGATTTACCTAAGCTCTCCCCTTCTGCACTAATGACCCTCAATTCCTCCATTACAGAGGAGGAAGTCACTGCTATGATAAAATCCTTGCCGAATAACAAAGCCCCGGGACCCGACAGACTACCATACCTCTACTACAAAACCTTTTTACCGCATTTACTTCCCCAAATGACAACCCTGTTTAATTCCTTTCTCTCTGACACACCTGTCCCGAGGGATATGCAAAATTCCTTCCTCACATTGATTCCCAAACTGGGAAAAGACCACACTTTACCATCCAATTATAGACCTATAGTACTCCTCAATACAGACCTGAAAATTTTTACTAAATTATTAGCTAATAGATTAAACAACTTCATGCCATCACTGATCCATAAGGACCAAGTGGGATTTATTCCCCTCCGCCAAGCTGGGGACAACACTCGGAGGGTCATTGACCTTGTGGAGGTTGCCAACAGGACCAAATTAGAGGTAATACTGCTCAGCCTTGATGCTGAAAAAGCCCTTGATAGGCTAAGCTGGCCCTTCCTGTTTGCAACTCTGTCCGGGCTGGTATCGAGGGCTCTTTCCTCCGAGCCATCTCCCACTTATATTCATCCCCCTCGGCTCTGGTCCGTACTCAATTCGCCTCTTCCTCCACCTTCCCGATATCCAACGGGACTCGACAGGGCTGTCCACTCTCTCCTCTTCTTTACGCCCTATGTATTGAACCCCTAGCAGCCCATATTAGAAAGAACCCAAACATTCATGGTATTCCAGTTCGTATCAGAGACTTTAAGATTTCCCTATATGCAGACGATGTCCTCCTCCCCCTCACACAACCCCATGTCTCTCTCCTGAACCTACATGTAGAGCTAGACCGATATAGTACCCTCTCAGGGTATAAAATTAACTAAAAAATGGAAGCCCTCCCCCTTAATATACCCCACCAGACACTAACGGCCCTCTCACAAACATTTAACTATTCCTGGAAGACCTCCTCCTTAAAATACCTTGGGATCCATCTTACTCCCACATACAACACTCTTTATAAAGTGAACGTTCCCCAACCATACACCTCCATCAGAGCCTCTTTGGCCAAGTGGAAGCCCCTAAAGTTATCTCTCTTTGGCTGCCTTGCGACCTTAAAATATGACAATTCTACCTCAACTCTTATATCTCTTTGAGACGCTTCCCATCCCCATCCTATCCTCACACCTTAAGAGGCTCAAGGGCTACCTGATAAATTTCTTCTGGAACCATAAGAAGCACCGGATCGCTAGATCTGTCCTATACGCTCCCTGCAACCAAGGCGGCCTGGCATTCCCTAACATAGCCAAATATTACTTGGCTGCCCAGTTACACCCTGTAGCCCTCTGGTGCACTCTCCATGCCTTCAATCGATGGACGCAAATTGAGAAATTGTGGCTAGCCCCTGTCCACCTGAACTCCATGCTATGGAGCTCTGATGTAGCCATTGACAGTTTACAATTACTAGGACTAATGACCCTCCTGCGTTTGCTGTGGCAATGAGCCAAATCGACATCTGCTTACCACCAACTCTTCTCCAGTCACTTCCTTCCTATTCACACCCAACATCCCAGACAGCTTGACCTTGCAGATGTCACGCTTCTGGATGGATAGGGCCTTATTTCGATATGGCCAGCTGATAGACCCTAAAACCAGATCGCTAAGATCTTTTCAAGATCTGCAAAACACCTTTGATATCCCCAGACAGGCTTTCTTTAGCTACTTGCAAATACAACATTATGCACAATCTCTGGTAACAAATTTTGAATTCTCCCCTTTAACTGAATTTAAAAAACTATGCTTAGAGGGCTCGTCCCCTAAGGGTATGATCACACGCACCTATCAGCTTCTGACCATGGATTTGTCGCCAGCCGGACCGCGACATGCCTATATGGGTAAGTGGGAGCGGGCCCTGGGTGTAGACATATCTCTAAACACATGGCAGCTCATATGGTCCCAGGCCTCTAAGGGCTCCATTTGTACGATCTATAAAGAGAATCAATATAAGATTCTATTTCATTGGTATCAAACCCCGGACCTGCTCCACTCTATATACCCATCAGCTGATTCCCGATGCTGGCGATGCTGTAAGGATAGGGGGACACTGTTTCATATCTACTGGACCTGCCCTCTAATCATCCCCTATTGGCAAATGGTGCACTCCTTGCTCCAGTCCATCTTTGATACTGAAGTGCCCTTTGATCCGAGGGCCTTCCTTTTAGGTCTCCCACTGATCTCTCTCTCTAAAGTGTCCAAAAAACTCATGTTGCATGTCCTAACTGCAGCGCGATGTTTGGTGGCCCTAAAGTGGAAACAGAAGGAACCCCCCTCAAAATCCGAGCTGCACTCCAGGATCATAGATGTCAAAAGAATGGAGTACCTCACAGCCTCTTTAAATGACGCTCTTGAGAAGCATAATCGAATATAGGAACTTTGGGTCCTCTTGGAGAACCCCATAACCTAATGATTCGTAACCCTCGATCACCTCTGACTGGGCGGATGGTTGTCCTTTCTTCTTCTCTACTCTCCACTACTCTCCTACTCTTCTTCATCTTTCTGTTTTACTTTCCCCCTCTTCCATATTTTTTTTGTTTCTTTATACAGGGTTAAAAATGCTGTACTATCTGTGTAATGCTATAATTTTGCCTTTATTCAATGGTTGTTAGTCAAACTAGTTATGCACCGATCTATCTCATTAATCGCCTGTCTGTTGGTTGTATACCAGAAGAAGTACCTTTAATACTACAAACTGTATTTCCCTGTATCTTATGTTGTCAATTCCTTTTTTCTTGGAAAATCAATAAAAATTGTCAATTATAAAAAAAAAATATATAGGCAGGGAAATGGGAATATAACTCACCACTTATTTAGTTAACAGGAACAACATTTTTTCCTGGCCATAACTCACATCAGCACACAGTGGGTCAACACCTAATCTGGCACCCCATGGGACCACCTCTTCGTAGCTAAATAGAAGACAGCCCCTCCCCCACTGTCATGTTCTTTTTTTTGGTCATGCTCAGGCCACCTGTGGATCCCAGTGGTAAGTACTTTATTTGCTGCAAGGATATTTCCCCTACCGCACCGCCCCTCCATGTTCAGCCTCTCATGGAGTTGGAAGTACCTAAATGTTGGAAGGTAAAGCCTCCTGAAACTGGTTGTCCCTTGTGCCGAGTTGTGGGCAATGTTGCTTAGATAGCAGAAATTTTCTACAAGTGTGGTATCAGTAAGCTCTACAATGTCACCATTGGGATTTTTCTCATCTTGTATAGGCAGCATGCCGCTCTCCTGGCTTGTTTTCAGTCTGAGATAGGCGGTGGATGATGTCACAGAGGGCAGGGAAATGGGTGGCATGGGTTAGTGACCTCCAGTCACCAAGCAGCAGCTTAACCACTTGCCGACCGGCTCATGCCGATATACATCTGCAAAGTGGCACATTCCTGCAAATCGCCATATCAGTACGTCTTCCCCTTTAAGAGCCATAGCAGACATGTGCCCTCTGCACAGCGGTGGACCTGATGCACGTGGCCATGATGGCTGCCGGCCACCCGAGAGAGTGTAGTAATTACTAACAGGGATATGTCTCCTCCCCCATTCAGTTCCTTCCCCCCACAGTAAGAAGCAGTCACAAGGGAACACATTTAACCCCTTGATCGCCCCCTAGTGTTAACCCCTTCCCTGCCAGTGATATTTATACAGTATATTTTAACCAAAAATTTGTATAAGAATATGTATTGGCCCAAACTGATGAAGAAATTTGTTTTTTAAAACTTTGGGGATTTTTTTTTATAGCAAAAGAAAAAAAATATATTTTTTTTAATTGTTGGAGTTTTTTCGTTTATAGCACAAAGAATAAAAACTGCAGAGGCGATCAAATGCCACTAAAAGAAAGCTCTATTTGTGGGGAAAAAAGGACGTCAATTGTGTTTGGGTACAGCTTCGCACGTCCGCGCAATTGTCAGTTAAAGTGACGCAGTGCCAAATCACAAAAAATGGCCCGGTCAGGAAGTGGGTAAATCCTTCTAGTCCTTAAGTGGTTAAACAGTCTTAGAGGTGGCAGAGGAATTGGTTTCTCTCCTATCTGCAGTCCAGCCAGTTTTCTCCTGTGAGGTAATAACTTGTTGCTGTTTGCTCCCCTGCTGTGCTGTGTTCCTGGGGGTTAGACAGTCTGACTGGTTTTGTCTCAGATTCTGTGTCTCCTATCTGCCTCTGGAAGGCTGCCTGCTGCTGCTTCTGAAGTAAGTGGATGAAAGGATATGGGTCTTAAAGAGACAAGGTACCTGTTTTTTCTTGGTGACAGAATTATGTTTTTTTTTCCATTTTTTTGCAGATATGAGCTCCCCACACCTGTAAGTGGCACAGAAGATTAGCAAAGGTACGAGGGGGTTGCATGGGACATGTCTTCAAAAGAGTGCTCAAGGAATGCAAAATATGGTGTTTTGCATGATTTTAGGATCAGAAGCCCTAAACGCAAACACTCCAGAAAACATAAGACCCGCCACTGGTCATCTGCTGACCAGGGCAATCTGCATTCCTCACATTCCCACACAGGGTGGCTTTCATGCTCCTCAAGCAGCTCATATGGCAATGGCTCACAAGCGTTTAAATCAGCTCAATAGAAAATGCCTTGCCCAGCCCTGGTAGAATGCTACACCGCATGTGCAATGACGGGAAGTCAATTGGCATTGATTGCCTCAAATGACAATGGGTAAGGAAGTGGATGCACAAATTTCAAAGCCGAGAGGCTGTAGCGGAAAGTATGTGACAAATATCTATGTCACAGGTAAGACGCAGGCACAACCATCGCAAACGCATGCAGATATTTCCAAATGTGAAAAGTAAGGACTTTTTTTCCCATAATGACAGAGTTAAAAGCTCATTGATGAAGAATGGGAAAGATGTGACAAGAAGACCAATTTACAGTAAAGGACTACAAGCTTTATCCAATGAAGCTGGCTGATACATGTTTAAGTAATGCACTTTCAGGAGTGGATGGAGCCTGCCAGCATCTGGTACGCATGTGTCTTTGCCTTTCAATACCTTTAGACATCCTACGTATTGAAAAGATGACTTAAGGCTGGTTCACACCAGATACAGTCCAATGCATTATTATTCAAGTCAAAAATGCATGAACAGTGTTTACCATGGATTCCAAAGGCCTATGCCTCACCAGTGCAGTGTGTTCTAGTACAGTTAACTAAAGGAGAACATGTCACATTTTTTCTCTATGGAACGCATCTATAACAGGGCAAAACACATTGAAAAAGCACCTGAACACTTCAAAAATGTGCATGCAGAAAGACCACTTCAACTCAGAAATTGTGCTAAACTAGTCCGCAGACTTGCAGAAAATCTATACTGTGGCAAGTTTTTTTGCCTGTTGACTAGCAACAGAGTTAATGTGATGTTGAAAGCATTAGGAAATGGCCTTTAATTCAAGCAGAACCTGCAGGAGTGGGCATGGTTCTGGAGGACTTGAACCTGGCTGCTGACTTTTGACCGAGGATTCAATAGATCTAGTTCTAGGGCTAGAGCATTCAGTCACAGCCATGAGAGCCTTATGGTGGTGCCACTGGAGGGTGTATGAAGATTCCACACAAGCCCTTTGTTACATTCCCCATAATGGGAGGTTGTTGTTTGGAAAACATTGGATGAAGCGAGTGACAGAATAAATGTCCAGAGTGTGGCCACAGTCTAATAAGAGGAAGCAGCCATCTTTTTTGCTCAAGTCGGTTGATCTGCAGAAGGGTTTAGGAGGCCAAATCTTGTAGGCCAGTCTGAAATTTACCAGATCACAGTGCGGGGGGGCTCAAATTCCTGTTTACATAGAATCAAACCGAGAGCAGGTTGCTAGACATGTGGAAAGTCTTTGAAGGTGGGCCCAACCAGTGTCTTCCAGTGGGAGCCAGGATAGCCTCCTATTTTGGAAGGTTTGGACAACAAACATCAGAGAGTTAGCTGGGAGTAAAATCACCAAATCCTTTCATTTATGACCACCAGATCTCAAAAAGACCGAATTACTGCAAGATTACTTATAAGGATTATACTGCAACAAGCCCATAGTTGCCACCAAAAGAACAAATTGGGGTTTTTTCCCCATTCTTTCTAGTAACCAAGGTATCAGGAGCTTTGCCTACTGTCTGGGCTTGAAGAAATTGAATGGGTACATACATAACAAAAGGTTCAAGATGGAGTCCATGCAAATAGTCATGGCGATAGTTCAGCATGAGGACTGGTTAAGAGTCAAACGACCTGGCTGACGTATACTTCCATATACCAATCGGTGCGTAACACCAGAGACATCTGAGATTTGCAGTGACCAGCTGTCACTTCCAGTTCAGGTATTTGCCATTTTTATAACTGACACAGCATCAAGAAACTTTTTAAACATTTTGTTGGCAGTAGTGGCAGTAATTTGTCTTTGGAGATAAGGCTCTGCCACTATTTGGACAACGTTTTGATTGTTGCAGGTGTAAGCCAGGAGATAGCAAAGAATCACGGCCTTGTCCTAGAAATCCTTTTTCAGAGTTCAGTCGACTAGTGAACAAACACTCAGCCGCCTCTACTGTCACTGAGATGGGAGAGGGAAGGGAAATGCGCCTGTGAGGAGAATACATACTGGGAATACACGGCTCCCCTCCCCCCACTGAGCCAGATACTTTATGGTTCAGTGTGCCATGGAGGAGGTGATCAATCTGGATATCGCAACTAAATCTGACTAAATGCGCTTTACCCCCGTAGGGGTATAAGGATTAGGGATGAGCTTCGTGTTCGAGTCAAACCCATGTTCGACTCGAACATCGGCTGTTCGGCCGTTCGCCGAATTCCGAACGTTATGGGCCGTTCACGCCAAATTCATGTGGCGCATCAAGGCCCATAATTCACTGCGGCATCGCAGTGCATTGCTGGCTGATGAATGGCCAAGCATGCACTATGACCCGCATGCTTGGCCAATCACAGCGTCGTCTGTAGAGAGAGCTGTAATTGACCAAAGCCAGGGTGGCTTTGGCCAATTATGGCTCAGGGGGGTTAGAACATACCCCACACTATATAAGGCCGCCTACACGGCGGCCCTGTGTAGTGTGTTCCGGCATGCTTAGATAGAGAGAGAGAGACAGACAGTGTCATTTCATTTGAGTTAGCTAGATTAGGCAGGACAGTCAGTGAGTTAGCTGCACTTACAGTATATTTTGTATATATATATGCATCCCAGGTGTTGCATATATATATATATATATATATATATATATATATATATATACACTGTATTCAGTTTAGCTAGATCCATTCCTGTTATCTTCCTACTGACAGGCAGGCTTGTCTTGTTACAGTATTTACAGCTACCTGAAGAAAATTGCTGGTGTTCTTTTGATCCTATTAGTACCACAGTCAGGCAGCTAGACTATTTACAGTTAGTGTAGTGCGTCCTGCTCACAGTGTTCAGCTAAAACTACAAGTTAGTGTAGTGAGACCTCTGCACAGTGTTCATCAAAAGCTACAAGTTAGTGTAGTGCGTCCTGCTCACGGTGTTCAGCTAAAACTACAAGTTAGTGTAGTGAGACCTCTGCACAGTGTTCATCTAAAGCTACAAGTTAGTGTAGTGCGTCCTGCTCACAGTGTTCATCTAAAGCTACAAGTTAGTGTACTGCGTCCTGCTCACAGTGTTCAGCTAAAACTACAAATTAGTGTAGTGAGACCTCTGCACAGTGTTCATCTAAAGCTACAAGTTAGTGTAGTGCGTCCTGCTCACAGTGTTCAGCTAAAACTACAAGTTAGTGTAGTGAGACCTCTGCACAGTGTTCATCTAAAGCTACAAGTTAGTGTAGTGCGTCCTGCTCACAGTGTTCATCTAAAGCTACAAGTTAGTGTACTGCGTCCTGCTCACAGTGTTCAGCTAAAACTACAAATTAGTGTAGTGAGACCTCTGCACAGTGTTCATCTAAAGCTACAAGTTAATGTAGTGCATCCTGCTCACAGTGTTCAGCTAAAACTACAAGTTAGTGTAGTGAGACCTCTGCACAGTGTTCATCTAAAGCTACAAGTTAGTGTAGTGCGTCCTGCTCACAGTGTTCATCTAAAGCTACAAGTTAGTGTACTGCGTCCTGCTCACAGTGTTCAGCTAAAACTACAAATTAGTGTAGTGAGACCTCTGCACAGTGTTCATCTAAAGCTACAAGTTAGTGTACTGCGTCCTGCTCACAGTGTTCAGCTAAAACTACAAGTTAGTGTAGTGAGACCTCTGCACAGTGTTCATCTAAAGCTACAAGTTAATGTAGTGCATCCTGCTCACAGTGTTCAGCTAAAACTACAAGTTAGTGTAGTGAGACTTCTGCACAGTGTTCATCTAAAGCTACAAGTTAGTGTAGTGCGTCCTGCTCACAGTGTTCAGCTAAAACTTCAAGTTAGTGTAGTGAGACCTCTGCACAGTGTTCATCTAAAGCTACAAGTTAGTGTAGTGCGTCCTGCTCACAGTGTTCAGCTAAAACTACAAGTTAGTGTCGTGAAAACTCTGCATAGTGTTCATCTAAAGCTATAAGTTAGTGTAGTGCGTCCCGCTCACAGTGTTCAGCTAAAACTACAAGTTAGTGTTGTGAGAACTCTGCACAGTGTTCATCTAAAGCTACAAGTTAGTGTAGTGCGTCCTGCTCACAGTGTTCAGCTAAAACTACAAGTTAGTGTCGTGAGACCTCTGCACAGTGTTCATCTAAAGCTACAAGTTAGTGTAGTGCATCCTACTCACAGTGTTCAGCTAAAACTACAAGTTAGTGAAGTGTGACCTCTGCACAGTGTTCATCTAAAGCTACAAGTTAGTGTAGTGTGTCCTGCTCACAGTGTTCAGCTAAAACTACAAGTTAGTGTAGTGAGACCTCTGCACAGTGTTCATCTAAAGCTACAAGTTAGTGTAGTGCGTCCTGCTCACAGTGTGCAGCTAAAACTACAAGTTAGTGTGGTGCGTCCTCCTCACAGTGTTCAGCTAAACCTGCAAGTTATTTTTTTGCGAGCTCTGCACAGTGTTCACCTAAAGCTACTTGTAGAAGGTTGGAGGTGTTTTCCTGATCATATCACTACCGCAGGCAGCTAAATAAGCTGCAAGTTAGTTTTTTGCGAGCTCTGCACAGTGTTCAGCTAAAGCTACCTGTAGAAGGATGGTGGTGTTCTCATACTACAGGCAGGCAGTTGATTTTGCTAGCTGCAGTATCAGTACATATATATATATATATATCACAGCTTAGTGCAGCTACAGGCCATTAGTATGTCTGGAAGGCCAGCAAGGGGAGGCAGACAGTCACAAGCCAATAAAAGAGGGCAAGCAGGCTCTGTGTCTAGTGCTGGTTGTGGAGACGGTGCATCCTCATCAGCACGTGGCCATGGGACACGCTTGGCCTTTTTTTCGGCAGCTGGCCGTGTTGAGCTGCAACATACGGAAGACTTTGTCGAGTGGATGACCAAGCCGTCCTCATCCTCCTCATCCTCTCTCACCCATGCTCAGGGTACTTTGTCTGGCAAAGCAGCGGCCTCTTCCCTCGGCTCAATGTCATCAGTGACTCCTTCCCTAGCCCCACCATGTCCTCCTGAGGAGTCCCTTTGAACTGTTTGACCACAGTGTTGGGTACATGCTCCAGGAGGATGCCCAGCGTTTGGAAGGCTCTGATGATTATACTGAGCTAGATGAAGGCAGTAAAGTGAGCACGGACTGAGGGGGTATCCAAGAAGGACAGCAATCTGGCAGTCATGCTCCCCCTGCTGCAGCATACTGCCAGGTTTGCTCCAGTGATGAGGAGGGAGGGGATGATGAGGTCACTGACTCAACGTGGGTGCTGGATAGGAGAGAGGAGGAGGAGGTGGCACATCACCAACGAGGCAGGATGCCCTCCAGGGGCCAGCCTAAGGGCAGCACACTGACTGCATCACACCCCAAAGCTCCACATGTGCAGGGTGCTGCAGTCTCTGTGCATTATTCAAAAAGTTCTTTGGTGTGCGCCTTTTTTGAGACGAGTGCATCAGATTGCACCGCTGCTATTTGCAACATATGTCTCAAGCATATCTCGCATGGCCAAAACATCTCCCGCTTGGGTACCACATGCTTGACCAGACATATGTTGACCTGCCATGCAGTTCGTTGGCAAGCGTATCTAAAAGACCCACACCAAAGAACAAAGAGGACCTCTCCTTGGTCCTCATCAGCTGAGATCTCCAACCCCACTAAACCTTTAGTCCTGTCTGAGACCTGCACTGAGAGGAATGAAGGTGTAAAATTAGGTGTGTCACAGCCAAGTACTTGTGGGCAATCTGCTTTCGGTACACCGACATCAGATTGTACCAGGCAAATTTCCCTGCTCCAGCTGCTGCATCGCCGAAAGAAGTTTGCTCCCAGCCATCCACATGCCCAGGTTGAATGCTAGCTTGGCAAAATTGCTAGCTGCCTTTTCAGTTGGTAGACTCTGCCCCCTTCCGTGAGTTTGTGGAATGTGCGGTTCCTCAGTGGCAGGTACCCAAACGCCACTTTTTCTCATGGAAGGCGATTCTGTCTCTCTACCGGCATGTGGAAGGCAATGTCCATGCCTCGCTGGACAGGGCGGTCATATTACCGCCATATTACCGCTGATTCATGGTCCAGCAGGCATGGACAGGGACGTTACCTAAGTTTTACGGCGCATTGGGTGACTCTGCTGGCAGCTGGGAAGGATGCAGGACAAGGTGCAGTAGTGTTGGAGGTTGTTCCGCCACCACGCCTCCAAAATGCCACTACTAATGATTGTGACACACCTCTCTCCTCCACCCCCTCCTCTTCTTCTTCCTCCATGGCCTCTTCCTGTGCTTTGACCTCGGAACCAGCGGTGCTCCATAGGCATTCAAGGAGCTACGCAAGTATGCAGGCCAAAAGATGCCATGCGGTGCTTGAGCTGGTGTGCTTGGGGTACAGGAGCCACACTGGGGCAGAGGTTCTGTCAGCTCTGCAGGGGCAGGTTCAGAGGTGGTTGAGGCCACGCCAACTTAAGGCAGGAATGGTGGTTTGTGACAATGGCACCAACCTCCTCTCTGCCCTCCGACAGGGACAAATGACCCATGTGCCCTGTTTGGCTCACGTCCTTAACTTGGTGGTGCAGCGGTTCTTGGGCAGGTACCCGGGCTTACAGGATGTCCCGAGGCAGGCCAGGAAAGTCTGTGTGCATTTCCGCCAGTCATATAATGCCAGTGCTCGGCTGGCGAACCTGCAAAAGGAGTTTAACCTGCCCAAGAACCGCCTAATCTGTGACATGCCCACCAGGTGGAACTCAACGTTGGCCATGCTGCAGCGGCTGCACACGCAGCAGAGGGCCATCAATGAGTACCTGTGTGACTATGGCACCAGGACAGGGTCAGGGGAGCTTGTTTTTTTTCCCCACGCCAGTGGGTCATGATCAGGGATGCATGCACTGTTCTGTCACCATTTGAGGAGGCCACGAGGATGGTGAGCAGTGACAGTGCATGCATCAGTGACACTGTCCCCCTTGTCCACCTGTTGGAGCACACGCTGCGTGGAATAATGGACAGGGCACTTGAGGCAGAACAGAGGCAGGAAGAGGAGGACTCCCTTAGCTCTCAAGGCCCCCTTTTTCCAGACAGTGTTCCTGCGTGCCCGCCGATCACACAGGAGGAGGAGGAGGAGGAGGATTGTGTCAGTATGGAGGTGGAGCCTGGCACTCAGCATCAGCAGCAGTCTTTAAGGGATCAGTCCCAAGAAACACATGGACTTGTACGTGGCTGGGAGGAGGTGGCTGCGGACCATGTTGTCCTTAGTGACCCAGAGGATTCCAGACCGAATGCCTCAGCAAACCTACGCTGCATGGCCTCCGTAAGCCTGCGTAAGGATCCTCGTATTCGTGGTATCAAGGAGAAGGACCAATACTGGCTGGCAACCCTCCTTGATCCACGTTACAAGGGTAAGGTTGCGGACCTTATCTTGCCATTGCAGAGGGAGCAGAGGATGAAACATCTTCGGGAGGCCTTGCAGAAAGGTCTGTGCAACGTGTTCCCAGAGACTGGAAGGTTACAAACTCCTGTTTCCTGACAACGTGTTGCTGAGGCTTCGGTCAGCCAAACAAGGAGCAATGGAGAAGGTGGCCATCTGACCGATGCGTTCAGACAATTTTTTATTCCGCAGCCCCAAGGTATGATCGGTTCCAGCAACCATCGCCAGCGTCTGTTTTACATGGTGCAGGAATACCTAGGGACAAAATCTTACTTGGACACCTTTCCCACCGAAAATCCTCTGGGTTACTGGGTCTTGAGGATGGATCACTGGCCAGAACTTGCACAGTATGCAATTGAGCTACTGGCCTGTCCTGCATCCACTGTTCTTTCGGAATGCACATTCAGTGCTGCTGAAGGCTTTGCAACCGATCACAGGGTGCGTCTGTCCAGTGACTCGGTCGATCGACTGACCTTCATAAAAATGAATCAGTCTTGGATCACCACCAGCTACCAAGCACCTGATGCTGATGTAACCGAATATTTTTTTTTGAAATCTCAGATCCCTTCAAAGACTGCCTATGCTGATGCTGAGTGACTATCCTGAGTAATTATCCTCTTCCTCCTCAATGTTCACGCTGATAGCTTGTAAGAACATTTTTGGTTCTGGACGCCACCACCAGTGCCTAAGGCCCAATTTTTCAGCCTCTGTTTAACAGGGGCGTGTAATTACAATTTTTGATGCAATACTTTGCAGTAGGGCTCGTTCCTGCTTTCCAACTAGAGTATCTGTGAGGGGTTGCATTGTTGTTGCACCAGCACCAGTGCTTAAGGCCTAATTTTTCAGCCCCTGTTCAACAGGGGCATGTAATTACAATTCTTGATATAATATTTCACAGCAGGGCCCATTTCTGCGCCCACCAAGAGCGAGTGAGGACTTACAGTGTTGTAGCACCAGCACCACCACCACCACCAAAGGCCCAATTTTTCTGCCCCTGTTCAACAGGGGCATGTAATTACAATTCTTTATCTAATATTTCACAGAAGGGCCCTGTGAGGGCTTACAGTGTTGTGGCCACAACAACACCTAAGGCCCAAATTTCTGCTGAGTATATAGGGCAGGCCCCTACTTTCAAACATCCAACTTACAAACGACTCCTACTTGCAAACGGAAGGAGACAACAGGAAGTGAGATGAAATCTACCCCTAGGAAGGGAAATTCTCTCCTGTAAGAGTTAATATGGGAAAAACATTTCTCCTTTCCACTGATGCTTTCCAATCCTTGTTCCACAAAAAAAAACACATTTTCAAAAAACATTTGTCATTGGGACAAAAAGTGAGGTGAAATCTTCTGAAGAGGAGCACAGACAGCAAAACTAATGTCACAGGGGTGATAACCCTTCCCTATGTTTTCCAAAAAGCTTAAAAAAGATTTTTTGGCTGGAGCTAAACACGTTAAAAATGTACCCGTTCAAAATTACAAACAGATTCTACTTAACAACAAACCTACAGTCCCTGTCTTGTTTGCACCGCCTGTATACTGCTGTTCAGAGTATATAGGAAACAAAATGGGGTATAGTGAGGCTTGTTTAGTCATGTAAACAAATTCGGTACCATGACCCTATGGTTGCCTTCCAACCCCCATAACCAATGCAACAAGTTGTCCCAAACAGGGGGGGACCAAAAAGAGAAGCGGGGCTCAAGGGAAGGCACACTCAGTATGTAGTAAATATAAATGCGTATTTATTGGTACAAAATAGATATACATGAAGATATGTGCACAAGCATGATCAAAAAAACGTGTAATAATACTGCCCTCATAAAATTGATCAAAAGACTGTTTTGATCAAAAAGTATATAGGGCCTGGTGGCCCCACACCTTTCCTTATTTTAATTTGGGTGCGGGGTTCCCTAATATATCCATACAAGACCCAAAGGGCCTGGTAATGGACTGGGGGTACCCATAGCGTTTGTGTCACTGATTTTCATCCATATTGCCAGGACCCGACATTACATTAAAGCCGCAAGCAGTTTTAAATGACTTTTTTTCCTTTAAAAATGACATTTTGTGCAGGGACTGTTCTAAGCACGGGAAACACACTCCACTTTACAGGCATATCATATATACCCCCAAGGTACGATATTTAAAGGAATATTTCACTTTTTTTTTTTTTACTTTAAGCATCATTAAAATCACTGCTCCCAAAAAACGGCCTTTTTTAAAAGTTTTTTTTTGCATTGATACATGTCCCCTGGGGCAGGACCCGGGTCCCCAAACCCTTTTTAGGACAATAACATGCAAATTAGCCTTGAAAATGAGCACTTTTGATTTTGAACATTCGAGTCCCATAGACGTCAATGGGGTTCTAACGTTCATGCAAATTTTCGGTCCGTTCGCAGGTTCTGGTGCGAACCGAACCGGGGGGTGTTCGGCTCAACCCTAATAAGGATCTGGTGAGTGTGGAACTGAGGGGGAGCACGAGTGTCACTTCACTTCCCACACAGGATTCACGATTAAGTGTTTGCACAAGTCACTTTGGACACCTGCACAAGTCACTTGAAAATATTGCAATTTGCATTAAAGACTAGACTTTTTTTATTTTTTATTTTGATATATTCACACTTTTTTATTTTCACACTAGTGTGTTGAACTTATTTGTATATATTTTAACCTTTTTATCTTCATGTGTGGACACATACACACTTTTTTTGTTTTTTATGCCTGTATGCACCATCAGGTGTATCATTATAGGATTGATGTTATGTAACTTTTCAAGCATAGGAGTTTGGTATTATATTATGCATTTTTAGAGTTTTTAATACTTTGATCGCTGGTTCTACACAAATTTCTTTTGTTTTTATATATATATTATTGTTGGTTATAATAGCACTTGCACTTTTATATGTGAAGTGCGATTCACCTTTAAAGGTTCACTCTTCAGGTAATGGGCAGTGCCACTTACCTCTTTCTACTATTTATAAACATTCGCTCCATTATTGGAGTTTCCTGGGGGAGGCAGCAACCCAGCACATTCCTCAGTGCAGAATCTTACAAATTATATAGGAAATAACCCCTTCTTAATCTGTGAAGGATCTTGGAGTAGTTTTTCATGCCCGAATATGTCAAGTGTTTTTTTCAAAACTGCAAAGTTTGCAAAATTAAATTCTGTGTATGAAGAGTCATGGAGACAACATTTATGTCAGCGAGGGATTGCATTGTCCCCATTGGGACATTCCAGTGCTGACTTGGGCCAAGTAGCACATGGGGGTTTTCAATTTGACTTCCTCAGTCAATGGGATGGGCTGCCTATGGATCAAAAGGTCTTTGTGTCTGTACAAATTAGCAAGAGCGTATGTTTTGGACACCAGTGTTCCTCTTTTGTGGCATGCCTCTCAGCCCAGGAGATGGAATAATTCTACAGTCAGATGCCAGTCTGCCTCCAATCTGAGGAGACAAGTGCAAGGCAGGGGCGGATCCAGGGGGGGCAATGGGGCAATTGCCCCCTCCAAGAAACTAGTAATGGACAGGCCAGTCAGGGCCCAGGGACGAGTGTGTGGGCCAGTCAGTGGGAGTTGGCAGGTGAGTGAGCTCCCGAGCAGTGGCGTAGCGTGGGGAGTGCCGTGGCCCTGGGCGCGACATTTAGGGGGGCGCCAGTATGTCACTGGCTGCCTCCTCCTAATTTTAACTTCCTGTGTCCCCGGGCTCCTGCCTCCATGTTCAGTGTCCGGCGCCCTGTGATTGGGCGTATGGGGGTCACGTGAGGGGTGTCCATTATTGCTCCTGAAGTCCTGCCTCCGCACATGACCCCCATATGCCCAATCACAGTGCGCTGCACCAGACACTGATCATGGCAGCTACAGCGCGGGGGAGAGAAGCAATGTGAGCTGCCGCTGCCTTCTCCTCCTCCAGACTGATGCAGGCCAGCCAGACACGAAGGTGAGTGAGACTCCCTTGTGACAGTCATGTTACTGGCCCCGGAGGGGGAGAGAGAAAGTCAGTTAGTGTAGTATGGTGGTCAGTTAGTGTAGTATAGTGGTCAGTAAGTGTAGTATAGTGGTCAGTTAGTGTAGTATGGTGGTCAGTTAGTGTAGTATGGTGGTCAGTTAGTGTAGTATGGTGGTCAGTTAGTGTAGTATAGTGATCAGTTAGTGTAGTATAGTGGTCAGTTAGTGTAGTATGGTGGTCAGTGTAGTGGTCAGTATAGTGTAGTGGACAGTATAGTATGGTGGCCAGTGTAGTGGACAGTATAGTGGTCCGTGTAGTTCTCAGTGTAGTGGACAGTATAGTATAGTGGTCAGTGTAGTATAGTGGTCAGTGTAGTGGACAGTATAGTGTAGTGGTCAGTGTAGTGTAGGGTAGTGGACAGTGTAGTGTAGTGGACAGTATAGTGTAGTGGACAGTGTAGTGTAGTGGATAGTGTAGAGGTCAGTGTAGTTCTCAGTGTAGTGAACAGTATAGTATAGTGGTCAGTGTAGTTCTCAGTATAGTATAGTGGTCAGTGTAGTGTGTAATGGTCAGTAAAGGAATCAGGTTGATCAGTGTTGAAATCAAGTAGGTTAGTGTAGTGGTCAGTATAGGAATCAGGTAGGTCAGTACTATTGTATTTGAAGGGACTAGGGGAGTGGTAAAAGTCCGCAGGTTAGGGGGTGCAAATTACTTGCCTTGCCCCGGGTGCTGACAACCCACGCTACGCCACTGCTCCTGAGCAGGCTGGTTGGCAGATGAGTGAGGGGAGGTCGGCAGTTGAGTGTGCGGGTGGACCGGTTGGCAGGTGAGCAGAGGTTCTGGCCAGTCAGCGGGGTTGGCAGGTGAGTGAGCGCCTGAGCAGGCACTGCAGGTTGGCAGGCAGGTGAGTAAGGGGGGGTTAGTAGGTGAGTGTGCAGGCGGGCAGGGCAATCATTGAGTAAGTGGGCAGGCCAGTCGGCATGAGAGTGGAGGTGCTGGCCAGTCAGAGAGCCAGCAGGCAGGGAGTAGAGAGATGACATCATCTCTCACCACCCGCCCTGCATCACTGCAGTTCCGCCCTCACTGTGCAGCCGCGGGCAGCAGAGAGATTACATCATCTCTCTGCTACCTGCCTTCCCTCTGGCAAGTGACAATCTGCATCTTAGCAGGCTAATGACAATCTGCAACATGTGGCAGGTGACGTGGCAAGTGACAATCCGCAACGTGTGGCAAGGGACAATCCGCAACATGTGGCAAGTGACAATCCACAACGTGTGGCAGGTGATGTGGCAAGTGATAATTAGCATCCGGTGGCAGGGACGTGGCAAGTGACACTGATTCTGCATTATGGTGAGTTGAACCATTTTATTTTATATTACAATGTAATAGTAGAAATAATGCACTTCAATCATCCTGACACCATAACAACCATGGTGTCATGATGATGAAAGCGCTAACACCAGCCACTGCCCAATAACTTTCCCACAAAAAAAACATATTTTCTGCCAGTGCCCCTCCCAAGACTAGGCTCTGGATCTTCCCCTGGTGCAAGGGCATTGAAGCCTAATGGAATGCAGATGATCTGACTGAAATAAATTAGGGCAGTTTTTTCTAGCCTTGCAACCTTTCAGGATCTTTTCTCCAAGAGGCCTGAGTGAAGTTGATGATTGACACCAGGACAGCAGTAGCTTACATTGCCCACCAAGGGGGAACCAAGTGTCTGTCTTTTCCTGTTACTTTTCATAACAAACTTTTCACTGGGTGGAGAGCCACTTACAGACAGTTAACGGCAGTCTACTTACCAGGAGAGCAGGATCCACTAACGGATCAGTTAGGCAAATTATTTTCCAATGGACAGAACAAATTTATGCCATACAGGTGCTTTCCACCTGTCGAGGAGGCCTTGGTTTTCATTGCTTCCCCAGATGTCATCAGCACCACCAATCCCGTTTCTGGTCAAGCAAGATCTTTTATGCCAACATCAATGGCAGCACCCCAATCCAGTGAGACTCTTAATAGCCTGGCTATTGAATCAGCCGGACTAGTAGTGCTGGGATTCTCATCCAAGGTGGTTCAGACCTTGGTGAAGACCACAAGACCATGAACGCTACATATAAGAGGATATGAAGGAAGCTTGTGCTGTCTCCAGCTCTGGCTAATATCCTGGACATTTTTACATTTCGACGCTTGAGGTTGGTCTGGCATTCAACTCCATTAAAGTACAGGTCTCTGCCTTTCTCCTCTTTTTTAGGCTGCAGATGGGTGGAAGAGCCATTGAACAAATACTTCATGCAGGCCATAATCCATATAGGACCACCAAGGAAATCTTTGTTTCCTTCATGGGACTTGGGCTTGGTTATGAAAGCACTAGTACAGGCATCCTTTGCTCCAATAACTTCATTTCCATTGTGGTTTCTGGTGGTAAAACTAGTTCCTCTGACAGCGGTTGCTTCAGACAGAAGGATGTTGAAGATTGCAGCACTTTCCTGCAAAGATCCCTTTTGTGTCTTTTTACCAGAAATAGTGATACTACGTCCATCTCCAAAGCTAAATTCTAAAGTGGTATGCAGTTTCCAGGAAAACTGGGGGCAGTCCCTCCAAGCATTCACACGGGGTCACTGAGTACACAGCAGGAAGACTTCAAGTACTTACACAAGTTGCTACCAGTGTACATACAAAGGTCAAAAGACGTGAGGAAAGTGGGAAAATAGGATGCATTAAGGTGAAAAAACATGAACCTTTACAACCCTTTTAAGAATACACAGTTGAAAGATAATAATAAAAGAAGAAAAGATCTGCCCATATCAGGAATTAAAACACAGGGGTGATTGAATGACACTGAATGAATGGAGGTATTTACAGCTAAAACATTTTGTATCAACTCTACCACAGCCAATTAGAAAGGAAGAGGATCCAAATTTAATGGAACATCTTTGTAATTCACAGAAGACTGTGAAAAACTGAGAATCCCTCCATTCATTAGAAAATGGGAAAAGGAATGGGGAACACGATTAGAACGACAAAGAAGTAAAATACTAAAAGCAGTACATAACTCTGCAGTAGACATAAATACAATTGAAATTAAAGTGGCTGTAAACCCAATGTCATCCTTTCTAAACTACTGCCATAGGGGTTATCTATAAGGATATACATGCCTCCTGCATGTATTTTTACCTGTCAAATGTCTCCCCTCTGTCTGTTATGAGAACCCAAAAATTGCAGGTTCTGTGGGCGGGTCTGTTGTCTGGAGTGGGTGGAGTCGTGATGTCAGTAGACTACCCGCACACCTATACACTCCCCTTGTCAATATGCATTTTCTCCTGTGTATTTCTTACACTGAACTTCTGCTATGATCTCTAACATCCAGTGAAAAGACAGGAAAGTAACCACATGACTTCAGCATGCCAAATCATGCTGAGGTGTGGAACAGCCAATCCTTGCAGAGCTGCTGAAGAAAGGAGTGGGGGTGGGAATTAAAAAATAATGCATATCTTAGGCTAGTGCACAAGATATGTAAATCACCTGTCACTCACAGCAAGGGGGAGAATTTGACAAAGTTTTTCTCTGTTTGTCAAGATTTATCTCACTGAACAATAAAATAGGTTTGCTCACAGCTGGATTAACTCTTTGTGGCAAGACTGGGGTCAAATGATAGGAAATCTTATACTCTACATTATGACATCAAAAAAATTTTTTTGGGGGTTTACATCCACTTTAACTATAAATAGATGTCAAGATGGTATATAACACACGAGAAAGCACAAAAATATCAACCAGAGAAATCACCATTGTGTTGGAGAGGTTGTAATATGAAGGGCACTATAATTCATATATGGTGGGAATATCCTAAAATGTGAGAGTATTGGCAAGAGGTGGAGAAATGTATTGAAGAAGTTACAGAAATTGGAATACCAGACGACCCGTGGTGCTGTCTATTTCATAGTACAGATAAAACAATAAAGGAGTACAGTATTGACACATTTGCTAAATGCGGCAAAGGGAGTTATCCCAAAAAAAATGGCTAGACCCAGAAAGACCATCAATAAGGGAATATTTTAAAAGAATCAAGTACATACAGTATATAATATGGAGTACGTATGTAGTAGGGAAGAAGACAGGACAGAAAAATTAGCTGGAATTTGGGAAAAGTGGACAGACTTTAAGAAAACCAACAAATATGTAGAAATATGTGTGGAGTAAGAAATGAGTGGGAGGTAGATGGAGACGAGGAGGAGAGGGAGGAGGAAGGGGAGTCTGGCACAGGAGGGGGAGGGAGGTGGAGGGGGAGGGAGGTTGTATAGGGGAAAATAGTAATATATGTGTTTGTTACTTGTGATTTGCTGCTATTTCCTTTTCAATCTGCAGTGCTGTCATTTTCTCAAAAATGCAATATGGCAACCTGGAGGTGTTCTTTATACAGATGGTATAGAGGAGGGGTAGGCAACCCCCGGCACTGGTGCCACAAGCGGCACTCCAAGCCCCTTTTGCCAGCACTCGACTTCCTCCCCATCAGCAGAGCAGCACAGGGAAGTGTCAGTGAGACACTAATATATTCCAATGTCAGAATTCCCCACCTGCACTGAGGGGGAGGCACTGTACCCCCACACATTGTAAAAGATGGGAAACATTGTTGGGTTCTCTAACTTTGCTGTAGCTGCGATTGTCAGCTTTTGTGATGGGGAGGAGATTGGGTGCAGTTCTGCTAGGGGGTCCCTGTTTCCAGGAGGAGGAGGACTGTCATTGGCCACTGATAAAGCCAATCACAGTCCTGCTAGCCCCATCCACCATCTGGAGGAAGATGACTCACTTGGTTGCCACTAGGGATGAGCTTCGAGTTAGAGTCAAACTCATGTTCGACTCGAACATCAGCTGTTCACCAGTTCGCCGAACAACGAACAATTCGAATGCCGCAGAACACCCTTTAAAAGTCTATGGGAGAAATCAAAAGTGCTAATTTTAAAGGCTTATATGCATGGTATTGTCATAAAAAGTGTTTGGGGACCTGGGTCCTGCCCCAGGGGACATGTATCAATGCAAAAAAAGTTTTAAAAATGGACGTTTTTTCAGGAGCAGTGATTTTAATAATGCTTAAAGTGAAACAATAAAAGTGTAATATCCCTTTAAATTTCGTAGCTGGGGGTTGTCTATAGTATGCCTGTAAAGGGGCGCATGTTTCCCATGTTTAGAACAGTCTGACAGCAAAATGACATTTCAAAGGAAAAAAAGTCATTTAAAACTACTCGCGGCTATTAATGCATTGCCGGTCCGACAATACACATAAAAGTTCATTGATAAAAACGGCATGGGAATTCCCCACAGGGGAACCCCGAACCAAAATTTTAAAAAAAAATGACTTTGGGGGTCCCCCTAAATTCCATACCAGGCCCTACCAGGCCCTTTAACGTCTATGTGTATTGTTGGACCGGCAATGCATTAATAGCGGCGAGTAGTTTTAAATTACTTTTTTTCCTTTGAAATGTCATTTTGCTGTCAGACTGTTCTAAACACGGGAAACATGCGCCCCTTTACAGGCATACTATAGGCACCCCTTTTATTGTTTCACTTTAAGCATTATTAAAATCACTGCTCCTGAAAAAACGGACGTTTTCAAACTTTTTTTGCATTGATCCTTGTCCCCTGGGGCAGGACCCGGGTCCCCAAACACTTTTTATGACAATAACTCTAAAATTAGCACTTTTGATTATTCATGTTCGTGTCCCATAGACTTTAACGGTGTTCGCGTGTTCGAACAAATTTTTTGCCTGTTCGCATGTTCTGGTGCGAATCAAACAGGGGGGTGTTCGGCTCATCCCTAGTTGCCACTACTAATCTCAGAAAGAAGAGATTTCACTGTGATTAAGAAAACCCCAATCAGGTGACAGTTTGTGAAATTACTGTTGAGCTTCTGGGAACTTTGTTGAAATTATTCCTAAACCTTTGCATCACTGCTGAACCCCGGCACTGTGTCACTTACTACTGAACCCCTCTGCACTCTGTGTCACTTACTGCTGAACCCCTCTGCACTCTGTGTCCCTTTAAGCTACAGCCAGTATTCAGCGCAATGAAAATCAAACCCAACTTTTGCTGTGCTGCACTTTTTCTCAGCTGCGGGGGCCCATCTTATGATCCTGAACACAGGCCCACTGCTTTCAGAAAATACCCCTGACCTGAGCTCATCATTGCGCATCCTATCCATATGCTTATATGTAAAATCACATACATCCCATACAAGCATGTGGGCTGGATGCAAGAGTTGGATCAGCAGGGTGAGTGTGTCAGGACAGGTAGATGTGTCTCATGTCTGCTTCCTTTCACCACTCTGCATATCACGCATGTCATAGATGAGAAGAGGGTACAGCGGTGGAGCAGATGAGAGGGAGGGTACAGTGGTGGGGAAAATGAGCAGAAGGGGTTCAGAGGTGGGACAGAAGAGCAGGAGGGTACATCGGTGGGGCAGATGTTCAGGAGGTACAGTGGTGGAAGAGATGATAAGTGGCTTCAGCAATGGGACAGGAAAGCAGGGGGCTACAGTGATGGGACAGATGAGCAGGGGGTTCAGTGGTGGGACAGAAAAGCAGAAGGGTAGAGCAGTGGGGCAGATGTGAAAGGAGGTGTATTGGTGGGACAGATGAGCAGGGGAAACACAGCTGGGGCAGTAGAGCAGGGAGTACAGAGGTGAGACAGATGTGCAGGAGGTACATTGGTGGGGCAGATGAGAAAGCGGGTTACAGTGGTGGGGCAGATGAGAAAGCGGGTTACAGTGGTGGGGCAGATGAGCAGATGCATTCAGTGTTAGGACAGATGAGAAGGTGATTCAGTAGTGAGACAAAAGAGCATGGGGATACGTCGGTGGAGCAGATGTGCAGGGAGGTAAAGTGGTGGGGCAGATGAAAAAAGGGGTACTTTGATGAGGTAGATGAGCAACGGGGTAACAGTGGTGGGAAGGATGAGAAGGGGTTTAGCGGTGGGACAGAAGAGCAGGGGGTAGATCAGTGGGGCAGATGTGAACGGAGGTGCATTGGTGGGACAGATGAGCATAGGGTTACAGTGATGGGACATAAGAGCAGGGTGGTACGTGGGGCAGATGTACAGGGGGCTACAGTGGTGGGATAGGTGAGCAGGTGGGTAAAGCGGTGGGGCAACAAAAATGTCATTTTTGGTGAGACATTGCCAAAGGGAAATCACATCTAAAGATATGCAGACCCTGCCACTTTCCTTATTAGAGCCCTGGAAGTGCAGCAGCTGATTGATAATTATAAAATCACTCCCATTCACATTCACTCTGCACATGGACAAACAGCAATTTCTTCAGAATAACAAAAGCTATGAAACTGTAACAAAGTTTGTTACAATCCCTGCAATGTTCATAGATCAACCAGAGCGGAGGGTTTTTTAAAAGGGTCGAATGAAGGATCCAGGGAAGGCTCCAAAATTGCAGCTGTATCAAAATCAATGAATGAAGGATGACCAGGGAGGAGAGGGGAGGGTTAGAAAAACACTGATCCATCAAAGTGTATAGGAATGCTTCTTATCTATGCTGATGTGACTTTTGTGAGATAACATAAAAGGCTATGGGGCTGAATTCACACTGAAGTCCACCAGGAACCTTTTCCAAAATTGCACTGTGCTGAGATGATCAGAGGGACATCATTGAACATAATGTGATTTCCCTTGTCATGCAATTTGTGAACCCAGGTTCGAGAATTTCTAAAGTAGCATTGAAGTTGCATCAAAGTCACATCAAACGTGCAAGCAAGTAGCACTACATAGTCACACTGGAAATTGTAATTGGATAGTGGGAAGTGATATGGGGAAAACACAACACAAACGTGGCAAAAACATATCATGTGTTATGTTAAATGTAACAATACAGGAAAACCACTGCAAAAATGCAGCAAAAACTCATATGCATTTTTTGTATGTTTTTGATACAGAGCAGTGTGAAAGTAACCTAAAGCACACTGCTTTATTCCCATATATTCATTCACACCCACTTTATAACATGCACTGAACCCACCCTGATCGGTTTTCTATCAATCAAAAGGTAAAAACCAACTTCATTCATCTCTTCTTTCTGGGTAAGATTCCAAATTTAATAAGAAATGTATTTCTCTTTTGGTTACAACGACCTACCACATGTTACCTCCAGAGGGCGTTGTAGGCCCAAATTACAGTACATAGCTGTCAGCATTAGATGGAGAGGGTTGTTGGTGGTATTCCCACCCTTTAACCTTCCTTTTCTGTATCCAAAAATAAAAAAAATAAAAGGTTTTGCCTTTAGTTCTACTTTGAAGTGGATGTAAACCCCATTCCTGAATACTGACCTGGGCACATATATCTGTAGTGTTTATTTATCTCTTTTCAAAGCCCCATGTCCAGTGTCTTTCTGCTGCTTTGTTCCTCTGTTAGCAGCATGATAACTTCTGACAAGCTCTTTGACACAGGAGATAAAAGCACCTAGAAATTTGTGTCGGGGCGAGTGCTATAAATAGATTAGCAGAGAGTTTCTCTATTCACAGAACAGCTCTGCATGCTTCTTCTTTCCTCTGCCTATGTGGAGGGGGGTGTCTGCCTTTCCTCCAATCATCTCACACACAGTGTATGCCCAGACTCCACACCCAGTGCTGGAACAGGAAGAAAACAATGTTCACTTTCTAAACAGTGTATAAAGCTGGAGACAGCAGATATACATGTACAACGTATGTAGGAGGATTTGTTTCATCTCTGTGTATCATCTGAGGCTGTTCCCTTCACTGGGTATATGTGAGTGTTTACATTCACTTTAAGTCTTATCTGATGTATTCAGATAAATAGATGTGTACAGTCTGCATATAACAGAAAACAAATCACACCGATAATTAGTCATTTCTCTGGAAAAAACATCTGAAAATACCAAATTATTACAGCAATGTGATTATTCAGAATAAATATTTACCTCAAACTCTTGATATTGTGTAAAGCCGGTATAAGTTTCCTCAATCCTTCACTTGGAATATTACATGAATGTAGATTTACTTCTGTCTCTCTGCAGGATTGAAGGATAAAAGACAGCACAGAGCAGTCCAGAGGGCTGAGGGGGACATAAGAAAAGTCAACTTTGTTTGATCCAATACATTGTGCCACCAGAGCCTTATTCCTGCTCTCATAGACATAGTAGAATACATTAAGAAGCTTTCTCTTGTCTTCTGTAGATTTGTCGGGTCCTTGTTCTGGTATTTTCTTCTGGATCCAGGTGATGACATGTCTGGCAGCCTGAGTAGACAATTCTCCCACATGAGACTTTAACATGGATCTAGTAGAAGAGTCTGAGAGACCGCAGAGGAAACGGAGGAATATTTCAGCACGGCCGTCTTCGTAATATTCAGCCTCATCAAGTGTTTCCTGTAATCTTTTAGGATTATTGTTCATAAAGTGGACTAAAGCAGCAAAAAACTCCTGAAGAGTGAGATGTAAGAAGGTGTAATCCACATCGGGAGGCTGACCAGATTCCATCATGAAAGATGAAAAGACATGATTATCATTTCTCACACTGAATGACTCCAGATGACGATCATCAAATACAATCATGTGATTCATGACTCCATGTTCTGCCATCCACCCAATAGATGTCAGCAGTTCCCGGGCAGTGGGACCACCATCTTTATTCTGGCTGTGATTGGTCAGAATGTTGGAGACATAAGTCACAAAGAGTTGTGTCACGGTTTTGGGTAATGATGTCATCAGCTGATCAGTGATTGGTTGGGATCTGAAGCACATTGATAACACTGTACAGATGATCCAGCAGTATGATGGGATATAACAGAAAGTGTACAGCATGTCATTCTCCTCCACATAATGAAAAGCCTTCTCTGATAATTCCTCATTTCCAAAGAAATTATTGAAGAAGATCAGTCTGTCTCCATGGAGAAATCCCATGATCTCAGCTATTCTCTGGAAAACTCTGGTATCCACTGATGTTAGTCTGGTTGGACGGCTGGTTATCAGTACAGAGCAACCCTTAAGAAGACTTTGCCTCACCAAACTGACCACAATCTCACCAAAATGTGATCTCTGTTTTGGATTGGACAGTTTACTTGATCTGAAATCTATTTGGTGAATACTTTCATCTAATCCATCAAATATAAACAGAAGTCTCTCTGGATCTTGTAATATATCTCCAATCTGACTCTCCAGATATGGATATTGACGAAGAATCATCTCCTCCAAGCTGACCTCTCCCAGTCTATTAAGGTCCCGGAATCTGAAGAAGAAGAGAAAGGCAAATCTCTGGTAGTGTTTTCCGGTCACCCAGTCATAGACAAACTTCTCCATCAGTGTGGTCTTCCCTATTCCTGGCACTCCGCTCACCATTACTACATGTGGTACACATTGTGACTGGGGGTTCCATCGGAACAGCTTGTTGGGGGAAATGTGCTCCAGTCTAGTTTGTGTTTCCTTCAAGCATTTCTCATGTTTTACCCCAGTCTGTATTATCTCATTCTGGGAACGTTCCCTGAACTGATCGGTGGAGACTACAATCAGATTCACATAACGCTCATTGATGAGGAATCTTTGTGGTTCCAGGGTAGTTCCTGGGGGTCTATGCTCCACCAGAGTCTCAGTCTTCTCCATTAGATATTGTTTGTGCTTTTCCTGAATATCTGGAAATATAATGGAAATATTTTATGGATCAGGAGAAGTCAAGAATGTTGGTATCATTTTCTTCTGTATTGATCATAATATTAGTATGGTTTTATCATTACTACATTATCATGTGAAATGATTACAATACAGATCACTTTGTGTGGTCATCCATATTACTGGAGAACAGAGATTTATTTTCTCAGCAATATATAAACACTTTTTATCCTTATAAAGACATGACAAGTACAGAAAAATACCGGATATACTTGTCCCCTAAATACCTCTTATGACAGAGAACACACAGCCCTAGACACTTCAGGTTTTCTATACTCTATTACCTGAAAACCATGAAAGAAAGGAAATGGCGCTCACAGTGATAAATAAATATCTTTATATGATTACAGATATAAAATGATGTCTTCAGTGGAAAAACATAATAATAGATTTCCAAAATCAGTAACAAAAAACAATACAAAGCAATATAGAAAGTCCAATGTGACAGTTCCCAACACCAAATAAGAGCTTCAATATAGAGATATCTTCTAGTTCTTCTCACCACTGGTGATCAAAGATAGATGGCAGTTTTGATGGGGGCAGTTTTGATGGGGCAATTTGATAGGGCAGTTTTGATGGGGCAATTTGATGGTAGCAGTACAATGGGGCAGTTTTGATGGGGGCAATTTGATGGGGCAATTTGATGATGGCAATTTTGATGGGGCAATTTGATGGGGCAGTTTTGATGGGGGGCAATTTGATTAGGCAGTTTTGATGGGGGCAATTTGATGGGACAATTTTGATGGGGGCAATTTGATGGGGCAGTATAATGGAGGCAGTTTTAATGGGGCAGTATGATGAGGCAATTTGATGGGGCAGTTTTGATGGGGGCAGTATGATGGGGCAATTTTGATGGTGGCAGTATAATGGGGTAATTTTATGGGGGCAGTTTTGATGATGGGGCAGTAAGATGGGGCAATTTGATGGGGCAGTTTTGATGGGGACAATTTTGATGGGGCAGTTTTGATGGGGCAGTTTTGATGGGGCAATTTTGATGGGGCAATTTTAATGGGACATTTTTGATGGTGGCAGTATGCTGGGGCAATTTGATGGGGGACATTTGATGGGGGCAGTTTTATATGGGGAAGTTTTGATGGGGGCAGTATTATGGGGCAATTTTGATGGTGGCAATTTTGATGGGGCAGTATGATGGGGCAATTTTGATGGTGGCAGTATAATGGGGCAGTATGATGGGGCAATTTTGATTGTGGCAGTATGATGGGGCAGTTTTAATGGGGCAGTTTTGATGGGGGCAGTATGATGGGGCAGTATGATGGGGCAATATGATGGGGCAGTTTTGATGGGGCAGTATGATGGGGGCAATTTTGATGGTGGCAGTATGATGGGGCAATTTTATGGGGGCAGTTTTGATTATGGGACAGTTTTGATGGGACAATTTTGATGGGGCTATTTTGATGGTGGCAGTATCATGGGGCAGTTTTGATGGAGCAATTTTGATGGGGCCAGTTTTGATGGGGCCAATTTTGATGGGGCAGTATGATGGGGCAGTTTTGATGGGGCAGTATGATGGGGCAGTATGATGGGGAAGTTTTTATGGGGCAATTTTGATAGTGGTAGTATGATGGAGCAATTTTATGGGGGCAGTTTTGATGATGGGGCAGTTTTGATGGGACAATTTTGATAGGGCAGTTTTGATGGGGCAAATTGATGGTGGCAGTATGATGGGGAAGTTTTAATGCAGCAATTTTGATGGGGCCAATTTTAATAGGGCAGTATGATGGGGCAATTTAATGGGGCAGTTTTTATGGGGCAGTATGATGGGGGCAATTTAATGGTACAATTTTGATGGTGGCAGTATGATGGGGCAATCTTATGGAGGCAGTTTTGATGGGACAATTTTGATAGGGCAGTTTTGATGGCGGGCAGTATAATGGGGCAATTTTGATGGTGGCAGTATGATGGGACAGTTTTGATGGGGCAGTTTTGATGGGGCAATTTTGATGGGGCAATTTTGATGGGGTCAATTTTGATGGGGCAGTTTGATGGGGCAGTTTGATAGGGCAATTTGATGAGGCAGCATGATGGGGCAATTTGATGGGGGCAATTTTGATGGTGGCAGTATGATGGGCAATTTGATGGGACAATTTTGATGGGGCAGTTTTGATGGTGGCAGTATGATGGGGCAATTTTGATGGTGGCAGTATGATGGGGCCGTTTTGATGGGGGCAGTTTTGATGGTGGCAGTATGATGGGGCAGTTTTGACCGGGCGATTTTGATGGGAGCAATTTTGACGGGGCAGTATGATGGGGCAAGTTTGATGGGGGCAGTATGATTGTGCAGTTTTGATGGCGCAATTTTGATGGGGGCATTTTGGGGCAGCTCCTGCAAAAGGTAATTACTTTTTTAAAAGATGCTAATTGTAAATGATATCGCTTGTTTTTGTGCAGATTATATATATATATATATATATATATATATATATATACACACACACACACACACAAATAACAAGAGATTTTATCTATCTATCTACATCTATATCTGAACAGAAACAAGGGATATCATTTACAACTAGCATCTTTTAAAAAGTAATTACCTTTTGCAGGAGCTTTTTGTATTTGTAGATTTATAATCTTTGGCAATTTTATGGGGGCAGTTTTGATGGGGACCTTAGTTTACAGCAAACCTTCACTAGAATACATTAAGCATGAGGATTATAGGAGGATTTATATCTAAAAAGTAAAATTTCGGCCGGAACACCACTTTAAGTTCAGTATTATGTACACTTTAACCCTTTCACTGCCAAGTCCATCTGCCATACGGACCTACAAAAGGGCCTGCAGATGGCTATGTCAGTACGGCGTACGAACCTCTTTTCTCCCTCTCCTATAATCTTATAGTCACTTCAATGACATAATCTTTTATCAGAATTGTTCAGAAGACTCTACTGAACAATTCTATAACTTTGATCAGTGGATTACAACCCGCTGATCAGAGTTATTAACCCCTAATGTGACCCCCCTCCATGCTGCCGCTTCCCTGTCCCCAGCCTCTCTACCTCCCGCACCTCCCTTCCACCTAAAACTACTCCCCCCACTCTCCTCTCCCCTTCAACCCCCTTCTCCCCTCCCCAGCACTGACCCCCCACACCCGATCTGACCCCCCAAATTTGATCCCCGGCAGCCACCATCATAATCCGGCATCCCTCCTCTGCCGCTCCCGCTGGCTTCAGGTGCCGCTGGGGGCTTGTGGGGTCCAGATGTGTCCCCCATCACTCAGATAGCCCCCCAATACCGCCCCCACACACCTGATTCATCCCTACTCTGACTGCTTCTCTCCCTCCCCTCCCGCTGCTTCTGCTCCGGAAAGCTCACAGGTTGGGGATCACGGCGGGGGGAGGGGGAGCGATAGGGGTGATGTTTGGGCTTAGGGGGGCTTGGTAAACATGTGTTTACCATCCTCTAAGTGTGGCACCCTGGGCGCAGGCAGCGATCACTGTAATTGCTCCGATATGCCCACTGCAAGAAATATGCCCTGTACACACGGTCAGATTTTCTGACGGGAAATGTTCGATGGGAGCTTGTTGTCAGAAATTCTGACCGTGTGTCGGCTCCATCAGACATTTTCCATCGGACTTTCCGTCACACAAAATTTGAGATCTGGATCTCAAATTTTCCCACAAAATCCATTGTCGTAAATTCCGATCGTGTGTGCACAATTCCGACACACAAAGTGCCACGCATGCTCAGAATCAAGCAGAAGAGCAGCACTGGCTATTGAACTTCATTTTTCTTGGCTCGTCATATGTGTTGTACATCACCGCGTTGTTGACGTTCGGAATTTCCGACATTTGTGTGACCGTGTGTATGCAAGACAAGTTTGAGCCAACACCCGTCAGAAAAAATCAGATGGATTTTGTTGTCGGAATGTCCGATCAATGTCCGATCGTGTGTACAGGGCATAAGTCTTCTTAATGTTTTTTAAAGTAGGTCTCTCTGGGTTGAGGACCCAACCTAGGTATTCCAGGTAGTTGATTGTGTTGGGGAAATTTGTCAGTAAGCTCTGCACACAGCCATATCTCCTGTGCTAATAAGCACCCATCTCCGTCTTAATGATATAACGTACAATTTGATCGTATGTCTCCCCTCTGGTTCCCCATTCCCCAGTAAACAGACCACAGATCACCACATTCTTACGTTCTCATCTCCGCATCTCTGCCTCTCTTTGCAGTCCGCCTTGCTTTTATTTCCAAAATCACAAAAGCTATGACAAACAGGAAGTGATGGCTACAACAGCCAATCATTCCCTCAATACAAAATAAATTGAGAAATAAATCCATGGATTTTGTTGTCGGAATGTCCAATCGTGTGTACGGGGCATTACTATGTATCAGACTGTCAGTTTATGAATGAATGGAATCTCTATACAGATTCCATTCAAGTAAAGTGATACAGAGAAAAGGACTATCTTCAGTCCCTTTCTCTGTCTCAAAAATAGATATGGGGGTCTGTTTAGACCTCTGCTATCTCACCAAAGAACCCCCTCAAAAAAAAAAAAATTATATATATATTCTTTTTTTGTCATTTTAAAAAAGTAAAAATGTTAAAAAAAACCAAACACATTAAGACCCCCAGGTCCTCCTGCACTGACCCCTTTCATATGGAGCAGACTCTGTCAAGCAGATCTTCCTGCTCAGCGGGGGATCTTTCTGCTGATCTCTGCTGCGCAGGCGGATGACAGGTCCGCTCTGCTAATGCAGAGCAGACATGGACACAGCCTGCTGTTCTCTATGGGGAGGTCAGATGGAAACAGACCGCCTGTCCATTTCCATTGGATGCCATCCGATCTGATCTGCTAGATGGATGGGGAATGGAATCCTCATCTGTCAGTTTTTAGTGGACTGGATCGGATACAGGTGGGTATAAACAGACACATGTCCAATTACATCAGTCTCTCCATAGAGAACAATGGGTGGTCTGATTTGGGCCGCCTGAAAAACGGACAGGCAGACCCAATCAGTGTGCTTGTGTGAAAGGGGCCTAAGGCCTTGTTCACACAGGGTATACACAGGGTACCTTTACAGGGATAAACAGGTGTTCCATGCCTCTCTGTGCAGGCAGTCCCATTGATGTCATTTGGGATGTAGCAACTGCACCATAAGAGCCATTGCTCCCAATTTTACATCCATGTAGGTCCGCATGCATGTCCCTGAGCTCACACTGCCTGCATTCGGGGTTGTGTACTCACACGGATGTCATATTGGGAACAACAGCTATGCCTGTGCGGTCATTGCATCCCAACTGATATAAATGGGACTGCCTGTACAGAGATGCATGGAACACCTGTGGATCTCTGTGCGGGTAAACATGGCCCCCATGTGTTTATGTGCAATATTGATGATTTTAGTGTATTTTTAGTGATAATAGCGATATGATGAACATTTGCGCAATTATTGTGGGGCCCCAAAAATCTGTAGCATTTTTTTTATTCTACAGGTCATGTGTTTTTAGAAATTCTGAAAGCTGTAAGTGAAAAATGAAAACCTCCAGATTTCTTTCTCTTTTGGGTACGTTCAATTTTTACCATTTTGCAAACAGGCGCAATTTAAAATTTACAAAATATTTGTTATTTATTAACTCCATACAGGTTAAGCTTTTATATTTAGTAAGGATTTAGCAGGAATTTTGTAAACTTTGCTGTGTTTTTATCTGATAATAAAGGTTTTAGTGTATTTTTTTCAAATATATTGCTTTGATAAACATTTGCACAAATACCGCGGGGTATAAAAAATCAGTAGCACCTTCTTTTTATTCTACTGATCATGTGCTAAGTGAAAAATAAAAAAGCAAAGGAAAAAGTGCAAAAATGGTCTGGCCACCTGAGTGTACAAAATGGAGCACAGGGCCTGGCAGTGAAAGGGTTAAAGTGACCTTGTGCTTAACTGAATCAGATAATGAATGTTTCCTGCAAAGAAGAGGATTTCTACCTTTCCACACTGTCAGATGGGTAAAGAGAAATTGCCCCTGTAGACTGCCGGAGGGGAGGACTGGGCAAGGGGCATTTCATACCAATCCAGGGCTAATGGGATATGATGGGCTGGTGGACCAAAGACTTTTTATACAAATGATCACAAGTAGTTGACTTTGAACCAGACCTCAATACCAACTGAGTCAGGATCAAGGTGGTGGAACACTTTCTGCAGAAATAAAACAGATCATCCATTACCCAGTGTATATATTCTGGAGGCCTGGGACTATCAATAATAAATACTTTCATTTTGAACACAGGTTGTTAAAACAAAGTAACCACTTCATGTCCTTAGGCCTTTTATAAATGGCCTACATTGAAGTGGGTATACCGTGTTACATCCCAGCATCAATTTTTTTAACTGGCGTTTGTCTTTTTAGTAAAAGTATTTGGAATGGCCATACAGCTGCTGGATTACTCTTATAGGTGGGGAAGGGGGTCACCCTCCTGCCACCACCTTCACCGGGCTCTGATCAGGGAATCCGGTAAGGATGTGACCAGCGGCATACAGCTCCGAGCACACAGAGAGAGGAGGGGGACATCAGAATCCAGAAGCAATGAGGATTTTGTCACTTCCAGTTTCAGTTTTTCCTGGTTGGTTACCAGCCAGTGAAGCAGCCGGTCAGACCAATCTGTGTCTGATTACCTACATTGGAGGCCAGAGAAGAGATTTGGGCAGGGCTTTTTTTCAGCGGGAACACGGGGAAAGCAGTTCCGGCACCTCCAGCACTGAATGTATGTAATAGCATGGGGTGTGGGGTGTGCTGGAGGGTCTATTGATGTTGGCTGCTGGGCGATCTATTGTCACTGGTGGGGATCTGATTTTGTGTGAAGGTCTATTGTTGTTTATGGGGAATCTATTGTTGCTGGGGGGTCTTATGTTGCTGGAACGGATCTACTGTTGAGGGAGAGGTCTATTTTTACTGGCTGCTGGGAGATCTGTTGTTGCTGCTGGGGGGTCTAATGTTGCTTGGTTGGATATTTTGTTACTGGGTGTGATATTTTATTGTGCATGGTTCACTGTTGCTGCAGGGAATCTATTGTTGTTGGGGTTGAGTCCATTGTTGCTGGGGGAGTCTATTGTTGTGTGGAGATCTATTGCTGGGATTCTATTGTTGCTGGCTGCAGGGGATCTATTTTACTGCTTTTCTTTTTATCATTAACATGTTCCATATAAATGATTTAGCACCACAAAATGATACTTGGTTCTGTATTCTCTAAAAGGGGCAGTACTGGTAGGTGGGTAGGGGGTGGAATCAAGGCACGGTGGTCAGAGGTGGGTAGGGGGCAGAGACAAGGGGTGACTCATACGAGGGAGTTCCTGCACCTATTCTCCGAGAGAAAAGGCCCTGGATATGGGGTCTAATAGATCTCTCCATAAAGAAAACCTGCCATGGCCCACGCTATCACAAGGTATGTTGTTCATCCCTTGTGAAAGCAATAAAGTTGATAAAAAAAATAATGTAAGTACAGTGTTAAAAAAAAAGAAATAAAATATATAATCAAATATAAAAAAATTGTTTTTAAAGAACCCCGTCCCCCTGTGCTCACATGTAAAGGCACACATGTGCACACATTCCCGCACACATATATGTAAACATCAATTTCACCACACATGTGAAGTATTGCCACCAACGTCAGAGTGAGATCTATAATTCTAACACCAGACCTCCTATGTAACTCTAAACTGGTAACCTGTACAGGCGTTTAAAGTGTCACCTATGGAGATTTTTAGGTACCGTAGTTTGGCATTGTTCCAGGGGTGTACACAATTTTAAAGTGCAACATGTTTGGTATCTATTTATGCAGTGTAATATCATCTTTTATACTTTACCAAGCAATTGGGTATTATATTTTGTTTTTGCACATTAAAATTCATTAAAATGTATTTTATCCAAAAAAAACGCAATTGAAATACTGCTGCGCAAATATTATGTGACATAGAAATATGCAACACCCACCATTTTATTCTTTAGGGCCTCTGCTTAAAAATATATAATGTTTGGAGGTTCTAAGTAATTTTTTAGCAAAAAATTATGATTTTTTTTCATGTAGGAGAGAAATATAATTGGCCAGGACTGGAAATGGTTAAAGGCACAGCTATGGGTGGTGCTGCTGTATCAGCGTTTATTCATTTATTTGTGGGGTTTTTATAAGAACATTTAATCTGTTCTTCTGCTCTATTTACATCATTGTCTATATGTGGGTACACTATATATGTAGATGATGTGTTTGTCATTGCTCTCTGAATGTGTAACCTTTTTGAATGGTATTTTCAATGATGCCGTATTCAGCCCTGACATTTCACACACAGTATTACCTTTCTTATGCCCCTGTACACACGGTCGGACATTGATCGGACATTCCAACAACAAAATCCATGGATTTTTTCCGAAGGATGTTGGCTCAAACTTGTCTTGCATACACACGGTCACACAAAGTTGTTGGAAAATTCGATCGTTCTGAACGCGGTGATGTAAAATGCGTACGTCGGGACTATAAACAGGGCAGTGGCCAATAGCTTTCGTCTCTTAATTTATTCTGAGCATGCCTGGCACTTTGTCCGTCAGATTTGTCTACATACGATCGGAATTTAAAGGATCAGATTTTGTTGTGGGAAAATGTTATAGCATGTTCTCAAACTTTGTGTGTCAGAAATTCCGATGGAAAAAGTCCGATTGAGCCCACACACGGACGAAATTTCCGACAACAAGCTCCCATCGCACATATTCCATCAGAATGTCTGACCGTGTGTACATGGCATTAGAGTAAATGATCAAAAACTGAGCAGCTGACTTTACACAAATCCTAATGACAGAAACACCATAATTCACTATAAAAGTGCTCATCCTGAATACCTCATCCAAGGTCTCTCTCTGTTACAGTTCCTTAAGCCTCGTACACACGGTTCCATTGTTGGAAGGGGATTGTCTGTTGACAGACTGTTGTCCTAAATTCTTACCGTTAGTATGCTCCTCTAGACAATTGTTTTCCAATTTTCAGCCAACAAATGTTGGATGACAGGCTAGTAAATTTTCGGCAGATGAAATTAGCAGAAGGGACCCAAAGGGTGGCCCTCAAAAGCTGAAATTCCTTGTAGTACATCACTACGTTTGTGTTTGTGGCACGACAATTGTGTAACGTTAGTATGTAAGACAAGATCCTGGCACACACCCTTTTGACAAAAATAAGACGCTCGGTTGGCCAACAATCATACTGTGTGTACAAGGCTCAAGAGTAAAAGCATGGCAGGGGTATGTCTGGGGGTGATTGGCACTTATTGGCGTGTGGAAATGATTGGGCAGCCACACAGTCATCAGATCACTTCCATCTGACCAATAACATCTGGTTTGTCAGATTTACACACACCCCTGGGGCTGTAGCCACTGAAGTTTGTGTAAACCCCCCACTGCCATGGCTCAGTGGTGTTGCTAGGGGGTGCGGGGGTGCAGTCCACACCCGGGTGACACCTGCTAGAGAGGTGACACCATCCCAACTCTCCCGAGGGTGAGTATACCCTTGTTTTTTTTTTTTCAGCTGTCCCGGCCGGAACATCTCCAGTTCCGCAGCTGCGCTGCTCTGTGTCCTTCTTCCTCCTCCTACTTCCCTGCTGCTGAGCCTGTCACATGTGTCACTATCTCTGCCTGGGTGGTGTGGCTGCAAACTGTTCTCTCCATTCCAGCTAACGCCCGGGACATGTGTAATACAGTTTACCTAGCTGCCCGCCCTGCCCTGCCCTGGCCCCGAGCTGGTGCTGTAACAGGCGGGAGGGTGTCAGCTTGCATTGAGGGGGTAACCACCGCCAGCCCGAGGTGAGGTGGGGGGTTGCCATGGTGTCGGCATGCCACCCAGTTACACCTGAGAGCTAGTGTGGGACTGGGAGGAGTGTATATGTCTAGTTCCCTGTGCTGGTATGATAACCGAGGGGGGGGGTTGGGAGCTGGACACTGATATATATATCTATATCTATATAGATATATATCTATAGATATAGATATATATCTATAGATATAGATATATATATATATGCTGGGGGTTCTATGGGAGGGGGGAGGGGGGACTACTAGCACAAGTGGAGAGGGGGTCTGCAATGAGGGGGTCTACGCTGATGGACAGGGGGTCTGCACTGAGGGGGATATATGCTTATGGAGGGTTTGTCTATGCTTATGGAGGTGTGGTCTATGCTTATGGAGGGGGGTCTGCACTGAGGGGGATCTATGCTTATGGAGGGGGGTCTGCACTGAGGGGGATCTATGCTTATGGAGGGGGTTTGCACTGAGGAGGGTCTATGCTAATGGAGGGGTCTGCACAGAGGGGGTCTATGCTGATGGGGGGTCTGCACTTAGGGGGGGTCTATGCTGATGGGGGTCTGCACTGAGGGGGATGTCTATACTGATGGAGGGGGTCTGTACTTAATGGAGGGGGTTATACTGAGGAAAGGGAGTCTGTACCTGGGTGGTATGTACTTAATGGGGGGTTATACTGAGGAAAGGGGGTCTGTACTTAGTGGGGGGTCTATACTTAATGGAGGGGGTCTGTACTGAAGGGGGCTATAGTTGGCTGAGGGGGTGACCAATTTTTTTGCACTGGGTGACACCAACCCTAATGACGCTACTGCCATGTCTATAATATATATTGTGGTGATGGTAAAAAGGTTAGAGTCTGATTGTTTGTCTTGGGCCTTGGACCTGATTTTTCTTGGTTGTTTAAAAGAAGTGTATGGGTTTCCTTTTTTCTGCTTAATCCTAATCCTTATGAGCTGCTAGTATCTACTCTGTAAAGGAGTACAGGGGGTGGGGATGATGGGACTGTTTAGGAGTACTGGGGATGGGGATGAACGGCACTGTATAGGAGTACAGGGAATGTGGATGATGGGACTGTATAAGAGTACAGGGGATGGGGATGATGATACTGTATAGGAGCATTGGGGATGATGGGACTGTATAGGACCACAGGGGATGGGGATGACGGGACTGTATAGGAGTACAGGGGATGGGGGTGATAGGACTGTACAGGAAATCAGGGAATGGGGACGACAGGACTGTATAGGAGTACAGGGGATTGGGGGATATTGATGACATCAGTGGTGGTGATGGGGGATAGGGATGACATCAGTGGTGGTGATGGGGGATAGGGATGACATCCGTGGTGGTGGTGGTTATGGGGGATAGGGATGACATCAGTGGTGGTGGTGGTTATGGGGGATAGGGATGACATCAGTGGTGGTGGGGATGGGGGATAATATAGAGAAAGTACTAATGTGCTACCAAAAATCAAATGTATTGATAACAGATAAGGTGCTAATTATAAAGTGTGTGATATAAAGTGATTAATGAGGCAAAAAAGCAGCTAAACTTCTGTAGTCTTGCCAACACCCCAAGGTATGTTTAAATATGATGAAGTAGCCCTAATTAATAAAACACATCACTAAAGTGCTAAATATGTAAAAAAAAATAATATGAATCAAGGGATCTCTCAAATACTCCTCATAGAGACACATATGTGTGTGTTCAATATCCTGTAAAGTGCATCACATCCAAGTAATTAACAACTAAACATTAGTGCAATAAAGTCCAATAAAGTGCATCTAAAAAAAAAAAAAAATAAATAAAAAAAAAGAAAAACTTGAAATAAATAATTTTGTGGGAATAATCAATTTAAAATAAAAAAACAACCAAAATGAATCTGGTGATTCAGAGAGGTGGTCAGTCACATATTCAGAGTGTAGACAAAGGTGATCCTATGTAGACAAATAGAGATGAGGGGGAAAGGGACGGATGTGGGAGTCCAATTTACAGATGTAAGATGGTATTGATAGCATTCTGCAATCCTCCCCCAATAGTGCTAACCTCTCACCTTATGGATAGACCCAAATGGTCTTGATTGGCTGACCAACATATATAGCAATTAAACACACCAAATAAAATCATTGAATCACAAAGTGTGTGAAAACTAGACTTGAAAAGACTAGAATAATAAAGATAGAACAAAGAGTACAATATGAGGAAAAATGTATACATAATAAAGACCCCCACTGGAGGTGACTGTGGGATAGGGATGACATCAGTGGCAGAGGGATGGCGGTGGGGGATGGGATCAGTGACAGAGGGATGATTTTTTATATAAAATAAGCCCTGGTTCACACTGACAGCGGGAATGAAATCATACAAGTTCAGCTGAACTCGCACAATTTCATTCCTGCATGTCAGTCCCGACTTTGAGGGCGATTTCAGAGACATCTGTGCGGGTTGCTGCACAAATGCCAATGGAAATCGCACCCTGAAGTCGCCAAAAGTAGTACAGAAACTATTTTTGCTGATCAATGCGGCATCGCACCAATTTGGACGGTGCCATCCCCGCTGATTTGGCATGTGATTTGTCATGTCATATCTCTAAACAGGAATATTTCACTTTCGATGTGGGGGAGTGGTCAGTCTCCCTCTCCCCTGCACACCTCCTATGTACTGGACATGAGAAGTGTTCAGTGACACTCTTCCCCCATCATATAGAGGAGACACTGACACAGACTTTGATCTCCCCAGAGTGAGGGGAAGGGGGGAGGGAATTCGTAGGACACAGGAACATCAGAGCCCACTGAAGGAGGCATTGGAGGCTGCTGGGAGGTGAGAAAACTTCACTGCTTGTGTCACACTGTCTCTGCTTCCAGGTTTTAGCTGGGGACACGCTGCCATGGAAACAGAGGCATGTGAAGAACGTGCTCGCTCTAGATAGCAGCTTGGGTGTTCACCTCTTCACCAAACACACCCACACATCCAAGAGAATGAGGGACTGAAGGAGGGGCTGGATTAAGGAGCAGTATCTACCCCCTGGAAACTTTTGAACTGAGAGAGAATGTTAGGGGCTGATTCTGGACTCTTCAAAAGACTGTACTGCAAAAACTAAAGGACTAGGGAAAGAAAGAAATGCAATGCAGGTATGAGGGTAACCTGTACTACCTATTTTAGCATCCCCATACTTCTCCTTTGAAAAATATATTTTTGTTCATTTAGCAGATTCTACTTAACCACTTCAGCCCTGGAAGATTTGGCTGCTCAATGACCAGGCCATTTTTTGCGATACGGCACTGTGTCGCTTTAACTGACAATTGCGCGGTCATGCAAAGCTGTACCCAAACAAAATTGACGTACTTTTTTTCTCACAAATAGAGTTTTCTTTTGATCATCTCTGTGTTTTTTAATTTTTTGAGCTTTAAACAAAAGAGCGACAATTTTGAAAATAACACAATATCTTTTACTTTTTGCTATAATAAATATCCCACATTTTTTTTCAAAAAAACAAATTTTTTCCTCACTATAGGCGAATATGTATTCTTCTACATATTTTTTGGTAAAAAAATTGCAATAAGAGTATATTGACTGGTTTGCGTAAAAGTTATAGCATCTACAAAATAGGGGATAGATTTATGGCATTATTATTATTTTTTTTTTTTTACTAGTAATGGCGGCGATATGCGATTTTTATCAGGACTGTGATATTGCGGTGGACAAATTGGACACTTTTGACACATTTTTGGGACCATTGACAATTATACAGTAATCAGTGCTATAAAAATGCACTGATTACTGTATAGATGTCACTGGCAGGGAAGGGGTTAACACTAGGGGGTGATCAAGGGGTTAACTGTGCTCCCTCACTGTGTTCTAACTGTAGTGGGATGGGACTGTCTACTTGGTATGAACACATGATCTGTCTCTATTCCCCTGAAAGAACTGGGATTTGTGTGTTTACACACACAGATCCTGGTTCTCGCTCTGTCACGAGCAATCATGGGTGCCTGGTGTTTATTGCACCCACCTGGCACTCACATTGGCTCTGGGCACATGCTGCAGGCATGCCCCTAGTGGCCAAAAGGAAAAGCAACGTAGTCGCTGTTGACTGAGAGCGGAGCTAGCAGTCGGCGTGCTGTCGCTGGTCAAACTGGGGTTACATGACTATTGATAGACGATCTCTACATGACAAAATACCAGCAAAAGAAAAGGAAAAAAATAAGAAAGCTATAAGACCACAAGTCCCAGCATAAAACAATACAACCATACTGCTGGCACTCGGCACAATGACCAGAGGCCTATAGTAGAGAAGGGGTTTTAAGTCCAGGGAAGACTGTCCATAGGAGGTGTGATGATTTAACACCAATAATAGGCAGACAGCAAGAGCTTTAACATGAGCCTGGTATTTATTCAACAGCATCCATCTTACAGAACTCTCCACAGTTCCCCGCCCCCAGATCACATGACCAAAACTATTAACGGTTTCTTAACATGCATAAGGAACTAGCATAACAATTGAGCTTGAATTATAACATAAAGCATACACATCATTACATCTTGCCTCTCAAGTATGAAGCAATTAATATGAGACAAAGTCCCTCCATATCTTTGGTTTAATAGCTCGACCATAGCGAGAGAAAGTAATCGCTGGCTCATCATCTGTAGGATTGTTGTCCAGTTGAGAGTCACTCCCAGGATTATCACATGCTGATACCTTTATACTGTCCTCGGTATCCTCAGTAGACTCAATATCCGTGTTTAGGACTTCTGTGCCACTATGAGCTTGTTCTTTATCTCCATTGTCACCCGGTTCTTCTAATGATGTATCCGCAGCAGTGTCTGGACGAAGATGACGCCTGTTTCGTCTCAGTTTCTGTCCACACTTGGTCTCAATTATATATGATTTTGGTGAATTGGCTTCTTTGACAATTCGAGCAAGTTCCCATGTATTCCCAGTGACTCTGTGTCGCACAGCTTGCCCAGCAGAGAGTGGACGAAGGGATTTTGTAGATTTATCAAAATACAGTTTTTGCCTTTTCATGTTTATGATCCTCTGAGCTGTTACTCAATCCTGTGGAATAGACGGAGGCAGCAATTTCTGTGGTGCAATAGGCACTGTGGTCCTCAGTGTTCTACCCATTAGCAGCTGTGCAGGTGAGCATAAACCTTCAATAGGTGTTGCACAATAGTTTAACAGTTCTAGGTACACATCCTGCCCTGATGATTGCACTTTCAGTATAATGGATTTGGCTATGCCAACATACTTCTCTGCTAGACCATTGGCCTGTGGGTGATAGGGGCTTGTGGGTTTGTGCCCGATTCCCCATTCACACAGGAAGCACTGGAACTCAGAACATGAGAATTGTGGCCCATTATCAGATACAAGTTCTTCACACACTCCATGTCTTGAAAGTATTGTTTTGAAACCCCATATGACTGTTGATGCTTTTAAATTTCTCAGCTGCACTAGCTCAAAGTATTTGCTGTAGTAATCTACTACTATCAGGTAATGGTTGTCTTCAAAATGAAAAATATCTGTACCAGTCTCTGCCATGCCCATGAAGGAGCATTCCACAGTGTAAGAGGTTCCTTTGCATTGTGTTTTTGAAATGTCTGGCAGGTTTCACACTTCTTCACAAGTATCTCAATGTCAAAGTCCAAATTAGGCCAGTAGACCAACTCCCACGCTCTGCGCTTACACAGAGTGACGCCCAAATGCCCCTGGTGGATTTGTTTCAGTACTTCTGCCTGGTGTGACTTAGGAATGAGAATATGGTCACCCATAAATATGATATCCAAATGAATGTATAGCTCATATTTCATAGGCCAGAATCCCTGTAGTTCAGGACACAGCCTCTTTTGTTTTTCTGGCCAGCCATTGCACATGACACAAGTTAGTTTTTCTAGGACTTTATCCTGTTTGGTGTCTTGTCTTATCTTCTCCAGCCCTACATCCGATATTGGAATGTTCGCTAGTACTTTATGTACCTGTTCTTCCAACTCAGGTTCATCCCGTGTTTCATGTCCTTCTAGAAACACCCTAGACAGGGTATCTGCCCTGGGAATTTCCTTTCCAGGCTTATACTTTACTGTGAGATCATACTGCTGTAATTTCATAACCATCCGCTGCAGACGTGGAGGTGTAGAAGCTAGTGATTTCTGTAGGATGTACTGCAATGGCTTGTGGTCTGTGTCCACAACTACCGGGCAACCATATATGTACTGGTGAAATTTCTCACATCCATTCACAATAGCCAGCATCTCTTTCTCAATTTGGGCATAATTGGCTTGTGTTGTGGTCAATGCTCGTGAAGCATATGCCACAGGATGTCCTTGTTGAGTCAGTACAGCACCTAACCCAAACAGGGATGCATCCACTTGAAGTATAGTGTCACAGTTTACATCAAAATATTTCAGCATTGGCCCTGGATGTTTAGTGATCAGTTTTTGCACTTTGTCGAAAGTCTTTTCCATGTTTGCATCCCAACACCAAACAGCATCCTTCTGTAGCAGTGTATGTAGCGGTGCTATCTGTTGAGCAAGGCCCTGAGAGAATTTGGATAGATAGTTGAAAATACCTAGTGATGTCTCCAGCTCCTTTCTGGAGGTTGGGGCCTTCATGTTAAGAACTGCTGTAATCTTCTTTGGATCAGGCTTCAAGCCCTCTTTGGTTAGTAGGTGTCCAAAATATGTAACTTCTACCCCAATTTGCATTTTGTTTGGATTGAGTGTAAGATTCTTCTCACGACACCGATTAAGCAAAGCAGTAAGGTTTTTCTCATGTTCCATTTGATCCTTTCCATAGACCAGCAAATCATCAACTATTACTTGAACACCCTGTAGACCAGCCATCAATTTTTTGTGATTTCTTTTTAAATATTTCCTGTGCAGATGCTATGCCGAAAGGTACACTTGTGAAGCACCATCTACCCAAAGGGGAGCTAAAAGTGGTCAAGTAACTGCTGGCTTCATCAAGACGCAATTGCCAGTAACCAGAATGGGCGTCTAGTACACTAAATACTGTTGCTCCTACTAGCTTGTGCACTATATCCTCTATGGTGGGGATTTTGTAGTGTTCTCTCATTATGACTTTATTCAAATCACGTGGGTCAATGCATATTCGAATTGCACCTGTGTTCTTCTTCTCCACCACAACCATAGAACTGAGCCATTCCGATGGTTCTGTGACCTTTTTTACTACTCCCAGCTTCTCCATCCTAGTGAGTTCTTGTCTGACTTTATTCACAAGAGTTAAAGGTATTCTCCTTGGGGCATGAATGACAGGCTGTGCACCCTCTTTTATATGTATGCGGCTTACACCTGGGAGGCACCCCAGGCCCTTGAATAGATCACAGTACTCACGTTTAATGTCAGCCTCTGTCAGACCTCTGTGCTCACCATCCACAGTCATTATGATCTTCACAAGTTCAATCTCTTTACTTGTTCTGAGACCTAGCATGGCTGGGGCTTGTGTTTCTATCACAAACAATTGTAAAACCTTTTCAGATCCCTTGTATGAACATTTTGCATGACAGCGACCCATTACTTTCAGCTTTTCACCACCATATCCCATTAGTTTCGCTAGGTCCTGAGTCTCTAAGGGGGATTCATTACTGAGGTGTTCCAGGTATATGTGGCTTGGCACACAATTTACTTGTGCTCCTGTATCTATTTTGAATGTGGAGTTTTGTTAGCCCCTATCTGTAATGTTACAGTTGCTTCATCTACAGACTGATGTGTTTTTTGTACTGCTGCAAGATATATTGGGGTGCAGTCTGTGTCTGACCCTGCATTGTCATCATTGTCCTCCATGGCGTTTCCGGTTTGTGAAGACAGTTTACACACCCTGGCAAAATGTCCTCTTTTCTTGCATGTACGGCATATCTGCCCCCTTGTTGGACAGACACTATTTTTATGGTGCATGTTTCCATAATATCCACACGCTTCTTGTGTGTTATTTGTCCCAGTGCCATAGGTGTTCTTTATTTCTTTGTGTGTTCTTTCTTGCCCATATCTGCTGCTGTGATTTTCTATAGCATTAATCTGGAGCTGTGTTCCTTCCAGTACCTGCATGTCCTTTCTTGACATTTCATATGCTCTGGCAATTCTTATGACTTTCTCAAGATTTAAGTCTTCTTCCTGCAGCAGCTTTTCCTGAACTTCCTTAAACGTACTGCCCATCAGAATGCGGTCTTTTATCATATCTCCAGCATCATAGAAAGCACAGTCTTTGGCAAGCAAGTGCAGCTGTGTTACCCATTCATCCACAGACTCACCTCCACACTGCTTCCTCTCATAAAACAGTTTCCTTTGCACTGTGGAGTTTCTCCTTGGGTTGCAGTACGCCTCAAACTTTGCAAACAGTACCTCTGTTTTCTTTTTGTCCTCTACAGTGATCTCCCCACTTGCTTGCCAGGCTCGGCACACATCACATCCTTTTTGTCCCACACATATCAGAAAGTGAGCTGCTTTCTGCTGATCAGACCATTTGTCTGCATCTGGTCCTGCAAACATAAGCTCTATCAGCTCCCTCCATTGTGACCAGTTTTCAGATACATTCCCCGATTCCAAATCCAGGGATGGAATGTTCTTTGTGAAAGGTACCCTTGTGAAGCGCCATCTACCCAAAGGGGAGCTAAAAGTGGTCAAGTAACTGCTGGCTTCATCAAGACGCAATTGCCAGTAACCCGAATGGGCGTCTAGTACACTAAATACTGTTGCTCCTACTAGCTTGTGTACTATATCCTCTATGGTGGGGAGTTTGTAGTGTTCTCTCATTATGACTTTATTCAAATCACGTGGGTCAATGCATATACGAATTGCACCTGTGTTCTTCTTCTCCACCACAACCATAGAACTGAGCCATTCCGATGGTTCTGTGACCTTTTTTACTACTCCCAGCTTCTCCATCCTAGTGAGTTCTTGTCTGACTTTATTCACAAGAGTTAAAGGTATTCTCCTTGGGGCATGAATGACAGGCTGTGCACCCTCTTTTATATGTATGCGGCTTACACCTGGGAGGCACCCAGGCCCTTGAATAGATCACAGTACTCACGTTTAATATCAGCCTCTGTCAGACATCTGTGCCCACCATCCACAGTCATTATGATCTTCACAAGTCCAATCTCTTTACATGTTCTGAGACCTAGCACGGCTGGGGCTTGTGTTTCTATCACAAACAATTGTAGAACCTTTTCAGATTCCTTGTATGAATATTTTGCATGACAGCGACCCATTACTTTCAGCTTTTCACCACCATATCCCATTAGTTTCGGTAGGTCCTGAGTCTCTAAGGGGGATTCATTACTGAGGTGTTCCAGGTTTATGTGGCTTGGCACACAATTTACTTGTGCTCCTGTATCTATTTTGAATGTGGAGTTTTGTTAGCCCCTATCTGTAAAGTTACAGTTGCTTCATCTACAGACTGATGTGTTTTTTGTACTGCTGCAAGATATATTGGGGTGCAGTCTGTGTCTGACCCTGCATTGTCATCATTGCCCTCTATGGCATTTCCGGTTTGTGAAGACAATTTACACACCCTGGCAAAATGTCCTCTTTTCTTGCATGTATTGCATATCTGCCCCCTTGTCGGACAGACACTATTTTTATGGTGCATGTTTCCATAATATCCACACGCTTCTTGTGTGTTACTTGTCCCAGTGCCATAGGTGTTCTTTATTTCTTTGTGTGTTCTTTCTTGCCCATATCTGCTGCTGTGATTTTCTATAGCATTAATCTGGAGCTGTGTTCCTTCCAGTACCTGCATGTCCTTTCTTGATATTTCATATGCTGTGGCAATTCTTATGACTTTCTCAAGATTTAAGTCTTCTTCCTCCAGCAGCTTTTCCTGAACTTCCTTAACCACTTCCCGCCCGCCCTATAGCGGATTGACGTCCGGGAAGTGGTTGTGTTATCCTGACTGGACGTCATATGACGTCCAGCAGGATAACATGCCGCAGCGCGCCCCCGGGGGCGCGCATCGCGGCGATCGGTGGAGCGGTGTGTCAGTCTGACACACCGCTACACTGATCTTGGTAAAAAGCCTCCGGCGGAGGCTCTTTACCACGTGATCAGCCGTGTCCAATCACGGCTGATCACGCTGTCAATAGGAAGAGCCGTTGATCGGCTCTTCCTCACTCGCGTCTGACAGACGCGATTAGAGGAGAGCCGATCGGCGGCTCTCCTGGCAGAGGGGGTCTGTGCTGATTGTTTATCAGCGCAGCCCCCCCTCAGATCACCACACTGGACCACCAGGGATCGCCACTAGGACCACCAGGGAAGGGGCAACATGTGGATGGCCAGGTATGTACCCCATGGCCATCCACATGTGCCCAGTGTGCCCAGTCAGTGCCAATCAGTGCCCACAAATGGGCACTGATTGGCACAATTATGTTGCAGTGATGCCCAACAATGCCACCCTTAGGGGCATCACTGCAAACAACCAGTGCCGTCAGTGCCACCCATCAGTGTCCATTCATGCCACCTGTCAGTGCCCATCCGTGCCCATCAGTGCCCATCTATCAGTGTCCATCCATGCCCATCTGTGCCAACTATCAGTGCCACCTATGAGTGCCCATCAATGCCACCTATGAGTGCCCATCAATGCCACCTATGAGTGCCCATCAGTGCCGCCTATAAGTGCCCATCTGTGCCACCTATGAGTGCCCATCAGTGCCGCTTACCAGTGCCACCTATCAGTGCCCATCAGTGCCGCCTATCAGTGCCCATCAGTGCCGCCTATCAGTGCCCATCATCAGTGCCCGTCAGTGCCACCTCATCAGTGCCACCTCATTGGTGCCACCTCATCGGTGCCCATCAGTGCCGCCGTATCAGTGCCAGTCAGTGCCCGTCAGTGCAGCCATATCAGTGCCCGTCATTGAAGAAGAAAACGTACTTATTTACAAAAAAATTTTAACAGAAACAAAGAAAAACTTGTTTTTTTTCAAAATTTTCGGTCTTTTTTTATTTGTTGCGCAAAAAATAAAAACCGCAGAGGTGATCAAATACCACCAAAAGAAAGCTCTATTTGTGGGAACAAAATGATAAAAAATTTGTTTGGGTACAGTGTAGCATGACCGCGCAATTGTCATTCAAATTGCGACAGCGCTGAAAGCTGAAAATTGGTCTGGGCGGGAAGGTGTCTAAGTGCCTGGTATTGAAGTGGTTAAACTTACTGCCCATCAGAATGCGGTCTTTTATCATATCTCCAGCATCATAGAAAGCACAGTCTTTGGCAAGCAAGTGCAGCTGTGTTACCCATTCATCCACAGACTCACTTCCACACTGCTTCCTCTCATAAAACAGTTTCCTTTGCACTGTGGAGTTTCTCCTTGGGTTGCAGTATGCCTCAAACTTTGCAAACAGTACCTCTGTTTTCTTTTTGTCCTCTGCAGTGATCTCCACACTTGCTTGCCAGGCTCGGCACACATCACATCCTTTTTGTCCCACACATATCAGAAAGTGAGCTGCTTTCTGCTGATCAGACCATTTGTCTGCATCTGGTCCTGCAAACACAAGCTCTATCAGCTCCTTCCATTGTGACCAGTTTTCAGATACATTCCCTGATTCCAAATCCAGGGATGGAATGTTCTTTGTGTTGCTGTTTGCTGCCATGATTCTTCTCACCCCACTTCTGGTACCATGTGATGATTTAACACCAAGAATAGGCAGACAGCAAGAGCTTTAACATGAGCCTGGTGTTTATTCAGCAGCATCCATCTTACAGAACTCTCCACAGCTCCCCGCCCCCAGATCACATGACCAAAACTGTTAACTGTTTCCTAACATGCATAAGGAACTAGGCATAACAATTGAACTTGAATTATAACATAAAGTATACACATCATTACAGGAGGTGCCAACGTTTTTTCTTCCTAGTGTTCTACTCTTGCAGGTGTTGCTATAAAACCCTGTTTGGTCATGGATAAAGAAGAGGCTGTGTGTCAATGAACATAAGAAATCTTCCTTTATCTTCATAGAATGCAAGAAGGTAAACAAAATCTTCAGCCTTTAGAACCTCTTTAAGTGATATTACAGATGAGAACTAGGAATATATACATCTTTGTATGTTTCTGATTATTAAGTGACATCCAAATCTCCTCTATCATTCAGGAACACTATGGCAATCTCTGACATGGTGATCATATAATATTATTCACAAACACATCTGTTGGGTTATGATGTCACAATACCTCACACAGATAGAAGCATTTTGACATATGAAGTTGGCAGGCTACAGTTTTTAAAGGGCAATACAGTAGTTCATTGGTGAGAACACGTTTTATAGATCCATTTCCTGCAATGAGCTTCTGGCCATGGAATAAAATGGAATTCAATTTATTGTTCAGAACTATGAACCTGGTAACAGAAGACAGACCCCAGATCCAGTATAATCGATGTACATAGATCATCATTATAATTTCTAAAGATTCAGATCTAGAAGTCCTCAGTGGAGTAGATGGTACAAAAGAAGTGTAATTATTCCAACACCATCTCCGCACCTTACACAAAGTGATTCCTGTGATAGATATACTACAGGTTTTATTTACCTTTCAGTTCTGGAGTCAGGGAATGTCCGAGTTCATCCAGCAGAATCTGATCTGGCAGACCCTCACCTATAGAGAGGAATATAAGATGATGGTTCTGAGTCATGTATGATTGAAGCTGACCTTTCACATACACCAAGCTACACATTACAATTATGTCCAAGCAGCAGAATATGATGAATCCTATGTTACATGTAACATGTTAGAGTAACGTTCTCCATATTCTGACCATATATAAATATACAGAAGTGATCTGATTAAGATTGTGTTCTGAATAGGGATGAGCTTTGAGTTCGAGTTGAACTCATGTTCGACTCGAGCATCGGCTGTTCGCCAGTTCGATGAACAGCGAACAGTTTGGGGTGTTCGCGGCAAATTCGAAAGCCGCTGAACATCCTTTAAAAGTCTATGGGAGAAATCAAAAGTGCTAATTTTAAAGGCTTATATGCAAGTTATTTTCATAAAAATTGTTTGGGGATCTGGGTCCTGCCCCAGGGGACATGGATCAATGCAACTTTTATGTGTATTGTCGGACCGGCAATTCATTAATAGCCGCGAGTAGTTTTAAATGACTTTTTTCCTTTGAAATGTCATTTTGCTGTCAGACTGTTCTAAACACGGGAAACATGCGCCCCTTTACAGGCATACTATAGACACCCCCCAGTGTAGTATGAGTCTATATTCATATATAACTTTAGTTATTGAATTACAAGAAACTTAGTAATAGTTTTAAGGTGATTAGTAGTTATGGGGTCCCCTGGAATTGAATATGCTATATTTATCCTGTATCGTATCATCTGTAATACATCTTTAATCAAAGCTAAGTAAAACTTTTTATTACATTCTTTGTGTTGTGTGTTTTAATCCTTGCATTTACTGACTACATATCTGAAAGGGTAAATATATGAATGAATGACTTTGACAAGTATCTATGCGTTTAAACTCTTGGAAAGGAAAGTTTGATGCTCATGCCTGTACTTTCAAAAGGAAGTTTGGTGTTATTCTGTTAGTCCAACATATAGTTGTTTTTATAAGCCTGGACATTTTTTATATTTTTCAGCCCTAACATAGCAGAATGAGATTTCCTGGACAGGTAAATCAGACAAAGAAAGTGGGTCAAGAGAACTTTAGATAAATAAGACGAGGTGGAAGGATGTAAAACTGTTATACATTGATTTACATGTGGAAAATACCCAAGGGGTGGGATATATGGGAGATGGACCATATTTAATAATGAGGAGTGTTTCGCATACATACTCATAATACTGGAAATGTGAAGGATGAAATTAATGAAGTCAGAAATGTTTATATTGGAGTACAAGCAAAAAGTAATCTTGAGTATTATAAACTAAACTAAGAATCTTGTAAGTCAAGGGGTGGAATGTAGTATGGGTCTATATTCATATATAACTTTAGTTATTGAATTACAAGAAACTTAATAATAGTTTTAAGGTGATATATATATATATATATATATCTATCACAGATGATCACAGATCTCACAGATGGTCACTCACAGATGGTCACATTGTCTCGGGCTAGTCTTTTGTTAGTACCAGATAAAACCAGCTTTTTTGCACCTTCCATCAAGCCTTTAAAAGGTCAGACAATAGAGAAGGCCAGTGTATTTCTTCTAAGGACATGAATGTGCCTAGACTTTGAACAGACCATCGCCTTCCAGAACTTTCAGTAGTTATGGGGTCCCCTGGAATTGAATATGCTATATTTATCCTGTATCGTATCATCTGTAATACATCTTTAATCAAAGCTAAGTAAAACTTTTTATTACATTCTTTGTGTTGTGTGTTTTAATCCTTGCATTTACTGACCACATATCTGAAAGGGTAAATATATGAATGAACCCATGAATAAATGTAACACAGAATTTAACCCCTTTTTACATAATGGCGCTGTGAGCAGGATATTTAACCCTTTCAGTGCTGGTTTGAAGTGCAGTGATTAATCCTAGTAATACTGTTGTGAATTGAAATGTTTTTTGACTATTGGGAAACTGTATTATTAGTGTGGACTGAGATGGGAGGTTTGTTGCTAGCTTTGCTTTGGTGGCAGTTAGTGGCAGATATGTTTGATTTGCATTGAATAAATATAGCAAAGGGGGTAGATGGTTGAATGTTTCCACTTATTGTGTGCTTAGCGAACCCCCGGCAAGCTTTAGATTTTTTGAGATATAGAACAGATGAGCTATTGACCGCGTTAGGTGGACGAGTGTCCCTTTCGCTGGTGCTCAAATAATTGTTCTTTGAGGTTTGAAAACGATGTGCAGAAAACAGGTAGGAAAAGGAAAAATGTGACCTGTGTTGATGCTTAGATTGTGATTACTGCAGTAATATATGTGTTGAGTTTAAATGTTGAACTCTTTTGTTGGTTGTTTAGCTAGCTATTGGTGAGGAAAAGTTGCTTGTATGGATGATATGTAAAAATGCATTTGGCTACTGATGTTTAAGCATGTTTAACATTAGAATAGTTAAGTAATGAAACTAAGGCAAAAGTTTTGAGAAAAGTGAGTCTTTTGTATGTTTAACTGAAAAGATCAGTACTTAGCAGGAATGGCTGCAGCTTGCAGCATCCCCCTCTCCCCCTGGACAATGGACAATAGTCCAGCATGTTGTGAAAGAAAGAGCTGCAGCTGTAGACTGTATTTGTAAGAGCCTGCTTGGATGGAGACGATCCCTTAAGAGAGGGAGATTTCCCCTTAACCCCCCTTAAAAAAGCTTGTGTCTGTGAAAAGCGGGACAGTGCTGAACATCTAAGAAATGCTTAATTATGTTGAAAAAATAACATCCTAGTTAAGATTGTTAGTTTTTGTTATGTAAATTTAGGATTATTTGAAACAAAGAAAGTAAATGGCTGATTGATGTTAACACCCTTTGAAATCCTGAATAGCAGTCATGATTATTATAATTTTATTGGTAAATGTAATAGTGTCATGTACTAGGATACAACACAAATTTTTTTTTGTTAATACAGAAGGAACCAGATCTATTCCTAGAAGTTTCGTAGATCTGTATGAAACATCAATATGAGTTTGGTGATGTATAATGTTTGTGCACAAATGTGATGAACACCATATAATGTTCTTGTGAATTATTTCAACCATGGTTAATGACAACTTTGAATGGACGTCCTTTAATTAAAATCCACGTGGTAATAATTAATTAAGTAATATGAGCTCAATTAATAAGGGTAATAAAAGTACACTCATGAATAACAGAAATAATGGCCATATGTTTTGTAGTTTGTGGAAAGTGTAAGGATATGATTGACTATACAGTCTCAATTTGGGTCTGCAGCTGGATCTTTAAATGTAGAATCATTTAGCAGTAGAAATAAGAGTTAAGATAGAAATTGCTGACAAGGTAGATCATGTAGCCTACTAAAAATAGTTCTTGTGAAGTCCCTGAACAGTTTGACATGACATGCTCTAACAAAGTAAATAGTAGATAAGAGATCAAACGACCAGCAGAAGCTATGTGTAGTTAATCAGTAATTAGTCTCGTACCATTTGATGTTGATTCTTGTGATTGGTTCTAAATACACCGCCTTGTACTACGCCTCTTATACTTTGCCTTGTAAGCATACTATATATACCATGAATGGTTAAAATATACTTTGAGTTAAAGCATCATAAACCTGTCTCCTGTGGTGTTTTGCTCTCGAATGCATTTGAAGGGTTTGATAGCCTGGTGATCCTACTAACATACTTAACTTGACAGAAGGAGAAAGAAGTCCACACAGGAACTCAAAGCACACGGGCAGGGGTAAGCCCTAACAGATGGTGTCAGAAGTGGGATTTGAACCCACGCCTCCACTATGACCTTTGCATTTAATGACAGCAATTTTTGCTGGGAGCATGATTGCTGAAAGAAGATCTTGTATGAGGTCTGAATGAGAAATACCTTTCCCATCTGCTGTTACAAATCCTCTCTTTTGCCAGATTTTTGTGAAGTCATGGACAGCACCAAATGCATATTTAGAGTCAGTGTAAATGTTCACCTCTTTCCCTCTATATAGTTGACAAGCGCTTGTAAAGGCTACTAATTCAGCTGCTTGTGCAGAAGGATATGGAATAGAATTAGCTTCAATTATCTTGTCAGGCAACTGAACTATCGCATATCCTGTGTGAAAAGTCCTGTCATTTGGTCGTGTGGATGAACCATCTACAAAAACATCCTCTGTTCCTAAAATAGGAGTTTCTAACAAGTCAGGTCTTGGTGTAGAGTCTTGTTGTATTATGTCCATGCAGTCATGTTCCTCAAGAGTGTTATCTTCAGAATGTGTAATCATAGCATGTAAGAAGGCAATTGGACCTGAGTTTGGGGGAGAATATTTAATTTCCAAATTTGCTGAGGAAGTAAGAATTACTTCATATCCAGAACTGCGCTGAGCTGTCATGTGTTGTGTGGTATTGTTTCTTAAAACATGTACTACTTGATGTGTAGTATGGAGAGCAGTGTGATGGGAAAGGGTCAAAGTTTGTGCACTTTCCACTGCAATTGCACATGCAGCCACTGCTCTCAAACATGCTGGCATACCTTGTACAGGTATTGGCAACATTTTTGAAAGAAAAGCAGTTGGTCTTATAGAGCTACCATGCTCCTGGGCCAAGACTGCCGCCATCACCGCTCCCCCCTCTCTACAATACAAATGAAAGGACTGGTTGTAATTAGGGATGCCAAGACTTGGTGATGCAACAAGAAGAGTTCTTAGAATCTTATAAGATTTGTGCATATCATCAGTCCATTGCAACTTGACTGGTTGGTCCTTGGTTGTGGCTGCTCAGAGAATAGAATCAAAATGAGAACAGTCTGGTATCCATTGCCTGCAATAGGTAATCATGCCCAGAAAAGTCATCATTTCAGTTTTTGTAGATGGTTTAGGCAAGGTAGTGATGGCTTTTACCCTGTCTGGAGAGAGTTTTCTTTGTCCATGGGAGAGGAGGAATCCCAAGTATTTCACAGTCTTTTGACAGTATTGAAGTTTGCTTTTTTGAGGCCCTGTGCAAGGTGTTTCATCAGTGAAATAGAGTCAGTCTGGCACCCTTCCTTGTCTGTATTGATGAGAAGGAGGTCATCTACATACTGTAGGAGGGTGGAGCTGCAACTAGGAGTCCATGACCGCAGGGTCTCCTGAGCTACTCGAGAGTATACTGCAGGTGAGTCCACAAAGCCTTGTGGAAGCCGGACCCATGTCATTTGAATTTTCTTAAAACAAAAAGCTAACAGTGGCTGTGTCTCCTCAATTGGAATTGAAAAATAAGCGTTACTTAGGTCAATAACTGAAATATTCAGCATCTGATGGTATAGATGTCAACAATGAGTTAACATCAGGTACCACTGGTGCAATGGGCTGTATCAGGTTGTTGATTGCTCTGAGATCTTGTGTAAACCTATAACCTCCCTTAGGTTTGGGTATTGGATTTATGGGTGTGTTGTAAGGTGACACAGTGAGTTTAACAACCCCATTTTGAAGTAAATGTTGTATGACAGGTTTAATTCCTTCTTCCTTCTCTTTACTGAGAGGATACTGTTTTACATAGATTGGAGATGTGTTAGGTTTGAGTGTTGCTTTGTAAGGTGTACAATCTATGAATCCTACATCAGTAGAGTGTTCAGTCCAAAAATGTGTAGGTACTTCCATTAAGTCAATCTCAAAGTCTTGAAACAAATGAGCCGTCATATGATCTGGTGGAGCAGCTGGAGGAACAATACATACCGTAGGTGAAGTAACATCAACTCCCCCTTGTGGTGAAAATTGAATGTTAATCTGAAAAATGCCAAGCAAATCTCTACCCAACAAGTTAACAGGACACTCTGGTATTATCATAAAAGAAAATTCTCCCAACAGTGTTCCATCCAATGTAGTCACAGTCAAAGGTGGGGTGCACCCACACTGTGTTAAAACTTCAGTAATGCCTATTGAAATCTCACCATTTTCCCATGGCCCTTCATATGAATGTGTACTTAAAGAACTTTTACTTGCTCCTGAATCTATCAAGAGATCAGTTTGTTTTCCCTGAATTATAAAGGAACAAAGAGGCAGTTCTGTCCATGAAGGGGAAAGTTGAGTAAATTCTGTGGTGAGGGAGTTTACTTCTAGGCTGTCCTATTGGGTATTTCTTTTGTTCTGCCAATCAATGGGATAGCGCACTGCTCTTGGGAATGTTTGCCTCATGTTCTGTTGGGGATTATTATAGTATTTCTTTGGTTTATTAAGGCATTCCTTCTTCCAATGGCCATTCAATCCACATTCAAAACACCTATTCCTTTTCTGCTTACCATTACCTCCTCTTAGAGGAAACTTTCCCCTTACTCTATCTTGACTATCCCTATTCACTCTTTGTTGGTATGCTTGAATAATTGATTTACCATAATCAAAACATTCTTCAGAATCTTTTAACATGATGCTATCTTCCAATTTTTTAGGGGCTAATGTATGCCAACTGTCAATCATTTGTTTAATTGTTCGTGCAATCTCAGGACGAAAGGCATTCATTAAAGTTTGCACATAAACTAATTCAAGACCATTGCTTTTACCTAAATCAGCCTCGTCTGTCCAAACTTTCCTAAATCTTTTTATGAAACAGACAACTACAGGGCCTGTATTCTTTTTATCTCCATGATCTTTAATCCATAATTCTAAAACCTTATCCCACATTTCCTTAACATCTCCTTGCTTCCTAAAGGGATAGTCTCCTGAAGGATACATTTTGTCTAGATCATTTAGAGAAGGTATTTGTGCCCAATCAAATTCACTGTCCTCATCATATCCCATAACACCCTGTATTATGAGTTTATAATCTTCTTCAGTATAATTTAATCCCTTTGTTGTTCATTTTAAATAATTTACTGCAGCCTGAGGATTTTTCTGAGGGGGTGGACACCCAGATTAGATACTATTCAGGGTTTGAGGATCTAGAGGTTTAATGATAACTTGTTTGCCTACAGTCATGAATGGGGCTTGTACAATAGGAGAAGTATCAGCATTCTGCTGTTCCTGTTTCCTTATTTCTTCTTGATTTAACCTTTCTTTTTGTGCTCTGGTTAATACTTTCACTTCTTCCACATCTCCTTGTAACTGAGATGAAGTTGAAGCTTCCATGATTGCCTCAGTTGTAGAGACAGAATCAGCTATAGCCACCTCAGGTGGTGCAGACACACTAGCTGATACTTGTGCACTTGAAGGGGGTCTTAATGGAGAGGAAGTTGATGCACCAGATGCCTCATCATCCTCATCATCACTACTACTCACTAAATCTCTAGCCTGCATTTGTGCCCTCTGTAATGAAGCTACATACAGACAAACACTATCATCATCATCAGTTCCAGCTAAGCTGGGATATAGTGGCATGTAAGGAGGTGGAGCTGTTGGAGGTCTAGGAAATATACAATCACGGCAATCACATGTTCCCATGAATGGCATAGTCCCTAATTCCTGTAAACCATCGTCTTGCCACAATTGAGTAATCAATTGTTTTCTATTAAGACTAGATCCTAATTTTAACTTTTTGTGTTTTCTCATTTTTCTTAATTCATCATTTGAATATTCTCCATAAAACCCATCTTTGCTTTGCTGGAAATCATCCATTCCCAACATTTGTGTTATTTTTCTTTTATTTGCACCCTCTGTATGCCATAGCCCTCTTTGTTTTGCTTGCTTTCTTAGATGAGTAATTGGAACCTCTTCATACTCATCTGTCAATGCCATTAAACTTTTATTGTTCCCATCATTTACTGATGGTTTATAATATGGAGCTAATTTTATCCATGTCTTGGCACACTTGCCCATATATTTCATGTCCCGGTCAGGATCTCATGAATAGTAAGGAAATGCTTCTTTGTCATTCAAACACAATCCTCTGATCATGTTTATATGAAAAGGTGAAAATGATCCTGTTCTAGGGAATGGTTCAAAACCAAGTTTAGTCTGTGACCATTCTAATAAATTGGTCAGAAAAGGTTCCACATAAAAAGCCCTTGCATATCTCTCTACAAATTCTTTAGCAGTTTCATTTTCTAAGGCTTTAGGAAACACTACTCCACTCGACCTCTTACCTGCTGACTTTGGTATTTCATTTTGAGTCTTAAACTTAATCTTTGTCTTAGCAAGTTCAGCATCTTTCTTACCCCATCTTGAAATTAAGTTACCCATTCTACAGCTTTTGTTTAACCTCTAGACAATGGAAAGTGCAAAAAACCTTAAAGACACAAGCAACAAAATCATGTACAGAAGACAAACTCAACCTTGTAATAATACTCATGTATTCTATACTCTTATCTCTATATACCTTAGTAGTTACAGACTTTATAGACTTATCTTACCACATCTACAATTTTATCACCATATATATATATCATTATATTATGACAACTTAAGTACTATATATCATGCAAGACAAACATATAGCACATAGAACAAACATGCAAACAGACATGTGTTTGATAACCAGGTGATATATAATGATATTCAGAGGACAAATTTTGTTAGAATAAAAATGAAAAAAGAAAAATCAGATTGTGAAAATGTTCGATTTTCTCAAAGAAAACCTGAGGCCTCAAATAAGTAAAAACCTGTGCTTTCCAAGCACCCCTTTGCTTATCCAAGCAAAATGCTAGCATATACCTGCTTTCCCAAAGCAGAAACCTTTGCCATCCAACAGCAATAAAACCTGCCACACACTCAAAATGTCACAACTCAAAAGCACACCAGTTCTGTCACCAGCAGTGACACAGCTGAGAGGAAAGAAAAGATATACTTTACCATCTCCACTGATATCACCACTTGAGAGACAGTCCCACTTACTGACACCATCAGTGGAGGCTCTGACAAAATTTCCTTAGGAAATAAACTTGCAGATCAGGTTCCACATAATCAATCGCTTCTAAACCCATTGGTCCATCACATCTGCCATCATTTTTAATACCTTCCTTGATAGAGAATACTGACCTTTTCCATTTGCAAGCATTGGCAATGCCAGATGATTTTCAATTTTGGTCAAGGAATGGGTTGTCCCAAGACCAATTTGGTCTGTGGGCCAACAAGGAGGGAGACATCTGTAAGTATGGTCTCCTGAGAGCAGTGGCTCCATTGTTTATTTCTCATTATCATAGATTTGGACATAAAAGTAAAAAGAATACATTAATGGCTATTGCTAGACATTTTGTATGTAGAGATTTGTGGAATCTAATTGATGTTCAACTATCCAGGTGTTTAATATGTGCACAAAACAATGTACAAGGAAAGAAGGTAGGTGCATTGGATCATTTGCCAGCACCCCAAGGTCCAATGCAGGAATTACAAATTGATTTCACTCACATGCCAGTAGCAAAGGGTGGTTTTAAATATCTTTTGGTAACCGTGGACAAATTTACAAAATGGATCGAAGGAATCCCTACAGTAAGAGAGAGTGCTAAGACAGTTGCTAAAATCCTGTGTAAGGAATGGATCCCAAGATATGGTTGCCCTGTAATCATAGATAGTGACAAGGGACCAGCATTCACTGCAGCACCAACAGGACACATTAGCAGACTGTTAGCAATTGATTGGAAATTTCACATACCATATCATCCACAGAGTTCAGCGATTGTAGAAAGAATGAACAGAACCATCAAAGACAAGTTAAGAAAGGGAACGGGGGGAGTTTTAAAAATTGAATAGAACATCTACCAGCTGTGCTTGCAGAAATAAGAATGACCCCTAATAAAAACACAAAATTATCCCCTTTTGAAGTTCTAATGGGAAGACCATTCCCTACACCTTGGGTTAGGGGTACAGCAAGGAGATTTAGAAGTGATACAACAAGAACATGTGGTAAAATTGATTGAGAAATTAAATTCAATCTATGGTGATGTTTCTTTGTCTTTCTCACTTCCAGCAGGACAGCCAACACATCCTTTTCAAGTAGGTGATCAATTCTTGTTAAACAACTGCAGAAGCACGGGTCACTAGATCCACCCTACGGTGAACAGACAACAGTAATTGCAATTACTAGAACAGCTGTTCTTACTGAGCAATCTCCAGTGTGGGTACATGCATCGAGAATCAAGCATGCACCAAGAACAGGACCAAGAAGAGGTGATAAGTCCCAGAATCTTGCGAAAGGGATGTCAGAAGGAGATACCATTGACCACATTGATAAAACATAGGGGAGTAACTGTCTGTAGCATTACCATTACACTTGGTCTTGTCATATATATGATAGCACGTGATATATATGATTCATGCCCATGGTCAAACAGATTGCAGTGCACACAGATCATGGCTACAACAGATATTGACAAACGAAGTCTAAAAAATTATGAATATCCAAGTCTATTATGGAAAACTCATATGAAAATTGCACAGACAGCCAACAAATCCAATTGTTGGGTATGTTCCAGGCCTCCATTAGGTGTTACAAATCCTGCAATGATGGCTGTATTTATTCCTTATAGCATTACAGTAAATCAATCAGCACCCATAAATGAAATAAATATCAAAATTGCACAACCTTATGATGATGTGTGGGAATCAGGAATAGGAAAGAACTTCTCCAGTATGGATGAGTATTTTTGTAAACAATTAAGACAACCAATTTATGTGAGTGGAAAACAAGGAAAACCTAGTATTGGTTATCGACTAGGAGGGATAGGTGGGAGGATTGGAAGAGTAAAATGTCCTAAAGGTCTTGTAGTAGACATAGGAGACATAGATGTAGCAGACCCCCATAGTATAGATAATGTGGTTATATGTCAAGGAAAACATTGTAGCTCAGCAATAATGAACAAACATCTATACACAACTTTCTTCCTGATAGATAAAATAATACAGAAGGACAGAATTCCTAAATGTTTCTCACTTTCCACACCTTTCTTTTGGTTATGCGGAGACCATGCATATAAAATTGTTCCAGCCAATGTGTCAGGGGTCTGTGCCTTAGTAACTTTGGTACCTGCTGCTTATGTATCAGAAAATGATATTGATGCAAGTTATCAATTAAGAACTGTATGGAACCATAAAGATAAAAGGGAACTTTTTGATGCTGGAGACATGACTTGGTCTATGTTTCCATCTTTCACAGGGTGGGGAATTGTTTTGATGGAAAGATTAAATGAGTTTTTTAAATATAATGGATGAAATTCTAAATGAAACCACAAGTGCTATAGATTTATTAAATGAAGAAGTATGATAATTAAGTAGATTAGCTTTGCATGAGAAAATGGCTTTAGATTACTTGTTAGCTTCAGAAGGAGGATTTTGCCAATTTATAGGAAATGAATGTTGTACTTGGACATCAGACTATGAAAATAAAATAGAAGAGCATTTGCACAGAATAAATGAATTACAGCATAAAGCAAGAAACATTGCTGAAGAAGGGTGGAATCCATTCAAAGGATTGGGAGTTGCAGGAGAATGGTTTAGTGGATTGTTTCTATGGATGAAGAAAGTGGGTTTTGTGATACTGATGTGTCTTTTGTTTGTTCTTTTTGCATATGTCATCTTCAAGATCCTGCTCTGCATGATCAAAGGATACAAGTACAAGATGAACCAATCTTCAAAAACTGAATGTGAGCTGCAACCAATGACTTCCTAACCACGCCCAGGGGAATGGTGATGTGGCATCCCTCTATCAGACAAAGACACTATGAATTTGATATTATGGATAATACATTGGACTTCTAATTTACTTAGCTGGTTTATCCCTTTTGTAAGGGATAAAAGGAGGGATTGTTAGGATATGATTGACTATACAGTCTCCATTTTGGTCTGCAGCTGGATCTTTAAATGTAGAATCATTTAGCAGTAGAAATAAGAGTTAAGATAGAAATTGCTGACAGGGTAGATCATGTAACCTACTAAATAGTTCTTGGAAAGTCCCTGAACAGTTTGACATGACATGCTCTAACAAAGTAAATAGTAGATAAGAGATCATCGACCAGCAGAAGCTATGTGTAATTAATCAGTAATTAGTCTCGTACCATTTGATGTTGATTCTTGTGATTGGTTCTAAATACACCGCCTTGTACTACGCCTCTTATACTTTGCCTTGTAAGCATACTATATATACCATGAATGGTTAAAATATACTTTGAGTTAAAGCATCATAAACCTGTCTCCTGTGGTGTTTTGCTCCCGAATGCATTTGAAGGGTTTGATGGTGATCCTACTAACATACTTAACTTGACATAAGGAGAAATAAGTCCACACAGGAACTCAAAGCACACGGGCAGGGGTAAGCCCTAACAGAAAGTGTTGGTTAAATGTTTTTGTTACTATTTGTTACTTTCTAGGAAGGAACTGTAAAAATATCACACGAAATGCCTTTTATTTTGTTTAGTTCCTAGACAATATTAAACAGCATCAACCCGCCTGTCTGATAGGGTTTGATGTCCAAGAAATAAACATGAAGATTACAGTCAAACTGAATAATGTTGTTTTTGTTGTTATTTTTATGCAATATGCAAATGTACTGAAAGTTTTTATTGGAACTGATTGTAAACCAGAGCAGATAATACTTTTGATGCTGCATGATAGATTTATAAGGGTTTTCTCTGATTGATTTGAATATAAAATGATATAGAACAAATAATGTTTTGATTGTTTTGATATCTGGAATTATATAATACTTGAAATGGTTTGAAGGGTGTAAGAATACCCAAACATTTACATATTGTTCTTTTCTGTGTATATGTAAGCTAAATTATGGCAGCATCTACTTCTGTATATTCTGACATAATTATTTTGGTGGAACTGTAAGGCATTATCACTGTGGGAGTGTGCCTGGGGTTTTACATATAAAGTACATTTTCCTGCATGATTGACAGTTTAAATTTAAAGCAATCATTTTGTTTATCAAGGAAAAAAAGTACTTATGTCTACTTATAATTGTGCATTTAGGTTAATATTATTGCAATGAACACAATTTTTAAGTCTTTCAACATGAGGTGTTCTAGTGGTATATATATGGTCAGTTATATCTGACACTCAGTGATTCTTTGACCACCCTGTTCTATACACCTGATTGAGTTTTCATAAAACTTTCTTGGTAAAGAAAAAGAGTTATAAAATAGGTTCTCAGGTTTTGTTTTCCTCAATTCTCCTTGATTGCTTGGGGTGGGACTGGCATGTAGAGTACAGTGGCACATATGCATGGGCATATTATATGCACATATTGGGATCAGTGTAGACAAGAGCCGGTTAGCCTGCCAGAATGTCTTTAGAGTGTGGAAGGAGATCAAAGTGCATAGAGGAAACACACATGAAGTAGTTTAAAGTTAGGCCTATAATTTGAGACAGAGTAGTGTATAGTTCAGGTGGGGATAAGTAATATACCTGTAATAATATTTCACCTTTAATGTAGAAAGCTGAGTTTTTCAGTGTTAAGACAGGTCACTAATGATTATCGATTTGCCTGTTCAGAAATCTATAATGGGCTATATGGGCATTGTTGTTAATTAAGGAATGTTGGACTGACATATTTGGTAATGCACCTTCCATGATATCAACTAGAAGCATATTGGAGAAAGGAGACAAACACTTTTGACAGCAGCAATGGTCTATAAAGTCGTTACCAATGATCAGCAGCTGAACTGTTGGTGCAAGTTCCACCTGTTCTGAGGGTCGAGTACCTGAACTGTTCCATCCGCTATCATGGTTAAGTACCTGAATCTGATGGTGAAGTATTTAAACTGTTTTATCTGGTCTGATGGTCATGTGCCTGAACTGTCTATAAAAGTTCCAGCTACTATTTGGTTATGTGCCTGCACGTCTATGACTTGTGAGCTGCAATAGTCCAAAGGATATGGACTTTGTATTCTACAGTTCTTTCTGTTCTACAGTGTTGCAAGTGCTATGCTGCAGCTGCGATCTGGTAACCGGATGTCTAAGACTCTGCTGTCCATCACCAGATATGGAGGACTTTGACAAGTATCTATGCGTTTAAACTCTTGGAAAGGAAAGTTTGATGCTCATGCCTGTACTTTCAAAAGGAAGTTTGGTGTTATTCTGTTAGTCCAACATATAGTTGTTTTTATAAGCCTGGACATTTTTTATATTTTTCAGCCCTAACATAGCAGAATGAGATTTCCTGGACAGGTAAATCAGACAAAGAAAGTGGGTCAAGAGAACTTTAGATAAATAAGACGAGGTGGAAGGATGTAAAACTGTTATACATTGATTTACATGTGGAAAATACCCAAGGGGTGGGATATATGGGAGATGGACCATATTTAATAATGAGGAGTGTTTCGCATACATACTCATAATACTGGAAATGTGAAGGATGAAATTAATGAAGTCAGAAATGTTTATATTGGAGTACAAGCAAAAAGTAATCTTGAGTATTATAAACTAAACTAAGAATCTTGTAAGTCAAGGGGTGGAATGTAGTATGGGTCTATATTCATATATAACTTTAGTTATTGAATTACAAGAAACTTAGTAATAGTTTTAAGGTGATATATATATATATATATATATATATATATATATATATATATATATATCTATCACAGATGATCACAGATCTCACAGATGGTCACTCACAGATGGTCACATTGTCTCGGGCTAGTCTTTTGTTAGTACCAGATAAAACCAGCTTTTTTGCACCTTCCATCAAGCCTTTAAAAGGTCAGACAATAGAGAAGGCCAGTGTATTTCTTCTAAGGACATGAATGTGCCTAGACTTTGAACAGACCATCGCCTTCCAGAACTTTCAGTAGTTATGGGGTCCCCTGGAATTGAATATGCTATATTTATCCTGTATCGTATCATCTGTAATACATCTTTAATCAAAGCTAAGTAAAACTTTTTATTACATTCTTTGTGTTGTGTGTTTTAATCCTTGCATTTACTGACCACATATCTGAAAGGGTAAATATATGAATGAACCCATGAATAAATGGAACACAGAATTTAACCCCTTGTTACACCCAGGTATGAAATTTAAAAGAATATTACACTTTTATTGTTTCACTAAGCATTATTAAAATCACTGCTCCTGAGAAAACGGCCGTTTTTAAAACTTTTTTTGCATTGATCCTTGTCCCCTGGGGCAGGACCCAGGTCCCCAAACACTTTTTATGACAATAACTTGCATATAAGCCTTTAAAATTAGCACTTTTGATTATTCATGTTCATGTCCCATAGACTTTAACGGTGTTTGAACTAATTTTTTGCCTGTTCGCATGTTCTGGTTTGAACCGAACAGGGGGTGTTCGGCTCATCCGTAGTTCTGAATAAGTGTAAGGAATAGAGTTGAAGTGTGATATTGGAGTGGAGAGAGATATAAAAGGGCTATGTTCATTGCTACTAGAAAATTAGTGTGCTACAGTGTAGAATGATAATAGTGATAGTTTAGTGTTTCAGGGCGTGTTTACTGCAATATATTAAGGTGAATTAGCACACGTTTACTGCAGTATATTGGGGTGAGTTTGTGTATATTTACTGCAGTATATTACATTTTTACATACTGTACCCGACCGTGAGAATGTGTTTCCAGTGCGATCCCATCGCGCTGGTTCTCGGCGACAGGGTACTGTACATCTCGCGCTGGCTCGCTCATCGGGAAAGGAAAACTGTGTTTTTTCCTTTCCCGATGAGCGACAAGCATTGCTGACAGGTGTCTGGTATGAATCATGAGGGGGAACGCTGCGCCAAATGTTAAATAAAAAAACGGCATGGGTTCCCCTCCAGGGGCATACCAGGCCCTTAGGTCTGGTATGGATTTTAAGGGGAACCCCCTATGCCGAAAAAAGCATGTGGGTCCCCCAAAATCCATACCAGACCCTTATCCAAGCATGCAGCCTGGCCGGTCTGGAAAGGGGGTGGGGACAAGTGAGTGCCCCCCCTCCTGAACCGTACCAGGCCGCATGCCCTCAACATGTGGGGAGAGAGCATCGTGTCAATATCGAAAGAAGAGAAGAGAAAACAAGACGACGGAGAAGACCGGGCCACCGCTAGAAAAAGAGCAGCAAAAGGGCAGAAGATAGTGGAGGAGCCTGGCAGAGGAACCAGAGAGCGGGAGAAGAACTGGACACCGGGAGAAGAGAGTAGAGAAGTCGGAAGAAGACCCACGGAGCTGCCTAATAAATTACTTTAAAAACCTGTCTAGTGTGTTTTTTTATTTTTCCCCCAGGTAAATGGGTAGGGGTACGATGTACCCCATACTCATTCACATAGGGTGGGAGCCGGGATCTGGGGGCTCCCTTATTAAAGGGGCTCCCATATTCCGATAAGCCCTCTGCCCGCAGACCCCGACAACCAACGCACGGGTTGTCGGGAAGAGGCCCTTGTCCCCTTTAACATGGGGACAAGGTGTTTTGGGGTGGAGGGGCTGCAGGACGCCCCCCTGCCCCAAAGCGCCTACCCCCCATGTTGAGGGCATGCAGCCTGGTATGGCTCAGGAGGGGCGGGGGCGCTCGCTCGTCCCCACCCCCTTTCCTGACCAGCCTGCGTGCTCGGATAAGGTTCTGGAATGGATTTTGGGGGGACCCCCACACCGTTTTTTCGGCATAGGGGGTTCCCCTTAAAATCCATACCAAACCTAATGTATGGGATGTCCCAGAGCAATGCTATCTGAGGGGAGGGAGACACAAACAAAAGTAGGGGGCCATCAGACCTGACACCCTACGGACCAATACTGCTGCCTGCAGCACACTGCGCCCAAAGGCGATATCCTCATGCCTTCCTACATTCACCTGATAGAATCTGGTGACCATATGGACTGAAGACCAAGTTGCAGCCTTGCAGATTTGAGCCATGGAGGCTTGGTGATGCACTGTCTACGAAGCACTAACAGTCCTGCTGGAGTGTGTTTTGAATTGAAAAGGTGGAACATACCTTTTCAACCATAAGCTTGAATAATTACTTGCCGAATCCACTTGTACATAGAAGATTTTGATGCTGCCTGTCCTTTTCTAGGACCTTCAGGCAACACAAACAAAACATACATTTTTCAAATCTGAGCAATTGCCTTCAAATAGACCTTGACTGCTCTCACTACATCAAGAGAATGTAGCGACTTTTCCTCCGTAGAACATGGTTCTGGAAAAAATGAAGGTAGAACAATATCCTGGTTTAAATGAAAACCTGAACCACCTTCGGCAGAAAGCTAGGATGAGGACACAATACCACCTTATCCTTATGAATATTTAAATATGGCTCTTTACAAGAAAGAGCAGCCAATTCTGATACCCTTCTTGCAGAAGATATATTGCAACCAGAAACCAACTTCCTTGTCAAAAGGATCAAGGGAGTATGTTGTATCGGCTGAAAGGCTGTTTTTGTAAAACTGACAAAACAAAATTTAAGTCCCAAGGTTTTAAGGGTAACCTAACTGGCAGACTAAGCCGTGCCACCCCCTGTATAAAACTACAGACCAGGAAATGTGAAGCAAGTGGTCATTGGAACAATATTGATAAGGCCGAGACCTGGCTTTGATGATACTCAAGGCCAGCTTCATTTCTATTTGCAGAAAAGGCAAGGATTCTACCTATAACATACTTTCTAGGATTCCAACCCCTGGACTTACACCAGGAAACATATGCTTTCCAGACTCTAATATAAAATGACTCTGGAAGCTGGCTTCCTTGCATTAATCAAGGTAGATATCACTGAGCCTGAAAGCCCATGATTCTTCAGAATGTGGGTTTCAATAGCCAAACCGTTAAATTGAAACACCAGTCCCTGCGATAGCAGGTCTGGACATAGTGGTAAGGTCCATGGGGCCGCTACCACCATCTTTACGATCTCTGCATACCAAAATCTTCTGGGCCACGCTGGGGCCACAAGAACCACCAACTTCCTTTCCTGCTTGATCCTGCAAAGAAGTTGTGGTAGCAGCAGAATAGGAGGGAATGCATAAATCAGTGAGATCTGATCCCACGGGGTCACCAATGCATCTGTTCTGTATGCGAGTGGCTCCCTTGTTTTTGACACAAAGTTGCAGACTTTGTTTTTGAACCTGGACACAAACAGATCTACGTCCAGGATCCCCCATCTTTGGCACATAGCCAGGAGGATGTTTGGGTGAAGGGACCATTCTCCCGGGAACAACTGCTGAAGACTCAAGTAGTCTGCCTGACAATTCTCTAACCCTGGAATGAAGATTGCCAATATGCAGGGCACATGCTTTTCTGCCCAGGTTAGGATATGGTTTACCTCTCCCTGGGCTGCATGACATTTGGTGCCCCCTTGGTGATATAAGCCACTGCTGGGGCATTGTCAGATTGAATCCTGACAGGACAAATCCGCAACCTAAATATCCAGGCCCTTAGGGCTAGGCGTGCTGCCCAAATCTCTAGAATGTTGATGGGCAAGGTCCTTTCAGTTCTGGACCGTTTCCCTTGGACAGTCGCCTCTTCCAGGACTGCTCCCCAACCCGCAAGGCTGTTAGTTGTTGTTACCACCTTCCAGGTAACTGGTAAGAAGCATTTCCCCTTCTGCAGATTCTTGGACATCCTACACCAACTGAGGCTCTGGCGCACCCTTTGGCGACAGAAGCATTTGAAAATCTAGTGCTTGGACCTTCTTGTTCCAGGTAGACAGAATACTGTTTTGCAGCAGTCTTGAATGAGACTGAGTAGAGGAATCACTCCAAATGAAGCCACCATCTTTCACAACAACCTCATGCAAAGGTGAATAGAAGGACCCTTCTTTGCCCTGACCACCTGAACCAGCTCCTTTATGGAACTGGTCTTTGCCTGGGGTAAAAACACCCTCTTCTGGGCTGTATCTATAACTAGACCCAAGAACTGTTATGCCCTGTACACACGGTCAGACTTTCTGATGGAAAATGTGTGATCGGAGCTTGTTGTCGGAAATTCCGACCGTGTGTAGGCTGCATCAGACTTTTTCCATCGGAATTTCCAACACACAAAGTTTGAGAGCTGGATCTAAAATTTTCCAACAACAAAATCCGTTTGCGTAAATTCCGATCGTGTGTAGACAATTCCAACGCACAAAGTGCCACGCATGCTCAGAATCAAGCAGAAGAGCAGCACTGGCTATTGAACTTCATTTTTCTCGGCTTGTCATATGTGTTGTACATCACCACGTTCTTGACATTCGGAATTTCCGACTAACTTTGTGTGACCGTGTGTATGCAAGACAAGTTTGAGCCAACATCCATCGGAAAAAATAGGATGGATTTTGTTGTCAGAGTGTCCGATCGTGTGTACAGGGCATAAGTCTTCTTAATGTTTTTTAAAGAAGATCTCTCTAGGTTGAGGACCCAACCTAGGTATTCCAGGTAGTTGATTGTGTTAGGGAAATTTGTCTGTAAGCTATGCACACAGCCATATCTCCTGTGCTAATAAGCAGTGGCATCACTAGGGTTGGTGTCACCCGGTGCGGTAAAACATGGTGTCCCCCCCTCCACCAACTATAGTCGCCCCTCTGTACAGACCCCCTCCTTCAGTACTGACCTCCTTCCAAGTATAGTTCCCCCTCATTACAGACCCTCCCTCCACAAAGTATAGTCCCCCCTTAGTATAGACCCCCCACTTAGTACAGACCCGCCTTCCTCAGTATAGACCCCTCACAAAGTATAAACCCCCTCCATCAGTACAGACCCCCCTCAGTACAAACCACCCCATCCTCCATCAGTACAGACCCCTCCCCCCAGGTCAAAGCACCTCCTCCATTAGTACAGATCCCCCCAGAAAAAAGCACCCCCTCCATCAGTACAGCCCCCCCAGGACATACCACCCCCCTCCATCAGTACAGCCCCCCCAGGACATACCACCCCCCTCCATCAGTACAGCCCCCCAGGACAGACCGCCCCCCTCCATCAATAGAGCCCCCCAGCACAAGCTACCCCCCAGGCCATACCACCCCCCTTCATCAGTACAGCCCCCCAGGACAGACCACCCCCCTCCATCAGTACAGCCCCCCCAGGACAGACCACCCCCCTCCATCAGTACAGCTCCCCCAGGACATACCACCCTCCTCCATCAGTACAGCCCCCCAGGACAGACTACTCCCCTCCATCAGTAGAGCCCCCCAGCACAAGCTACCCCCCCTACATCAGTACAGCCCCCCAGGACAAACTACCCCCACTTTATCAGTACAGCCCCCCACCTGTCCCAACACCGTGGAGGACACCCCCACTATCGCAAACCAACACCCCTTCCCCCGCCCATTACCGCACCAGCTCGGGCGGCTCAGGACAGGTACATGGAACACCCGGGCAGCAGCTGGAGAGGAGAGGACAGTGTGCAGCCACCTGGGTGGAGAATGGATTGTGACAGGCTCAGGCAGCAGCGCCGTAGTGAGAGACAGAGAGGAGGAGGAGAACACCCGCAGTGTGGAAAACATGGTCACCACAATTGTTGTGGAAAATTTATGAAGATGTATTTTAATGTAGTGTCATAAGAGTCTCTGGCTCTTCTGGTTCTTCCTCCGGCGTTCTCGTCCAGCATCTCCTCCGCGGCGTCTTCTATCTTCTTCTCCTCGGGCCGCTCCGCACCCATGGCATGGGGGGAGGCTCCCGCTCTTCTCTTCTTCTTTTCTTCTCTTCTTCTCTTCTTCATTTTCTTCTCCGGGCCGCTCCTCAACCCATGCTGGCATGGAGGGAGGCTCCCGCTGTGTGACGGCGCTCCTCGTTTGACAGTTCTTAAATAACGGGGCGGGGCCACCCGGTGACCCCGCCCCCCTCTGACGCACAGGACATGACGGGACTTCCCTGTGGCATTCCCCGTGACGTCACAGGGAAGTCCCGTCAAGTCACCGTGCGTCAGAGGGGGGCGGGGTCACCGGGTGGCCCCCCCCGTTATTTAAGAACTGTCAGACGAGGAGCGCCGTCACACAGCGGGAGCCTCCCTATATGCGAGCATGGATTGCGGAGCGGCCCGGAGAAGAAAATGAAGAAGAGAAGAAAAGAAGAAGAGAAGAGCGGGAGCCTCCCCCCCATGCCATGGGTGCAGAGCGGCCCGAGGAGAAGAAGATAGAAGACGCCGCGGAGGAGATGCTGGACGAGAACGCCTGAGGAAGAACCAGAAGAGCCAGAGACTCTTATGACACTACATTAAAATACATCTTCATAAATTTTCCACAACAATTGTGGTGACCATGTTTTGGTCTAAGTGGGCTACCGACCTGTCTATCAAGAGCAGGTCAACTAGGTATGCTACAATTGTTATACCTTGAGTCCTTAATCTGGCCAGAGGAAGGGTCAGATCTTTTGTAAACACCCGAGGTGCAGTAGCTAGACAGAAAGGCAAGGCTACAAACTGAAAATGGAGCCTTTCTACTTTGAAACGCAGATATTTCTGGTGATAGGGGAAAATAGGCACATGCAGGTATGCATCCCTGATTGAAGCCAGAAGCTCTCCTCCTTGTAGGATGGAGACAACAGATCAGATTGACCCCATGCGAAAAGAGCGGATATTCAGAAACCGGTTTAGATCCTTGAGATCTAGAAAGCGTCTGATATCCCCATTTGGTTTTGGCACCGTGAATAGGCTTGAAAAACCCGAACCCCTGCTCCTTCGCGGGTACCGCCATGATCCCCTTTTTGAGACAAAAATTTGGTCTAATGCTTGAAAGAGAGACTTCTTTTTTCTCTGGATCCTTGGACATTTGACCTGAGGGCTCGGAACTCTAGTCTGTAACCTAGAGCTATTGTGGAGACCACCCATCTGTCTCGAAATTCTTCCTGCCAGACCCTTGAGAACTGCAAAAGTCTTTCCCCCACTCGAACGAGCAGGGACACCCCTTCATAAGGATGCTTTAGCATTCTGTCTTGTAGGTTTCCTCCCTTCTTTTGTCCCTGGGGTTGACTCTGAGGTTTACCTCTTGAACCTGACAGTGGAGGCTGTTGTGACTGCCTGGAGGCTGATGCCCCTGGCACTGGAGAAAGAGCCTGTTTAAATGAGGGACATTTACTCCTTTTCTTAACTGGCAAAAGGGTACTTTTCCCACTTGATATCCTTTGGATATATTTGTCCAAATCATCCCCAAACAGCTTTTCACTGCAAAAAGGATTGGCATATCTCAATTGCCACCACTGCAGGTTGAGCTACTGAACCTGCCAAAGAAAAAATGTTTTTTTTAACAGGAATTCCATTTTTTATCAGTTGTATTCCTAAGCATTTGTGCATTGTCAACCAGACAAGTCAAACTTATATTTACAGAGGATATAGCAGTGTCAATTGCTGGTATACTTTTCCTCTTAGTAATTTTTTTCCTCCATAGGATAAAGTGTTAAAAAAAAAATAGGAGGGGAAAAAATGCTTATCTGGGTGATCCCACACAGAATACATAAGCTTTTCCAGCAATGAATGGACAGGAAATGCATGCAAGCTTGAGGAGGCTTTTAGTGACCTAAACTTTAAATGTGGAGCGGACCATTTCAGTAAGAGATTACATCGGCAATTTCTCAGCTTGTGAAGCTGAAGAAGGTCCTTTCCCACCTTGATCCCTCAGAAGAGTCATCAGTCTCATCACAGTCCCCTGAGGGGGATTCATCTTCCCCCTCCCACTGTTCCTCTGTTTGAGGGTCCTGCTGGTAGAAGGGGACCTAATGCGTTTTCTTCCACACTGTGTAGATTCAAATAAACCTTTCCTTTAATCCAATCATGGCTGAGGAGAAAACCTCCTCAGTAAAATAGACAGGGGCTGAAATGTCGGAAGCAATTGCAACCCCTGACGACCGACGGCTCACTCTGACCAGCCTTCCTAGGCCCTTCAGGGGGGATGGCGTTGCAGAGGGAGGCCTTAGAGCCTGAGGGCGAACCCTTTGAGCCCTTGTTTTTTGGGGTACTTGTACCTCCCCTTCTGACCATAGTGCTAAGCACAAATGCAGAGGTATTACCAGAAAATGTACCCACCACTGAGCAAATAGTCCAGCAACTGCCGCTGCTATCAAGGCTCAGCCTGATGCTTAAGTAAAAGTGTCCTTGGGATGCCTGTGTCACCAACACTTACATGCCCCGCCTGCTCTGTGTCCCTCCATCAGCTCAATGCACCTGCAAAAAAGCACACTTATAGTCTGCACAGCCCCACGTTGTGGATGTTGAAGCATGCCAATGCCACGCCCCCCTCTGACTTCCCACCATGCCCCCCTTCACTTTTTTCAAAAAAGACTGCTTTCCCGCACAAGCGGGGCTCCGATCTGACAGGATCAGCATACAGGGGCGGCTGGCGTGGAGGAGAGCTGCTGGAAGAAAACCACCGTACTATGGCAGTGGCGGTGGGCCATACCGCCGACTAACCCATGCTCCCTCGACCTCCTGGAGAAAGAAACACTAGTTCAGGTGGGGAATTCCAAAAGAAAAGCCCCCCTTCCGACTTCTTACCTGAGGCTTGGGCTGGAGGAAGCGTGCAGCTTGTAATGACACAGAGCGAGATCTGACAAGCATGGAATCAGGTACATGCTCTTGACAGCCCCCGGTGGCGACTTTAGGCATGACATTTTACTTAAAGGAGAAAACCCATAAGAATTAGAAAATTCCATAGGAATCTCCACTTACCATATCCAGCTGCAGGGTTCTGTGGTAAACCAGACAGACCCAATCTTCACCACTCACGTGGGCTCCGTTTACAAAACCTTCAGGGACCGGGGCCCCTTTTCATCGGGGGATCCACACCCCTGGACCCATACAGCACCCCGCCAGGAAATATTGCTATAAAAAACAAGCACTGAATCCTTGGGTCCAGCTCTCTAAAAAGAGAAGCGTTACAGGCAAAACTTTGTTTCTTCCGCCACGAGGCCCGGGTACCATTCAATCCGGCCTGAAAAGACACTTTGAATGGATCCAGTTGCATGGCTATCCGAGCAAAGATTTCTCCAGCGGAGCTCAGCACAGCACATCTTTACTTGTGATCAACACCTTAGACACTGGCAAAAAAACTGAGGTACCCCCTGTAAGGGGAGGGCTTATATAGGGAGTTGAACTTCCTGTTTAGGGTGTGCCAGTGTCCATCACCTAAAGGTGGTCTATAACCCATGCAGTAATTACTGTGGCTCTGTGTCCCATGATGTACGATAAAGAAATCCTTTTACCTCTAGACAAAAAGAGTGTCCCCTTGTCCTTTGTGCTGACCTTCAAGTGAATAACTCACCACCAAGTTCACTATATGGACCACTTATGTATTTATACATGTTGATCATACCCCCCTTAATCTCCTCTTCTCAAGAGAGAATAAATTCAGTTCCTCTAATCCTTCCTCATAGATGAGCTCCCCCATGCCTCTTATCAGTTTGGTTGCCCTTCTCTGCACTTTCTCCAGTTCCCCAATATCCTTTTTGAGTACTGGTGCCCAAAACCGAACTGCATATTCCAGATAAGGTCTTACTAATGATTTGTACAGGGGCAAAATGATATCTCTCTCTCTCTGGGGTCCATACCTCTCTTAATACAAGAAAGGACTTTGCTTACTTCGGAAACTGCAGCCTGGCATTGCATGCTATTAAGCTTATGATCTACCAAAACTCCCAGATCCTTCTCCACCAATGATTCCCCCAGTTTTACTCCCCTAGTATGTATGATGCATGCATATTCTTAGCCCCCAAGTGCAGAACTTTATATTTATCAGCATTAAACCTCATTTGCCACATAGTCACCCAATTAGACAGAGCATTGAGGTCAGCTAGTAAATTGAAGACATCCTGTAAGGACGTTTTTTAACTGCAAAGCTTGGTGTCATCTGCAAAGACAGAAATTGTACTTTTATTCCCAGACCCTATATCATTTAAAGATATTAAAAAGTAAGGGTCCCAAGCTGATCCTTAGATGGTGGAAGGCGGTTGAACATCCAATGTTGAAGGAATGGATTGCTCAGATGGGAGACACCATACGGTTAGAGAAATACATCTTCCAACATAGGGGACGCCTGGGACAGTTCGACAAACTTTGGACACCCTGGCTGGATACCCTGGGCCTCTCCACTGTAGATCTCATACTGGATAGACTGTTGAATTAAACAGTATTGTCAGATGGATGGGGTGCCCTTGAAGGGGGTGAACACCCCTGCTTAGTAGAGTCCAGGATATTAAGATGATGTGCATATCATTGACATCAGGAGAGGAAATGTCTGAATTACACAATGTGAGGTGGAATTTGCAATCTTTGTAATTGAAATTGGAATGTATGACAGACACTGATGTTTAAATGTGAGCTGTAAAGTTTTTCTTTGATTTGTTTTCTAATAAACTTCTTTGAGAAAAAAAAAAGTAAGGGTCCCAACGCTGAACCTTGGGGTACACCACTGATAACCTTAGACCATTCAGAGTAGGGATGAGCTTCGTGTTCGAGTCAAACCCATGTTCGTGTGTTCAGTCGTTCGCCGAATTACGAATGATATGGGCCGTTCACGCCAAATTCGAGTGGCGCGTCACGGCCCATAATTCACTGCGGCATCACAGTGCATTGCTGGCTGATGATTGGCCAAGCATGCACTATGACCCGCATTCTTGGCCAATCACAGCACTGTGCTTACAGAGAGCCGTAATTGGCCAAAGCCAAGGAGGCTTTGGCCAATTATGGCTCAGGGGGTTTAGTACACGCCCCACACTATATAGAGCCACCTGCACGTTGGCCCTGTGTAGTGTGTTCCGGCGTTGAGACAGAGATAGAGAGAGAGAGAAACAGTGTCATTTGATTTAAGTTAGATAGAGTAGGCAGGTCGAGTCAGTTAGCTGCAGTTACAGTATATTGTGTATATATATATATATATATATATATATATATACACACACACACTGTATTCAGTTTAGCTAGATCCTGTTCTTCTCTTCCTAATATACTGACAGGCAGGCATTTTTACAGTATTTCCAGTTACTGTACTGTGTACCCTGCACAGTTTCACCTACAGTATAGCTACCTGCAGCCAGGTGATTGTGTAGGCTCTGTGGCAGAACGTTGCCCTGCCAGGGTCTAGAAGGAGGATGTGACCCAGAATTCTCAACCAGACGGGTTGAGGGGCTCCAGGGAGCATGTAACATGAAGAGGAAACTGGCCTTTCAGTTTCCTCAGTATTTTGTAAAGTCCACTTTGGGACCTGGAGCCCAGGGATTTCTGAGAGATCCGGGTGGGATGAAATCCCTAGTCCTGGGTCCTGATTTTGAGAACAGCCAGCATACTGATTGGTCAGGTGTGTGCTGGGCGTTTAGTAGTAACCTGGCCATGGCTCTGGGCTTCACCCGGCAGATAGGAAGTCTGAGTACCAGGAGTCAGGAGGGCTCCACGGGGGAGCCAGTGCAGCAAGAGGCTGTTAGCTGTGTGCACCAAGGTGGTCAGTGAAATAGTCTGTATCAGACAGACAAGGGCCTGGAGTGTAAGGCCAGAGCTGCAGTGCTACAAGTGAGAGCCATCTAGGCTGAATGTAGTTTTGTTGATGAAAAGGAATGCTGAAACCCCTGCGAGGGAAACATATCTTTATTGAACTTTCTTTTAATAAAAATGGGCAAACAAAGCCCTTAAAAAGAAGAACCAGCAAGTGGCGGTGTCCTTCAAGCTCTACATTTGATGCTAATCCTTTACAGCTCACAGCCAAGTACTTGTGGGCAATCTGCTATCGGTACACCGACGTCAGATTGTACAATTTATAAAAGAACCACGCTAAAAATTAAGCATTCAGTGGATCCTCAAATATTTCAAATGATGTAATATGGTCAATATAATATATTGAATTCTGAACTCAAATATCAACACAATATATATGTGAAAAATTAAATAATCAAAGAAATGTGCTATAAAACTAGATACAAATAAATATGAAGAGTGACAAAAAGGATAAAGTCCGTGACATTAAAAGTGACTTCTGATATCAACAGTCCTTATTGCAATTAGTTCCACCAATAGTGATTAAAAACTTTAGTGAGTAAAAACATCTTGTGAGAAGAATCCACCACCTATGCAGATATATGTTTACCAGAGGTAAGCTGTAATGAAGCTTATGCCAGAAATCCACTCAGTGGGGACACCACCATCTGTCTCAGGATCACCCGGGACTCACCGACAACAAGGCCAAATACCTCAGCAATGGGAACCCAGGGGAATAAAAAACACATCCTCCATAGTGTGAATCCGCGAGAGCGGAGCTGCCTCTTCCTTCCTAGGCCGGCCTCTCACACACACTCACTATAGTAATGAACTATAATAATAATGATGTCTCCGGGGGGCCCTCAGCACAATGTGCTGAGGGCCCCCCGGAGACATCATTATTATTATTACTGGCCATTCATTACTATAGTGAGTGTGTGTGAGAGGCCGGCCTAGGCCCACAGACTGTCCCTTTCCCATTCATTGGAGTACCAGAGCGGACTTCATCCTTCTCCTCACCAATAAACCAGCCACACCATCATCACCTCCACCACCAGCACTACACAGACCGAGGGGGCCCACACCCGCCCACCGGGGGGATTTCTATGTGAAGCTCCGTACTGGATTACTCTCATTGGATCGTTGTGAGGAAGAGGCAGCTCCGCTCTCGCGGATTCACACTATGGAGGATGTGTTTTTTATTCCCCTGGGTTCCCATTGCTGAGGTATTTGGCCTTGTTGTCGGTGAGTCCCGGGTGATCCTCCCTCTATGCTGAGACAGATGGTGGTGTCCCCACTGAGTGGATTTCTGGCATAAGCTTCATTACAGCTTACCTCTGGTAAACATATATCTGCATAGGTGGTGGATTCTTCTCACAAGATGTTTTTACTCACTAAAGTTTTCAATCACTATTGGTGGAACTAATTGCAATAAGGACTGTTGATATCAGAAGTCACTTTTAATGTCACGGACTTTATCCTTTTTGTCACTCTTCATATTTATTTGTATCTAGTTTTATAGCACATTTCTTTGATTATTTAATTTTTCACATATATATTGTGTTGATATTTGAGTTCAGAATTCAATATATTATATTGACCATATTACATCATTTGAAATATTTGAGGATCCACTGAATGCTTAATTTTTAGCGCGGTTCTTTTATAAATTGTACTTATTTGATTCTTCTACCTGAGAATTAGAACTGCAGCTTGGGGGTGTAGGGAAGCGCAGTAATTTTTTATTTTTCTTTGGTTATTTTTCTGACGTCAGATTGTACCAGGCAAATTTCCCTGCCCAAGCTGCTGCACCGCAGAAAGAAATTTGCTCCCAGCCATCCACATGCCCAGCGGTTGAATGCTAGCTTGGCAAAATTGCTAGCACTTCAACTGCTACCTTTTCAGTTGGTAGAATCTGTGCCCTTCCGTGAGTTTGTGGAATGTGCGGTTCCTCAGTGGCAGGTTCCCAAATGCCACTTTTTCTCACGGAAGGCGATTCTGGCTCTCTACCGGCATGTGGAAGGCAATGTCTTGGCCTCGCTGGACAGGGCGGTCAGTGGTAAGGTGCATATTACCGCTGACTCATGGTCCAGCAGGCATGGAAGGGACGTTACCTAAGTTCCACGGCGCATTGGGTGACTCTGCTGGCAGCTGGGAAGGATGCAGGACAAGGTGCAGTAGTGTTGGAGGTTGTTCCGCCACCACGCCTCCAAAATGCCACTACTGGTGATTCTGACACACCTCTCTCCACCCCCTCCTCTTCTTCCTCCATGGCCTCTTCCTGTGCTTTGTCCTCGGAACCAGCGGTGCTCCGTAGGCGTTCAAGGGGCTACGCAAGTACGCAGGCCAAAAAATACCATGCGGTGCTTGAGCTGGTGTGCTTGGGGGACAGGAGACACACTGGGGCAGAGATTCTGTCAGCTCTGCAGGGGCAGGTTCAGAGGTGGTTGACGCCACGCCAACTTAAGGCAAGAATGGTGGTTTGCGACAATGGCACCAACCTCCTCTCTGCCCTCCGACAGGGACAACTGACTCATGTGCCCTGTTTGGCTCACGTCCTTAACTTGGTGGTGCAGCAGTTCTTTGGCAGGTACCTGGGCTTACAGGATGTCCTGAGGCAGGCCAGGAAAGTCTGTGTGCATTTCTGCCGGTCATATAATGCCAGTGCTCGGCTGGCAGACCTCCAAAAGGAATTTAACCTGCCTAAGAACTGCCTAATCTGTGACATGCCCACCAGGTGGAACTCAACATTGGCCATGCTGCAGCGACTGCACACACAGCAGAGGGCAATCAATTAGTACCTGTGCGACTATGGCACCAGGACAGTGTCAGGGGAGCTTGGTTTTTCTTCCCCACGCCAGTGGGCCATAATCCGGGATGCAAGCACTGTCCTGTCACCATTTGAGTTGGCCACGAGGATGGTGAGCAGTGACAGTGCATGCATCAGTGACACTGTCCCCCTTGTCCACCTGTTGGAGCACATGCAGCGTGGAATAATGGACAGGGCACTTGAGGCAGAACAGAGGCAGGAAGAGGAGGACTTCCTTAGCTCTCAAGGCCCCCTTTATCCAGACAGTGTTCCTGCGTGCCCACCAATCACACAGGAAGAGGATGAGGAGGAGGAGGATTGTGTTAACATGGAGGTGGAGCCTGGCACTCAGCATCAGCAGCAGTCTTTAAGGCACTGGTTCTCAACCCTTCTAGTGCTGTGACCCCTTGATAAAATTTTCCAAGTTGTGGGGACCCCTAATAGTAAAATTATTTTCATAGCGCGGGTTGTCAGCACCCAATGCAAGACAAGTAATTTGTGCCCCTAACCCACAGACATTTAGCGCTCCCTGAGTCCCTTCCACTTGTACACTATTAAAACCCCTTATTGGTACATTTTAGGATGTACCACTCCTTTCTTTTTCATCTCCTTTCTTTCCCTTTTATCCCTCTCTATCCTAATTTCTTGTTCCCCCCCCCCCCCATCCCTCTCTCTAGCTGTCTTGTTCTTTCTCTTATTCTTTCTCTCCCTTTTTCTTTGTTCCTCCCCCTCTTTTCCTCTCCCTTTGTTCCTACCTCTCTATTTTTATTCCTTCGCTTACTCCTTGGTTGGGGGAATGGGATGAGCGGCAGTGCTTGGGGAAGTTCTGATCAGCCAACTTAGGTGCTCTTGATCAAGGTCATCTGCTGATCTAAGAACTGTAGTGGGGACCTTTAATGGCAACTATAATCACAGGTAGTGCTACTCACTGTGTCTCCAACTTTGTGGTGTCTCGTAGCAGTGACACCCACAGTAGGTGACCGCGATATTGTGTCGATCTCGCCGCATTTCTCAGTGAGATTTGACACGGGAGCCAGCGCCGAGATGGCTCACTCATTTTCCTTTCCCGATGAGTGACAGGCAGTGCTGACAGCTGTCTGGTATGAAACCTGAGGGGGAACGCCGCACCAAATATTAAATGAAAAAACCGGCGTGGGTTCCCCCCAGGGGCATACCAGGCCCTTAGGTCTGGTATGGTTTGTAAGGGGAACTCCCTATGCTGAAAAATTGGCATGGGGGTCCCCCCAAAATCCATACCAGACCCTTATCAGAGCAACCCTGGCTGTTGGTTGTCAGGGTCTGCGGGCGGGGGGCTTATCGGAATCCGGGAGCCCCCTGTAATAAGGGGACCCCCAGATCCCAGGCCCCACCCTGTGTGAATGAGTATGGGGTACATGGTACCCCTACCCATTCACATAGGGAAAAGTGTCAATAAAAAAACACAGTACACAGGTTTTAAGAGTAATTTATTAGGCAGCTCCGGGGTCTTCTTCCGACTTCGGGGGTGGGGGGGTCTCTTCCGACTTCTTCCGGTGTTCCGCCTCTTCTCCTTGGCCCCTCTGCTATCTTCTTCCAGCTCTTTTGCCAGTGAGGGGCCCGGTCTGCTGCCACTGTCTCGTCACTTCTTCTCTTCTTCCGATGTTGACACGACGCTCTCTCCGGCTGGAATGCTTTGTGTGAGCTGTGGAGCCATTTATATAAGCAGTGACCCCGCCCCTTGTGACATCACGGTCCTAGCATGCACAGGGACTCTAGTGTCATAAGGGGGCGTGACCCCAGAGTCCCTGCGCATGCTGGGACCGGGGGTGAGGTCACCGCCTATATAAATGGCTCCGCAGCTCGCACAAAGCATTCCAGCCGGAGAGCGTTGTGTCAACATCAGAAGAAGAGAAGAAGCGATGAGACAGCGGCGACGAGACAGCGGCAGCAGACCGGGCCCCTCGCTGGCAAAAGAGCTGGAATAAGATAGCGGAGGGGCCCGGGAGAAGAGGCGGAACACCGGGAGAAGTTGGAAGAAACCCCCCCACCCCAAAGTCGGAAGAAGTCCCCAGAGCTGCCTAATAAATTACTCTTAAAACCTGTGTACTTTTTTTTTGTTTTTATTTAATTGACACTTTTCCCTAGGTGAATGGGTAGGGGTACCATGTACCCCATACTCATTCACACAGGGTGGGAGGCCGGGATCTGGGGGTCCCCTTATTCCGATAAGCCCCCCGCCCGCAGACCCCGACAACCAACGGCCAGGGTTGTCGGGAAGAGGCCCTTGTCCTCATCAACATGGGGACAAGGGGCTTTGGGGTGGGGGGGCCCGCAGGGTGCCCCCCCCAAGGCACCCACTCCCCCATGTTGAGGGCATGTGGCCTGGTACGGCTCAGGAGGGGGGCGCTCGCTCACCCCCACCCCTTTCCTGGCCGGCTGGGCTGCGTGCTCCGATAAGGGTCTGGTATGGATTTTGGGGGGACCCCATGCTGATTTTTCAGCATAGGGAGTTCCTCTTACAATCCATACCAGACTTAAGGGCCTGGTATGCCCCTGGGGGAACCCACGCCGTTTTTTTTTCATTTAAAATTTGGCGTGGCGTTCCCCCTCAGGATTCATACCAGACAGCTGTCAGCACTGCCTGTCACTCATCGGGAAAGGAAAACAAAGTTTTAATTTCCCGATGAGTGAGCCAGCGCGAAATGCACAGTAACCTGTCGCCGAGAACCGAAACACAATCTCGCGGTCAGGTACTGTATGCCAAAATAAGTTGATAGGGTCTCCTCCAGCCCCTCCCACTTCACATTCCTCACCAGTCAGCTGACCTCTAGTCTCTGCCCCCATGTCATGAACTGAATGGACAACTGCGAAGAGGCTGAGTGGGCGGCCCCGGGCTCCAGGAACAGCCCAGTGGCCCCTTGCAAATCATCATTCGACCCCTGAGGGGGTCCCGACCCCTAGGTTGAGAACCAATGCTTTAAGGGATCATTTACAGTTCCAAGAAACCCATGGACTTGTACGTGGCTGGGAGGAGGTGGCTGCAGATCATGTCAACCTTAGTAACCCAGAGGACTCTGGACCGAATGCCTCAGCAAACCTACGCTGCATGCCTCCCTGATCATGCAAAGCCTGCAGAAGGATCCTCTTATTCGTGGTATCAAGGAGAGGGATCAATACTGGCTGGACACCCTCCTTGCCCACGTTACAAGGGTAAGGTTGCGGACCTTATCTTGCCATTGCAGAGGGAGCAGAAGATGAAACATCTTCGGGAGGCCTTGCAGAAAGGTCTGTGCAACACGTTCCCAGAGACTGGGAGGTTACAAACTCCTGTTCCTGGACAACGTGTTGCTGAGGCTTCGGTCAGTCAAAGAAGGAGCGGTGGAGAAGGTGGCTGTCTGACCGATGCGTTCAGACAATTTTTTAGTCTGCAGCCCCAAGGTATGATCGGTTCCAGCAACCATCGCCAGCGTCTGTTTTACATGGTGCAGGAATACCTAGGGGCAAGATCAGACTTGGACACCTTTCCCACTGAAAATCCTCTGGGTTACTGGGTCTTGAGGATGGATCACTGGCCAGAGCTTGCACAGTATGCAATTGAGCTACTGGCCTGTCCTGCATCCAGCGTTCTTTCGGAACGCACATTCAGTGCTGCTGGAGGCTTTGTAACCGATTACAGGGTGCATCTGTCCATTGACTCAGTCGATAAACTGACCTTCATAAAAATGAATCAGTCTTGGATCACAACCAGCTACCAAGCACCTGATGCTGATGTAACCGAATATTTTTTTTGAAATGTCAGATCCCTTCAAGACTGCCTATGCTGATGCTGAGTGACTATCCCGTTACGCTGTATGATTATCCTCTTCCTCTTCAATGATCATGCTGATAGCTTGTAAGAACATTTTTGGTTCTGGGCGCTGCCACCAGAGGCTAAGCGCCAATTTTTCAGTCCCTGTGGCGTGTAATTACAATTTTTGATGCAATACTTTGCAGCAGGGCTCGTTCCTGCACTCCAACTAGAGTATCTGTGTGGGGTTGCAGTGTTGTGGCACCAGCACCAGTGCCTAAGGCCCAATTTTTCTGCCCCTGTTCACCTGGGACATGTAATTACAATTCTTGATCTAATATTTCACAGCAGGGCCCATTCCAGCGCCCACCAAGAGTAACTGTGAGGACTTACAGTGTTGTGGCACCAGCACCACCAAAGGCCCAATTTTTTTGCCCTCGTTCAACAGGTGCATGTAATTACAATTCTTAATCTAATATTTCACAGCAGGGCCCTGTGAGGGCTTACAGTGTTGTGGCAACACCAACACCTAAGGCCCAAATTTCTGAGTATATAGGGCAGGACTCTACTTTCAAACATCCAACTTACAAACGACTCCTACTTGCAAACGCAAGGAGACAACAGGAAGTGAGATGAAATCTACCCCTAGGAAGGGAAATCCTCTCCTGTAAGAGTTAATATGGGAAAAATGTTTCTCCTTTCCACTGATGCTTTATCACCAATCCTTGTTTCACTAAAACCCCCAAATTTTCAAAAAACATTTGTCATTGGGACAGAAAGTGAGGTGAAATCTTCTGAAGAGGCGCTCAGACAGCAAAACAAATGTCACAGGGGTAATAACCCTTCCCTATGTTTTCCAAAGAGTTTAAAATAGATTTTTTGGCTGGAGCTAAACACGTTAAAAATGTACCAGTTCAAAATTACAAACAGATTCTACTTAACAACAAACCTACAGTCCCTGTCTTGTTTGCACCGCCTGTATACTGCTGTTCAGAGTATATAGGGCCTGGTGGCCCCACGCCTTTCCTTTTTTAATTTGGGTGTGGGGTTCCCCTTAATATCCATACAAGACCCAAAGGACCTGGTAATGGACTGGGGGGTACCCATGCCGTTTGTCTCACTGATTTTCATTCAAATTGCCAGGACCCAACATTACATTAAAGCCGCAGGCAGTTTTAAATGACTTTTATTCCTTTAAAAATGTCATTTTGTGCAGGGACTGTTCTAAGCACATGCGCCACTTTACAGGCATACTATAGACACCCCCCAGGTACGATATTTAAAGGAATATTCCACTTTTTTTGTTTTACTTTAAGCATCATTAAAATCACTGCTCCCGGAAAAACGGCCGTTTTAAAAACTTTTTTTTGCATTGATATATATCCCCTGGGGCAGGACCCAGGTCCCCAAACCCTTTTTAGGACAATACCATGCAAATTAGCCTTTAAAATTAGCACTTTTGATTTTGAACGTTCGAGTCCCATAGACGTCAAATTTTCGGTCCGTTCACAGGTTCTGGTGCGAACCGAACCGGGGGGTGTTCGGCTCATCCCTAGTGGGGAACTGTGTCAAATGCTTTTGTAAAATCCAAGTATACCACAGCTACCCCTCTGTCCAAGTATGCCATGCCCACAGCCACTAATAATAGTAACATAAAATGTATGTAAGTGTCAGCATTCCATAAAAGAAAAAACAGGTAACACCGCTCCAGGTGATGGTAATGTTCTCCTTAATAATCAGGTGCTGGTCCAGTCTGTGATCTGGTTCAATGATTCTAAAGGCAAAAGCGAATGACTGCACTCCAAGAATAAGGAAGACATTTTATTGTGTTAAAAGCATCCAACATCGAAAATGTTTACAGAGGGGAGCATGGTTGATACTTCTTTGATTCTTCGTTGATATTTCTTTGCTTAGTCATAACCCTTAAGCACTAGCGAACAAACACCTTATATATTCTTAATAGGGATGAGCTTAGTGTTCGAGTCGAACGCATGTTCGACTCGAACATTGTGTGTTCTGTCGTTCGCCGAATTACGAACGTTATGGGCCATTTGCACCAAATTCGAGTGGTGTGTCACGGCCCATAATTTACTGCGGCATCGCAGTGCATTGCTGGCTGATGATTTGCCAAGCATGCACTATTACCCACATGCTTGGCCAATCACAGCGCTGTGTGTACAGAGAGCCATAATTGGCCAAAGCCAAGGAGGCTTTGGCCAATTATGGCTCAGGGGGTTTAGTACACACCCCACACTATATAAGGCCGCCTGCACGTCGGCCCTGTGTAGTGTGTTGCGGCGGAAACTGGAGAGAGATAGACAGAGAGACAGTGTCATTTGATTTAAGTTAGATAGAGTAGGCAGATCGAGTCAGTTAGCTGCACTTACAGTGTATTGTGTGTATGTGATTATAATAAATATATATATATATATATATATATATATATATATATATATATATATATATATATATGCATCCCAGGTGGTGTGTGTGTGTATGTGGATGTGTGTATGTGTGTATGTATGTATGTATATATATATTATATATATATATATATATATATATATATATATATATACACACTTGTGTAGGCTCTTGACGTATTTCCAGTTACTGTACTGTGTACCCTGCACAGTTGCACCTACAGAATAGCTACCCAAAGCCAGGTGCTTGTGTAGGCGATTGACGTATTTCCAGTTACTGTACTGCGTACCCTGCACAGTTACACCTACAGTATGGCTACCTGAAGCCAGGTGCTTTTGTAGGCTCTTGATGTATTTCCAGTTACTGTACTGTGTACCCTGCACAGTTGCACCTACAGTATCGCTACCTTAAGCCAGGTGCTTGTGTAGGCTCTTGAAATATCTCCAGTCACCGTACTGTGTACCCTGCGCAGTTGCACCTACAATATAACTACCTGAAGCCAGGTGCTTGTGTAGGCGCTTGACATATTTCCAGTTTCTGTACTGTGTACCCTGCACAGTCTCACCTACAATATAGCTACCTGAAGACAAGAACAGGTGTTTTCATACTAATACTACAGGCAGGTAGTTAATTCTGCTAGCTGCAGTATATATATACATCCCAGCTTTGTGCAGCTACATCTCACTGCAGGCCAATAGTATGTCTGGAAGGCCAACAAGGAGAGGCAGACAGTCACAAGCCACTAAAAGAGGGCAAGCAGGCTCTGTGTCTAGAGGCAACAGTGCTGGTCATGGACACGGTGCATCCTCATCAGCACATGGCCATGGGACGCGCTTGGCCTTTTTTTTGGCAGCTGGCCGTGTTAAGCCGCAACATGCCAAAGACTTGGCCGAGTAGATGACCAAGCCATCCTCATCCTCCTCATCCTCTATAACCCAGGCTCAGGGTATTTTGTCTGGCCAAGCAGCTGCCAACGCTGCCTCTTCCCTCGGCTCAATGCCATCAGTGACTCCTTCCCTAGCCCCAACATGTCCTCCTGAGGAGTCGCCTGAACTGTTTGACCACAGTGTTGAGTACATGCTCCAGGAGGATGCCCAGCGTTTTGAAGGCTCTGATGATGATACTCAGCTAGAGGAAGGCAGTACCGTGAGCCCAGAGAGAGGGGGTGCCCAAGAAGGACAGCAATCTGGCAGTCGTGCTCCCCCTGCTGCAGCATACTGCCAGGTTTGCTCCAGTGATGAGGAGGGAGGGGATGATGAGGTCACTGACTCCATGTGGGTGCCTGATAGGAGAGAGGAGGAGGAGGAGGCACATCACCAATGAGGCAGTATGCCCTCCAGGGGCCAGCCTAAGGGCAGCACACTGACTGCATCACACCACAGAGCTCCGCATGTGCAGGGCGCTGCTGTCTCTGCGCGTTATTCCAAAAGTTCTTTGGTGTGGGCCTTTTTTGAGACAAGTGCATCAGATTGCACTGCTGCTATTTGCAACATATGTCTCAAGTGTATCTCACGTGGCCAGAACATCTCCCGTTTGGGCACCACATGCTTGACCAGACATATGTTGACCTGCCATGCAGTTCATTGGCAATAGGGATGAGCTTCGAGTCGAACTCATGTTCGACTCGAACATTGGCTGTTCGCAAGTTCGCCGAACAGCGAACAATTTGGGGTGTTCGCGGCAAATTCAAATGCCTCAGAACACCCTTTAAAAGTCTATGGGAGAAATCAAAAGTGCTAATTTTAAAGGCTTATATGCAAGTTATTGTCATAAAAAGTGTTTTGGGACCCGGGTCCTGCCCCAGGGGACATGGATCAATGCAAAAAAAAGTTTTAAAAACTGCCGTTTTTTCAGGAGCAGTTATTTTAATAATGCTTAAAGTCAAACAATAAAAGTGTAATATCCTTTTACATTTCTTACCTGGGGGGTGTCTATAGTATGCCTGTAAAGGGGCGCATGTTTCCCGTGTTTAGAACAGTCTGACAGCAAAATGACATTTCGAAGGAAAAAAAACATTTAAAACTACCCGCGGCTATTGCATTGCCGACAATACACATAGAAGTTCATTGATAAAAACGGCATGGTAATTCCCCACAGGGAAACCCCGAACCAAATTTTTTTTTAAAAATGACGTGGGAGTCCCCCTAAATTCCATACCAGGCCCTTCAGGTCTGGTATGGTTATTAAGGGGAACCCCGGCCAAAATTAAAAAAAAAACGACATGGGGTTCCTCCTAAATTCCACACCAGACCCTTATCCGAGCACGCAACCTGGCAGGCCGCAGGAAAAGAGGGGGGACGAGAGTGCGGCCCCCCCCTCCTGAACCGTACCAGGCCACATGCCCTCAACATTGGGAGGGTGCTTTGGGGTAGCCCCCCAAAACACCTTGTCCCCATGTTGATGAGGACAAGGGCCTCATCCCCACAACCCTGGCCGGTGGTTGTGGGGGTCTGCGGGCGGGGGGCTTATCGGAATCTGGAAACAAGGGGACCCCCAGATCCCGCCCCCCCCTGTGTGAAATGGTAAGGGGGTACTTACCCCTACCATTTCACTAAAAAACTGTCAAAAATGTTAACAATGACAAGAGACAGTTTTTGACAATTCCTTTATTTAAATGCTTCTTCTTTCTTCTATCTTCCTTCATCTTCTTCTGGTTCTTCTGGCTCTTCTGGTTCTTCCTCCGGCGTTCTCGTCCAGCATCTCCTCCGCGGCGTCTTCTATCTTCTTCTCCTCAGGCTGCTCCGCACCCATGGCATGGGGGGAGGCTCCCGCTCTTCTCTTCATCTTCTTCTTTATCCTCTTCTCTTCTTTCTTCTTCTCTTCTTCATTTTCTTCTCCGGGCTGCTCCGCATCCATGCTGGCATGGAGGGAGGCTCCAGCTGTGTGACGGCGACTCCTCGTCTGACGGTTCTTAAATAACGGGGGGCGGGGCCACCGGTGACCCCGCCCCCTCTGACGCATGGGACATAACGGGACTTCCCTGTGGCATTCCCTGTGACGTCACAGGGAAGTCCCGTCAAGTCACCGTGCGTCAGAGGGGGGCGGGGTCACCGGGTGGCCCCGCCCCCTGTTATTTAAGAACCGTCAGACAAGGAGTCGCCGTCACACAGCGGGAGCCTCCCTCCATGCCAGCATGGGTGCGGAGCGGCCTGGAGAAGAAAATGAAGAAGAGAAGAAGAGAAGAAGGAAGAAGAGAAGAGGATGAAGAAGAAGATGAAGAGAAGATCGGGTGCCTCCCCCCATGCCATGGGTTGCGGAGCGGCCCGAGGAGAAGAAGATGCCACGGAGGAGATGCTGGACGAGAACGCAGGAGGAAGAACCAGAAGAGCCAGAAGAACCAGAAGAAGAAGAAGATGAAGGAAGATAGAAGAAAGAAGAGGCATTTAAATAAAGGAATTGTCAAAAACTGTCTCTTGTCATTTTTAACATTTTTGACAGTCTTTTAGTGAAATGGTAGGGGTAAGTACCCCCTTACCATTTCACACAGAGGGGGGGCCGGGATCTGGGGGTCCCCTTGTTAAAGGGGGCTTCCAGATTCCGATAAGCCCCCCGCCCACAGACCCCCACAACCACCGGCCAGGGTTGTGGGGATAGGCCCTTGTCCTCATCAACATGGGGACAAGGTGTTTTGGGGGGCTACCCCAAAGCACCCTCCCAATGTTGAGGGCATGTGGCCTGGTATGGTTCAGGAGGCGGGGCGCACTCTCGTCCCCCCCTCTTTTCCTGCTGCCTGCCAGGTTGCATGCTCGGATAAGGGTCTGGAATGGATTTTGGGGGGGACCCCACGCCGTTTTTTTTTTTTTTTGGCACGGGGTTCCCCTTAAAATCCATACCAGACCTGAAGGGTCTGGTATGGAATTTAGGGGGAACCCCACGTCATTTTTTTTTAAATTTTGGCACGGGGTTCCCCTTAATATCCATACCAGACCTGAAGGGCTTGGTATGGAATTTAGGGGGACTCCCACGTGATTTTTTTTTTTAATTTTGGTTCGGGGTTTCCCTGTGGGGAATTCCCATGCCGTTTTTATCAATGAACTTCTATGTGTATTGTCGGCAATGCAATAGCCGCGGGTAGTTTTAAATGGGTTTTTTCCTTCAAAATGTCATTTTGCTGTCAGACTGTTCTAAACACGGGAAACATGCGCCCCTTTACAGGCATACTATAGACACCTCCCAGGTATGAAATTTAAAGGGATATTACACTTTTATTGTTTGACTTTAAGCATTATTAAAATCACTGCTCCTGAAAAAACGGCAGTTTTTAAAACTTTTTTTTGCATTGATCCATGTCCCCTGGGGCAGGACCCGGGTCCCCAAACACTTTTTATGACAATAACTTGCATATAAGCCTTTAAAATTAGCACTTTTGATTATTCATGTTCGTGTCCCATAGACTTTAACGGTGTTCGCGTGTTCGAGCAAACTTTTTTCCTGTTCGCATGTTCTGGTGCGAACCGAACAGGGGGGTGTTCGGCTCATCCCTAATTGGCAAGCGTACCTAAAAGACCCACACCAAAGAACAAAGAGGACCTCTCATTGCTCCTCATCAGCTGGGATCTCCAACCCCACTATAGAATTGTAGAATTAGGTGTGTCACAGCCAAGTACTTGTGGGCAATCTGCTATCGATACACCAACATCAGATTGTACCAGGCAAATTTCCCTGCCCCAGCTGCTGTACCACAGAAAGAAGTTCCCAGCCATCCACATGCCCAGCGGTTGAATGCTAGCTTGGCAAAATTGCTAGCACTTCAACTGCTACCCTTTCAGTTGGTAGACTCTGCCCCCTTCTGTGAGTTTGTGGAATGTGAATACAAAGTTGCTTATGAATGGCTGAGAACTCCTTAGCACTCATTCTGAATCAATTTTGTCCAATGTGTGAAACATGGTGTCCATATCTCACAGACAGACTGAACTGCTGTTTATTGTATGTACCTTGTTTATATAGTGCTTCCAGCGGGTGCATCTGTTAGTGTATGAAATGGTTTGATTGGACCAGCTTGGCCCAAATCAGCTAGTTAAGGTGAAAGAAAAGCTAGAGATCAGCTTTAAAAGGTTAAAGTGGAGTTCCACCCAAAAGTGGAACTTCCACTCATTGTACTCCTCCCCCCTCCAGTGCCACATTTGGCACCTTTCGGGGGGAGGGGGGGCAACATACCTATCTTTCACAGGTATGGTTTCCCCACTTCCAGGACCCTTAGCATGGATATTGATGTCACGTCTGGGGCTCCTTCCTCCTCCCACGGCGACCGGGCCAGTAGGAGAAAGGAGTGGAGCCTTGAGCATGCGCAGTAGGGTTCCCAGCGTGAAGCCAAAAGACTACACTGCTGGGTTCCCTAACTCGCAATGGAGGCGGATTTAACCCAACAGCTGATGGAAACATCAGCTGCGGTGCCGACATCGCTGGACTCCAGGACAGGCAAGTGTCCAATTATTAAAAGTCAGCAGCTGCAGTATGTGTGTAGTATGTGTGCAGTAAGTGTGTAGTATGTGTGCAGTATGTGTGCAGTATGTGTGCAGTATGTAGTATGTGTGTAGTATGTTTGTAGTATGTGTGCAGTATGTGCAGCTGCTGGCTTTTAATTTTTGCAGCCAAAAAAGCAAGCCAAGCAGGCTTGTAAAGAGGCTTCAATATGGAACTCACAGAGGCATAGATACAAAGCTTATTTATAGAAAAGAGACACAATTCTAATAATGTATGGCTATTAGCCACAATAAAACTTTTATTGTGACAACGTTGTCATGATTTTTTAATATTGGTGAAGGTTTTACTGTTATTGTGGCTAATAGCCATACATTATTGGAATTGTGTCTCCTTTCTATGAATAAACTTTAGATCTATGGCGCTGTGTGTTCCATATTGAGGCCTCCTTACAAGCCTGCTTGACTTGTTTTCTTTTCTTTGCATATTCTATTTGGCTTTGGGAACCCCAAACTACTAAGTTTAGTCGGTAAAATAAATCCCATCTAAACTTTCAGTGTTGATATTTTCCCTATTTTATCATGTAATTTTAAAGGTTAAGTTCACCTTTTCTAGAGAATAGTCTATGCTGTCATGGGCTCCAGTACATATTAAAGGCCTTGCAGCTTTGTAAAACATTTATTATAATTATTGTCCTTCCTGTAGGCCATTTGGATCCCTCCAGAAACCGTGCTGAATACCTTCCAGTTAGTAAACCCCACATCCTGGCTTGTTGCTGGGATGCAAAAACTGTTGGATTTGCTCCTGTAATGCTATTATTCTAATAATTTTCACATCCTAACATAGCAGGATGTGGGGGTTACTAACTGGGAGTTTTTCAGTGAAACCTCTGAGGGGACCCCAATGGCTTATAGACATGACAATAAAGTTCATGAACATTTTATAAAGGTGCACAGTTTTATAATAACTACTGGGACCCCATGACTGCATAGACTATTTTCTGGAAAAGGGGAACTTACCCTGCTACAGAGAAATGGGGGGGGGGGGTAATGTGGTCACATGGTTTACAGTCCACAAAAAAGACATTAGTAGAAATGACACATTCCAAACTGATAAGGAGGATTTGTATGGTAATACAAGAGCAAATCTACCAAAGAGAAAGATAGATCAATAATAGTGGAGAGGAGTGCTATAAATATGTACTGTGTCTATCACTGATAATGGAGTTACATTTGGGATAATTAGTATCAATCATTATTTTATCACATTGTTGTCTGTAAACACAAAGTCCTGTTACCTGTCTGTGTGATCTCATCCAGAACGGCCAATAAATTAGGATGAGGATGACCTTTCTGTAGTGCATAGAGACATTTCCAGAGTCCAATCACAGCTTCTCTTCCCTGATCCCCAATATCTTGTAACAAGGAGTGAGAGAAGGAAGACGGGTCTTTTTCCATTGATCGGTATTTCTGGAAAATAGATCTTATTATTGTTCCATATCTGCAGGTAAAATGTTACTTCAATTTTTTTAGTTAAATATATAAAAATCATTCTGGGTGCTTTGAACACTCCATTCAGAAAAGAAAACATTGTCACCAGGAAGTTATACTGAGTGCTGCTGACACATGCCTGAACTCTGCCTGACTTTTGTGTGCTTTTAGTAATAGGACACTACCAGAGCCGCAGGCAAGAGAGAGACAACAGATCTGATTTGTACTATTAACCATGGCTTCAATCTTTACAACTTTGGCATCCAGTGCAGACATTCCCACTGTCAGCCTGATCTAAAATATCAGTTGGTGTGCAGGGGATGATAGGAATTTAAAATAAAAGAGATTTGTGGAATTTCACACAAGACATTTAAAAAAAATGACTTTGATTGTTTTTCAATAAGTGGTCTAATGAGAACTTTTACGGTTTATCTGTTTAGTGCTCTTCTTGAAGAATATTACTCTGAAGTACAGACTATGAAGCACATGATTAGTTTCCTCCAGTGGTTCTTCAGATGTCTAATGTTTTCACTTTTATACTGCAACTCTAATTCATGTTACTGCTGTTCACTACTCTGAGACCCCCCTGTACATCAGAACTATACCTCTCCAATCTGTAGGGAGGGTGAGCTTTGTTGACTGGAGAGTTCTAGATATGACTCGGCATAGGCTATGCCTGACCTCTGCGGACATACCACTGCTTCCACACAGATCGCAGGGGTACTTGTCTGCAAAGAACAGTTGTTGTAGAGGGACTACATCTGCAGTATAAAAAAATATGAACAGTAAGGCTGTGCATACTTATTTTATTTATTTACAGCATTTAATAGGATGGTCCATCTCTAAAGACAAAGGCATAATGAAATACTTACCTTAGAACGAGGCATCGGCAGCTAATCCCAGTCACCCAGTCACAGCACCGCTGCGAACCTCGGCGTGTCTTCTGGGTTCGCAGCTCCGGCGCTGTGAGTGCCCGGAGCCACAATGTCGTCACTCACACACATCCACATGAGAGACTTCTTTTTGGCAAGGTATGGCAGCGTCCGCTGGACCTTCACAGCACATGCTGACGTCAGCGGCTACATTCAAAGTGAATGTCTCCTAAACCGTACAGATATTATTTTTTTAACAATCAAAAGGTGCTTTATTGTTGTCTTATCGGGTAAACAAAACATACAGATTGACATAAAACAAAACAGAGATTGTTGATCATAGACAGTAGCAGGAAAAATAAAAGGGTATTTCCAGTAACATATATGTAGCGCACTACCCCCTTGGGGGCTACTAAGTTTTAGTTCTTTACCTTTGCCAATCGCTCCACTTCCAATCTCCCATGCACCCACATAACACCAAATAGTCAAAGTTACACTTTAAGTTTCTTTATTTGGGATTAAATACATGGGATCTCCAATGAAGTATATGAGATGTCCCATGAGGCCTCGTATCGTTGCCGGGCAGTTGCTTTAATACTTTCTTGGTTCCTTTCCTTTTTTATGTAATGCAGCACTCCCTGAATCCCACAGGTGAACATCACTCTGAATAATGTCTCCTGTAATGATTTCCCACTGCAGCTTATTGCTTCTTCTTTAAGATATCTGTCTGAGGATTTACTACTCTGAATAGCTCCTCCGCTTAACTCAATATGCTTCCTTAGGGGTATTGGTTCTTTAAGGTCAACACCTACACCACTTTCCTTATGACCCGCATACCAACATCCTTTAGGTACTTGAACATATTAGAAATTGTGGTCCTTGAATTTGCAATATAAGTTACTCTCTCGGCTCCTCTGGGTTTGCACCCCCTTTGCTCTCTCTGCCAATCAACAGTCCATGTTCTACTCACAGAAAGTCGATCACCCAGGTTTTCATCTGCCACTTTGCTCCTACTTCCTCCTTTTCTTGATTGACACCTCCCCGCATGGGAGCATCCGGTGGTTCCTTGTTGACTACATGCTGACTCCTTATCCAGGGCCTAGGCTCTCGGTCCCCCTGGATCCTTTGCTGGCACCAGGGCTCCAGGATCTCTGAACTCCAGAGCCGCTGGGCCTAACTTGTGGACTCTGAATCCTGAACTGAATCTGCGAACCCCTCCCAGAGCATGTGACCCTCTTTTATGTGAGACCTCCCCTTGACCAAAGAGATTAACCATTGGTCAATCCTCTCACATGGGTTTCCTGCCACTCAGGTCTCAGCCCATTCTCTCTCTCCAGCAAAGTCCACCGTGAAGCAGAGAAGGTTTTTCCTGAGCCCAAATGTAGGCAGCCACACCCCCTTCTATTCGGACACTTCCAACCCTGAATTACCATCCTGGCCTAGCAAAGAACACAGGCAAAGACAATTTTACCTGTCTCTATATCCTACTCTATCAAAAAAATACCATAAAGCACCTACCTAACGGTAGAGGGCGCTACATATATAACATACAGAATGCACTGTAACAAAAAGTGAACATATGGCTTGGACATGTAAAGGAAAATTGCAGACAGAAAGGACAGTGCAAGCATGCGGTTTAGGTAGAAGTCCATGGAGCCCATACCTTGTCATATTTCCACTGACACCCTATATTTATATATGTAATTCTGTACATAGGCAAGGCGGTGTCAATCAGTGCTTCCCAGGAGGAGAGGGATAGGGGGAGCTGGTGAGATCCATTTTAGGAGAATCTTTGTTTTGGCATAGAATAGGAGGTAGGAGATCAGTAGCTTTTGGTGATGAGACCGCTGTGCATCATTGTGCACCTCCAGCAGTGCTAATTCTGGGACCACCAGAAGGGACAGCTGTAACCTAAGATTCATTTCACCAAACACTGCTGACCAATAAGATGATGTAACCAGGCAATCCCAGAACATATAGAAAAAAGTCCTCACCCGTGTTTTACATCTAGGGCAGTTGGGGTCCTGGTCTGGGAAAATGTGGTGCAATCTCTGAGGTGTATAATAGATCCTGTGGAGGAATTTTACCTGGATGAGCTTATCCCTAGAAGAGATGACCAATCTAGGACCCTGATCCAGACAGTACTCCCAGCTCTCTTGTCTAAGGATGGTATGTCCCCATGCCAGACATCCCACAACCCATCCATTTTAGGGGTGCCAGTGCCCAGGAGTGCAGCGTATAAAGTCAAGAGAGGCTTGTCTAGTTTACCAGGAGATAGCAGTTCATCAATAGGATCTGCCTGGAGGAGAGGCACCTGAGGAAATTGTGTCCTAGCGGCATGTCGCAACTGTAAGTATCCAAACCGCATCCACTTGGGTAACTTAAATTTAAGAGAGAGGTCAGAAATTGAAAGTAAAGCACCATGAGGCATAACATCACCCACAGTGGCAATGTCATATCTAGCCCACACTTGTGGGTCTGGCAGAGTGCAAAACTGTGGCAGACTGGAGTTTCCCCACAGGGGATGGGCTGGAGACCATTGGTTAGGGCGTATAAACCGTCACCACCCACATAGCCTGTGTTGGACCTGGAACCCCTTGATAAGGCCTCGGGCCTCTGTAGATAGAGTTACATAGATTAGCCAAGGACCCCAACCAACTCGCTTCCAGGCAGGTAGCAGCATTTGATTTGGAGCCCTCAAACCACCACTGGACCATCACCAGCATTGCAGCCCAGTAGTAGATCTGAAAATTGGGCAAGGCCAAGATGGGCCAGAAGCCACAGGGTGGAGCGTGCCAGTCGAGGAGTCATTCCATGCCACAGAAAGGACCCCACACATTTATAAAAATCTTTAAATAAGGAAACAGGGACCCATGTTGGACAATTTCTGAAGTAGTAATTGAACTTAGGCAACATCACCATTTTAAAGGAGATTTATCTGCCCCAACAGATTAAGGGGTGGTTAGTCCAGGAGGAACATTTCCTCCTCAAGGTGGCCATCAGGGGGAGAAGGTTCTCCTCCAGGGAGTTAGTTGGATTTTTTGTCACAATAACACCAAGGTAAAAGAATTTGTCTACCCAGCGTAGAGGGCAGGGGGCGGCAGGTTTGACAGAATTATCATCAATGGAGAACAGAACCGATTTGGACCAGTTTTTGGTAACTTCTCAGGCATAAAAATTATCAAAAATCCACAAAGCAGCAAAACAGTGAGGGTCTAGCATCATTTAGATATATCAATGCATCATCCGCATTCAGGGACATATAAATGATAAAGTGCACACATGTACAACAATACAAACTGTGAAATATAATCAAATGTGCAAACTCTATAATCCATAAACATACATGTGCAAAAGATAAAAGAGTGAACAATACACTGCGGTGTGTGCCGTACACACAGCGCATAAGCCGCAATATAGACGTGCCAGCAAAAACTGTATATATGTCACAAATAAAAGTTCATATCATTCCTTGATGTGCAAAATAATAGTGACTCATTCCAATATTGCAGGTTTTGCAGTGGGGTGCTCAGGTGAAACAAAGGGGGGGGTTGGTGGCTTCTTCTTCGTGCATAGAAACACACACTAGTAAGCAGTGGCCCCTTACCTTAAGGTAATGAAGTAACAGCAAAAAATGGGTAATGGTGATGGCTGAAAATAGGGAGTGGCGCTGTGTTCTAAAGAGGGAGTATTGATATACAATTATCCTACTTTCTAAAGTGACTAGTGCATCAGTGCAACGATTCAATCCCCTCACGAGTGTAAATTAGCAGTGTAATAATAAATTAGTAAAACATTGATACAATAGTGTATACTATGAATGTAAAGTGATAAGTGTTAATTGGTGCAGAAAATATTGTAGACTGTATATAAATACGTTGATACAGTCATGATCCCATATATTGGACAAAAAAAAGAAAAAATCATATAATATAGACACTGATTGCTTTGTGGTGATCCGTCTTCTATAAAATCAACCCACTGTATAAGAATCCAAAGTGACAAGTGCAAAATTATGCTAAATAAATAATGTGGTGTTCAAACCACTGTGCAGTGGTGTGCAAAAATCCTAAACAGACTAAAAATATATATAATATATTCTTGAAATAAATTTTCAGCTGACTATATATCAAGAAAAAGTCCCATATGATGTGCAACAGAAAATGTTCATAAGATGATATAACGTGTCTTCAAACAGAATTCCTTCTTTGTAATAGAAAAAACATGCAGTAATTCTTAACACTCTCCCCTGATGTGATTGCACTCACCGGAGCGTTCTCCCCCTACAGGGGTATGAGCGTGAGATGTTACTTCCCAGATACTGATATCCTTTCGATTCCTCAGGTGCCGATATCCTTCCGATTCCAAATAGCCCAATCTAGGTCATCCGCTCGCAGGGGGCGAGGGAGGTGGGGGGAAGGACTCGCTGTCCCCTATTTCAGTCCAGTTCTCGGCCGGACATCCACTTTAGTGTGTTATATAGGAAATAGAAATAATCCACATAGCGTAACTCCGCTTTGATTATTTTATTTGTAAATAGTGATAAATAGTCCAAGGAGTACGACTGAATAACCAATAAAACTCAAAAGCTGATATCTAAAAATAGGAGAGGGAGCACACAGGCTCTCTTCCTCTCCATGCGATCTGGGAAAGCAGTGCTGCCTAGGACTGCCGCTTGCCTTCCACCAGTCGAGTAACCAAAACCACGATCTCAGGATGTGATGTTGTGCATGCCAAGATAGTCCCGTCTTACACCTTTCGCCATACGGACGTCATCGGTGGCGCCTCCAATTACGTCCGTATGACGAAACGCGTAAGGCGGGACTATCTTGGCACGCACAACGTCACATCCTGAGATAACACCACCTTATTTATTTAGCACAATTTTGCACTTGTCACTTTGGATTCTTATACAGTGTGTTGATTTTATATAAGACAGATCACCACAAAGCAATCAGTGTCTATATTATATGATTTTTTCTGTTTTTTTCAATATATGGGATCATGACTGTATCAACGTATTTATATACAGTCTACAATATTTTCTGCACCAATTAACACTTATCACTTTACATTCATAGTATACACTATTGTATCGATGTTTTACTAATTTATTAGTACACTACTAATTCACATTAATGAGGGGATTGAATCGTTGCACTGATGCACTTGTCACTTTAGAAAGTAGGATATTTGTATATCGATACTCCCTCTTTAGAACACAGCGCCACTCCCTATTTTCTGTTCTCATTCCCCTGGGGTTACACCGAGGTGTTCCCTACTTGCATAGGGGGGCAGCAGTCGTTCAAACACCCTGAAGCGCGGATCTACTCATAAATAAATGGTAATGGCTGTCTCTTCTTATGGTCCTGGGTCAGGATGTATTCTCTAGGGACCCTAGTCCCTCAATAGTTATCGAGGGAATGAGACAAGCGAAGGAAATACCAGATAGTGTAATACTGTTTAAAGTCTCAAAGTTTTATTCAAACATTAAATGGGTACTCACATCAGAAGCAGGATAAAAATAATGTGTCTCCAACGAGCGGCGAGCTCATAAGCCAATGTCAGTAACGAGTGCCTGTCCCATCCCTACACGTGACATCACACAACAAGTGACTTCATCAGGGTTTCTATGGACGAAGAAGAAGCCACCAACCCCCCCTTTGTTTCACCTGAGCACCCCACTGCGATACCTGCAATATTGGAATGAGTCACTATTTTGCACATCAAGGAATGATATGAACTTTTATTTGTGACATATATAGTTTTTGCTGGCACGTCTATATTGCAGCTTATGCGCTGTGTGTACGGCACACACCGCAGTGTATTGTTCACTCTTTTATCTTTTGCACATGTATGTTAATGGATTATAGAGTTTGCACATGTGATTATATTTCACAGTTTGTATTGTTGCATATATATTTTGTGCATGTTTAATTGCTTGTAATGTTATCCTTGCACTGTGCACTTTATCATTTATATGTATTTATCATGCCATACCACTACCTTTTATGTAATGATTTACAGCCAGTTCTAGGACTGACCCACTTGTAATGTGAGAGCTCCACTTACTTATTTGCAGTCTCTCACTACCCGTAGCAATATATTATTTATTCTGGGACTGTCCGAACTTTACTATTTATCTTTTATTGGGTTAGCGCAGCACCACCTCCCTTACTACACCTTTTTGATTATTTGGGTTGAGGCATACCCTTTCCGGTGCAGGCAGCTTTTCCATTTTGTTCTATTCTCCTTACATGATAGCGCAGGAATAATCATTCGTCATTTTCGCATACAGGGACAGCCTCTCTTTCAGCTTTCCCAGCCGAAGGCCCAGGACATCAAAATGGCCAGGGATTCCAGAGCTAGAGCAGACAAACTGGGGAGAGAGAAATATATTCCCCCTAGCCCAGGATTTAAAGGAGTCCCACAGCACAGGTGGAGAGGCAGCGTCCTGGTTATCTGTCCAGTAGTTACAAATAGAAGCAGTTAGCAGTTCCTGTAGGCGCTCATCATTCGCCCAAAATCTGGATAGTCTCCAAAGTCGGGATTCAGGGGGGTGGTCAGGGCAAGGGAGAGACACAGGGGGGCATGATCAGAGATACCCTTGGGAAGCACAGACATACCCCAGACAAAACCTGGTCTATTCTAGACAGGATCTTATACTGTGCGTGGCAGAGTGGCAAGTGAATTCTCTCAAATTTGGGTGCATGTGTCTCCATACATCCATGAGGGCAAAAGGTATCAGCCCACTGCCGAAGGTCAGGAGAGTCATGAGCCGAAGTATGCAATCTATCCATAGCAGATGAAGGGACCATATTGAAATTACCCATAAGATATACCGCATCAGTATCAAACTGTATCACAAGTTGCATAATAAGCTGTAGAACCTGAACTGAGGCCGGAGGTGGAACATAGATCCCCATTGGCACCACAGTCTTGTCATGTATATGGGCATGCATAATTACATATCTACCAGCCGTGTTGACTTCAATAAGCCTAAATGGCAATGTTTTTCTAACCAGGATGCTGACCACGTGAGCATAGGTGGAGTATGTGGTGTGGTAGTGGAGGCCCACCCATCATTTTTGTAAGGCAGATCGTTTTAGATCTCTGGAGATGTGTCTCCTGGAGGATAAAAATACGTGGGTTATGCTTTTGGAGGAACTGGAACACCAGGGACCATTTAACAGCGGAGTTCAGGCCCCGGACAGTCCAGGAAATCACAGTGAATTGAGACTTCGGAAGTGTGGAAAGATAAAACAGGGTGAAACACCAGCTCACAAGGGCAGCAGCCCAGTCACTGAATTATGAGAGGCAAATATATAGCACACATTGCACAGCATTACATACCCAAAGCCAAGAGGCATTCTAATGTCAGTTCCATATACATAAAAACAGAATGAAGCACCTTTTAAAAACAGAAAACAAAAAAAACTCAGAACAAAAACATTCCAACCCTCCCCCTCTCTGCATCCCCCACCCCAACCAAGGAATGCTTGTACCCTTAAACATATTACACCCAATGAGAGGAGGCATGGACCAGTGGGTGTAGTCAGTGGAGTTAGTCTGTCAACTTGGAGGAAATGATAACTCCACTTTAGAAGGTTCGTAGCAATAAGAAAATACAATGAAGGGCTTCTCCTGCATTTATAAGGAGAAGAAAAGATAAAAGAGCAAAACAAAATAGAAAAAATGAAACCGTTGATGGGAAAGTTTCATCCAGGAGAACAAGATACCTTCTGAGGAAATAGGAAGTATGGATGTGCAGCCAGAATAAGTGTCCCAATTCTAAACAAAGTGTCAGAAACCATGAATCAGACCAAGACAGAAGTATAGTTAAATCACACTTGTTTAATAATAATAATAAAAGTAAATAGAACAAATGTAGTCAAAGTTCGCTAACCGGAAAGGATAGTCAGACAAGCCAGGAAGTCAGGAAGCCAGGGATCAGTGTAGTGGAACAGCAAGCAGGATCCTGAACCAGAAGGGATGTCAGCCAAGCAAATCTTTAACAGGCACACAGGAGAGAGTCTCTGTGATGTTGACCAGGCGAAGGCAGAGAATATCTGGGCTGATGGCTTAAGTAAGCAGGACTGACGAGCAGGATATAATCAACAGGTGAGTCACTGTGGAAGGCCTCACTGTACCTCCTGGCTGCTTGGTAGTCATAGATGTTGAAACCTTATATTCATCAATCCCACATGAACTGGGTATGGAGATTATTGCAAAATTCCTGAATAAAAGAGGACCCAATTTTGCAAGCCTTAATAGCTTTGTACTACAGCTACTCTCCCACATCCTTACAAAGAATGTCTTTTCCTTTGACGGATCCCACTTCCTCCAGGTACAGGGGGTCGCTATGGGCACCTATTGTGCGCCCTCATATGCGAACCTGTACCTTGTGGGGTGGGAACGAGACCTATTTGCTGGTGATGGGCACTCAGACCTTTTTTCCTATGTGCTGCGGTGGTTCCGCTACATAGATGACATTTTGTTACTGTGGGCGTGACCAACAACAGCATTTAATGAATTTATGGCCTTTCTAAGTCACAATGACTATAATTTGAAATTCACTATGCAATCTAGTCTTACCACTATTGCATATTTTGATATCACTATTAACATCACTATGGATGGCCTGATCAGTAAATTATATAGAAAACCCACTGCGGGTAACACAATTTTACACGCGCTAAGTACACACCCCCAGCCCCTCATTCAAGGTATTGCCTTTGGCCAATACTTGCACCTTAAACGCAACTGCTCGAGTGATCTTGATTTAAAACAGGAGGCAGACAGTCTATACGAACGGCTCTTGGCCAGAGGATACAGCAAAACCAGCCTTAAAAAGGCTTTTAAAAAGGCTGTAGCTAAACCTAGGAATACCATTCTCTTTTCAAAACCCACACAAACAGATTCCAACGTAACAAGGTTCATAACCACTTACTCTGACCAACATCATATAATACGGTCGGTAATTCAAAGACACTGGCACATTTCGCTGGCAGATCCTATCCTAGCCAAATATATAGGACCAAAACCTGAAATCACCTATCAATGAACAGGATCTGTCAAAGATCGGTTGGTACGTAGCAATTATTGCAAAACCAATAATGTAACCCAAGATCCACCTGGTTTATTTCATGTGGGTTGTGTGATTTCTGTGACTTATTATTGGTGGGACCCTCTGTTCCCCACCCTAATGGCCGTACCCATGTTTTACGACACCACATCACTTACCAAAACTAAAGAAGAGATTTATATTATTTTCTGCAAATGTGGAGCTTTCTACGTTGGCAAAACCATCAGGCCATTTTGGAGGAGGATCAAAGACCACGTTTACTATGCTACTAGTGGTCTTCTTAACACCACTATGGGCTATCATATAGCCTTTAAACATAAATACAACCCCATGGTGTTTAAATTCGCTGCTCTTGATGTCATTCATGAAGACCCCCAAGGAGGTAATTTTGATAAAAGAGTACTCCAACGAGAAACTCAATAGATACATAGATTACGGGCCACTATGCATCCAGGTTTGAATGACACAATAAGTTTTAGACCTTTTCTGTAATATTACATCATTAATATGTAGTTCATTTCTACAGATTGGAGATGTCCGTGACATGCCTTTCCCCTCCTTTTTGTTTCCCCATGACATTGCGTTTCATCCGACAATTTTTTTGTATAGTATATACAACATATATATACGACAGTATATACATAGTCAACAAATAAAAGACCCTACAAATGGGCTATTGGGGTACCAGATGATATATAGTTAGTATGGATACTTTTTTATTTGTACTCTTAGCCATTTTGTAAACAATGGTAATATATTTTGTAATTGATTTGTATCTGTAAATGTTCATATGTATATCTGTTTTGTTTTTATTTAGCCTGTGTTGCCCACTCAGGGAACCTAAGGGTGACACAATGTGGTATCAATCCATATTAGGTGGCGATATTCAATTCATGAATTTTATGTCTCCCTGTATTTTTCTATAGAGGCATTCACAGCAGTGATATCCTCTATTTTTTTCCCACAGTTATTGCAAGTCTGCTCTGGTTAGCTACTTTTCTTCATGGGGACGCTCATGAATGCGGACCTATTGGAGTTCTATTTACCAGTTTGCCTACAAACCCCATAATTCACTCACTCACATTCACTCATTGTCGTTTATCCTGCATATGCACACAATGAGCGAAGATATGCTCACTGTGCCGCCTACGGTGTTTAAAGTATCTTTTTTCTGTTTGTGTGCAGTGCCTGGTCTGCACATGCGCACAACAAGCGGAGTCCCGCTCGCTGCCTACAATACCCACAACCCCTGTCTTAGTACGCCTGACACGATTACATCACATGACGCTGTCTCGGCGATTTGCTGAGACACTGCCGGTTAATATAAATAACCCTCATTTCTACACGGGCTTTGTGTGCAGCACCCGGCTGTCTCCCAGGGGCACGTCTGCTTACCTTATCCTCCATTTAAGTGCTATCTACCACTCTCTTTGTGCGAGCAATTTGGCTGTTACCAACGGTCTCTATAATATATACAGTGGGGATGGAAAGTATTTAGACCCCCTTAAATTTTTCACTCTTTGTTATATTGCAGCCATTTGCTAAAATCATTTAAGTTCTTTTTTTCCTCATTAATGTACACACAGCACCCCATATTGACAGAAAAACACAGAATTGTTGACACGTTTGCAGATTTATTAAAAAAGAAAAACTGAAATGTCACATGGTCCTAAGTATTCAGACCCTTTGCTGTGACACTCATATATATAACTCAGGTGCTGTCCATTTCTTCTGATCATCCTTGAGATGGTTCTACACCTTCATTTGAGTCCAGCTGTGTTTGATTATAGTGATTGGACTTGATTAGGAAAGCCACACACCTGTCTATATAAGACCTTTCAGCTCACAGTGCATGTCAGAGCAAATGAGAATCATGAGGTCAAAGGAACTGCCTAAAGAGCTCAAAGAGAGAATTGTGGCAAGGAAAAGATCTGGCCAAGGTTATAAAAAATTTTCTGCTGCACTTAAGGTTCCTAAGAGCACAGTGGCCTCCATAATCCTTAAATGGAAGACGTTTGGGACAACCAGAACCCTTTCTAGAGCTGGCCGTCCGGCCAAACTGAGCTATCGGGGAGAAGAGCCTTGGTGAGAGAGGTAAAGAAGAACCGAAGATCACTATGTCTGAGCTCCAGAGATGCAGTCGGGAGAAAGTTATAGAAAGTCAACCATCACTGCAGCCCTCCACCAGTCGGGGCTTTATGGCAGAGTGGCCCGACGAAAGCCTCTCCTCAGTGCAAGACACATGAAAGCCCCCATGGAGTTTGCTAAAAAAGCAACAGAAGGACTCCAAGATGGTGAGAAATAAGTTTTCCTGGTCCCATGAGACCAAGATAGAACTTTTTGAACTTAATTCTAAGCGGTATGTGTGGAGAACACCAGGCACTGCTCATTACCTGTCCAATACAGTCCCAACAGTGAAGCATGGTGGTGGCAGCATCATGCTGTGGGGGTGTTTTTCAGCTGGAAAAAAAAGAAAAAAGAAATAACCGCGCTAAATATTGATGAAATATGTGAAGTGATTTTGAAAACTTCCGTTAGAAAATACATATGTGTATGAAAAACATTAAAAAATAATAAATAAAAAATTAATGAAAAAAATGCATAAGTCCATACATATATCTATGAAACAAAAGTTACTGTCCATATGTAATGGATGGAAATCATATGTAAAGTGATTATCCAAAGTAAGTCCAAAGGAGACCCTTGAGTAAACACAACCAAACTCAGTGGTAAGGATGAAAGAGACCCCGCATACAGTGATCTGCCACCACACAAATATTGCGAATACCACAAGGCAAGCAAAAAACAGCCTGTATCTCGTCCTGGTATTGAAAATCCAGATGGTGTGCTTAGACTGCATGCAGCATGGCTGGCAGGATATATTAAGGACTCCAGACTTCCATCTCACAGGCATGTAAATAAAAAGAAACTGGCCATAGTGTAATACTGGCAAAATGATTTCAATGAAAGAAGGTAGAAGACTTACATAAGTACATCAAAAACAGCAAAAGAGAAACCCTTAAGTGAACACATCCAAACTCAGCAATGAAAATGAGAGAGACACCACACTCAGTGATCCGCCACCATACAAATATTGCGCTTACCGCAAGGCAAGAAAAAACAGCCTGTATACCATCCTGGTATGAGAAATCCAGCTGGCATGCTTAGACTCCTTACAACATGGCTCAAAGGATATGGCAAGGACCTCAGATAAACGTCTCACAGGCCTTACTGTCCTACATCCATGATTCAAAATGTATCTATTGCTTCAGTTTTTCAGCTGCAGGGACAGGACGACTGGTTGCAATCAAGGGAAAGATGAATGCGGCCAAGTACAGGGATATCCTGGATGAAAACCTTCTCCAGAGTGCTCAGGACCTCAGACTGGGACAAAGGTTTACCTTTCAACAGGACAATGACCCTAAGCACACAGCTAAAATAACAAAGGAGTGGCTTCACAACAACTCTGTGACTGTTCTTGAATGGCCCAGCCAGAGCCCCGACTTAAACCCAATTGAGCATCTCTGGAGAGACCTAAAAATGGCTGTCCACCAATGTTTACCATCCAACCTGACAGAACTGGAGAGGATCTGCAAGGAAGAATGGCAGAGGATCCCCAAATCCAGGTGTGAAAAACTTGTTGCATCTTTCCCAAAAAGACTCATGGCTGTATTAGATCAAATGGGTACTAAATACTGAGCAAAGGGTCTGAATACTTAGGACCATGTGATATTTCAGTTTTTCTTTTTAATAAATCTGCAAAAATGTCAACAATTCTGTGTTTTTCTGTCAATATGGGGTGCTGTGTGTACATTAATGAGGAAAAAAATGAACTTACATGATTTTAGCAAATGGCTGCAATATAACAAAGAATAAAAAATTTAAGGGGGTCTGAATACTTTCCTTCCCCACTGTATACGCTCCTTCATACCCTTTGTTTATAGGCTCTGTTGGTTCCCTACACGTTTGGAGTGAAGGTTTCTATTTGCCCCTATTCAAACACTTGAAAACCACTTACTAGTAGGTATTCCAATTTCCATATATTCTTACTTTCATATATTCCTTTTTACTGGCATATTTGTTAGAACCCATTGCATTATATCTGCTTTTTCACAGTTTATAATTTTGAAAATTCTCCACCTATCTGGGCTGTATACATAGAAAATGTATTCCAATCTATGGTACCTTCCATTTTGTCTGTCCCCTGTGGGCCTCCCCTGACTGGCCCAACATATGCTTTTTAAGATAACATGTTCTAGGTTTGTGCAATAGCACAAACAAGGGGATTATTAGAGGGGAGGTTGGGACTTTATATGAAGCATGTACCAGCCATTTCTGGGGGCTCCCTTCCCTCTCTTTCTTACATTTCTCCTTACATGCCTACATACCTTCACTTTTATCCACCTTTCTCTAGACCTTCCTCGGTTCCTGTGCCTGCCCTGGTCGGCGTTCGTTGGGGGGTCACCTGGATGGCTCATGGGGCCCCGCCGCTGCACCACCACTATACAGTCTCTCAGTGAGTATTCCCATACAGTAACTTTGGGGGCTCGTTTACCACGCCCCCCCATTACCAATGTCTCTTGTCCTATTGCATCATGTAATTACCCCAATATATTTTCAGATACCACACGGGCTCGCTCCTGACGAGTGGCATGGAAGCCATGAAACGCGTTGAGCCAACATATGCCGTGTTTAAACTGTCTATCCAGTCCTCATCAACTATATCTTTTCCAACCCCCCCCCCACAGGTCTAGTGAGGCCTTAGGTCCAGCAGATATTACTGGTTTTTACCCTACTTCACCCTACCTTGAAATCTTGATGTACTAGGGAATTTATTCCAGGTGGTATCTTGAGTTACCATTATTTAATTTTTTACCCTGTTCATCTTTCTATTAATTGTATGAACAATATTATCATGAATGTTTATTATATGACATTATGTACCTACCCGTTTTATCTTGTATGCATTTTGCGATTGTAACGTATGTGCTCTGGTATTATGTCAATAAATTCCTCTATGTTCATCTTATTACCTGCTTGCTGGTACATGCTTCATATAAAGTCCCAACCTCCCCTCTAATAATCCCTTTGTTTGTGCTATAGATTTGGGATGGAAACACTTGACCTTACCAGGTCTTGGTTTCATTTAAAGTCCCTAGGGATGGAAATGGGTGACCTTACCAGGCCATGATTTCCTCAAAGTCCCTAATACCAAAACCCCCTTCTCTTGTATTTATGCATAGGGATGGAAGCTTGTGCCTTGCTCTATGTGCAAAACCTTTTACCTTCCCTGCCCCTAATGACCTTAGTGACACCTCCCCTGTGTTTTATTCTTCAGTATTCTCATTCTACCAAGCCCATCCATAATATCCCTTGTTATTATATTGTTTACTTTCCTTCCAACCCTGTCACCCTTCCCACATCCCTGATGGGGCTGTGTTGTTGGTGGTGTAGTTCGGCGTGACCGCCTTGTTGCCTGGTCCTTGTCCCCCTCGGGAGCCGCGACGCGCCTTGCGGGTCTCCTCCCTCCCCCGGGCCTTCCCCCTGGGGGGGGTGGACACTTGACCAATGCGCGTCGACGTCACGCAATATGCTGTGCGTGCAGCCTCCCCTGTGCAGCACCATCACGCGCAGCGTTCATCCCACCTCGTGGGCCAATGGGGAGGTTCTTCCGCGCCATCTTGCCGGCTGTGTCCGACTTGCGGTGCTCCTCCCTCCGCCACACGGCGTGACGTTGGTGGGCGGCACTCGCGGCGGCGTTATCTGGATGCTCTCCAGGGTGGCACGGGCATTCGAGGTTCTCCACACAGGCGATCACACACTTCTGGAATTTCCTCTCCCAGGACCTCACCACTGTCAGGTACACTCACTACCTTTCCCACCTTGGTTACTACACTTAGTTGATTTGGTTTCTCCACCTCACTTCACTCCATCACGTTTTTTCTCTTCCCTATCTCCCACACTCTCCATCACTCCACCCCATTTCTGGGGGCTCCCTTCCCTCTCTTTCTTACATTTCTCCTTACATGCCTACATACCTTCACTTTTATCCACCTTTCTCTAGACCTTCCTCGGTTCCTGTGCCTGCCCTGGTCGGCGTTCGTTGCCGTCTCCGCGGGGCTCCCCACCTCGGCTTCCGGTGGGGGTCACCTGGATGGCTCATGGGGCCCCGCCGCTGCACCGCCACTATACAGTCTCTCAGTGAGTATTCCCATACAGTAACTTTGGGGGCTCGTTTACCACGCCCCCCCATTACCAATGTCTCTTGTCCTATTGCATCATGTAATTACCCCAATATATTTTCAGATACCACACGGGCTCGCTCCTGACGAGTGGCATGGAAGCCACGAAACGCGTTGAGCCAACATATGCAGTGTTTAAACTGTCTATCCAGTCCTCATCAACTATATCTTTTCCAACCCCCCCCCCACAGGTCTAGTGAGGCCTTAGGTCCAGCAGATATTACTGGTTTTTACCCTACTTCACCCTACCTTGAAATCTTGATGTACTAGGGAATTTATTCCAGGTGGTATCTTGAGTTACCATTATTTAATTTTTTACCCTGTTCATCTTTCTATTAATTGTATGAACAATATTATCATGAATGTTTATTATATGACATTATGTACCTACCCGTTTTATCTTGTATGCATTTTGCGATTGTAACGTATGTGCTCTGGTATTATGTCAATAAATTCCTCTATGTTCATCTTATTACCTGCTTGCTGGTACATGCTTCATATAAAGTCCCAACCTCCCCTCTAATAATCCCCTTGTTTGTGCTATAGATTTGGGATGGAAACACTTGACCTTACCAGGTCTTGGTTTCATTTAAAGTCCCTAGGGATGGAAATGGGTGACCTTACCAGGCCATGATTTCCTCAAAGTCCCTAATACCAAAACCCCCTTCTCTTGTATTTGTGCAATAGCTTTGATTTTAATGGCAATGTATCTCATTTCAGATAGTGAGATTCGTTCTCTTATTTGTAACGTTTCTGAACCTTGGTCGTGTCCTGAAGAAGCCTAACGGCGAAACGCGTAGACGCACAAGGGCTCACTGTACAAACTGTAGTTTATGCATGTGTACTATGCTTTTTATTCCTCTTTGAACATTATGTCTATATCTTGTAGTTTTTTCAATAAATGCAACGATTAAATATTTTTGTCATCTCCCCATTGTTTCCTGGCCTAAAAAGTCAGATTTTTGGTAGTTCCTCCAGTAGTACCTTTTTTCTTCACTGTGGAGAGATAGGAGCTCGCAATTAACTGACATCTGGGCAGCCAGCTCAGAGAAGGAAGGGCTGAGTCCAGACATGACAGTACCCCCTCCTCAACAACCCCTCCCCCTCGCAGGACCACCAGGCTTGAGGGGAAAACATCTATGGAAATCATGGAGGAGGACAGGGTTCTTCCGGACTGTACTCTTTCCAATACACCAGGTACTTGTGCGCCCACGGAACCTATGGAAGTCAACAATGGACTGTACTTTATACTCAAGGTTCTCATCCTGTACAAGGTGAGGATGTGGCACCAAGGTGGTAAAGCAGTTGCAGACCAAAGCTTTTAATAAAGGAGACATGGAATACATTTGAGATACGCATATTAGAAGGAAGGGCTAAAGCGTAAGCCACTGGGTTATAGAATACAGAAAGGCACAATAAACCAAGGGGGCAACTTCAGAGAGGGAACACGGAGTCTGAGGTTGTGAGATGACAGCCAGACCCTGTCCTCAACCTGATAGGAAGGTGCAGACTGCCATCTGCAGTCAGAATGGAGTCTGTACCTATAATTGGCATTTCACAGATCCTCCTCTAATGCAGGAATGCTCTGCGGAACAAATGAGTCAGGCAACATGGAAGATTGGAAGCCATAGTTCATCATAAATGGGGACAATCTGGAAGCAGAATTCAAGGCACTGTTGTGAGCAAACTCTGCCCAAGGTAAAAGGTCTGACCAGTTATGATGGTCAGAAATATAGCAACATAGGAACTGCTCCAAGGACTGGTTGGCTCATTCTGTGGCCCCATTAGACTGCTGGTGAAAGCAAGCTGAATTCCCAACTGTGCACAAAAGGCTCACCAGAACTGGGACACAAACTGACTACCCCTATCCGAGACGATCACCTTGGGTAGCCCATGTAAGCAAAAGATCTCCTGAGCAAAAATGGAAGCCAGTTCCTTAGATGTGGGCAACTTCTTAAGTTGAATACAATGAGACATTTTCGAGAACTGGTCAACTGCAACAAGAGTAGATTCATCCCAGGGTGACCAGCAGCCTTGAGAGAATGGTAAGTCTGGAGCATGGCAGTACGGAGACTTACAAGGTTTCTCAGGAGGAGCATGGACCTGAGCAGCAAGAATTTTGTCACCCAAAGGAGAAGTGAGACTGGTGTGAACCGTAGCCAGAATATGATCAGGAGGAATCGCAGGAACCGGAACCGACTCCATCTTGGAAGTGGAGGAAAATTGTTGCGACAAAGCGTCAGCCCTTACATTCTTAGTACCGGTAAGAATGAGACAATGTAATTGAAAACTTGACAAGAAAAGAGCCCATCGCGCCCTTCTGGGATAGAGGTGTTTAGCCTCAGACAAGAATGGGAGACTTATGGTCAGTAAGAATGAGAACTGGCACAGTGGTACCTTCGAGGATGTCTCCATTCTTTCAGGGATAAAATGATCGGCAACAGCCCTCTGTCTCCAATCTCATAATTGCATTCTGTAGGTGACAATTTCTTGGAAAAGTAGCCACGAGGATGCATAGTGAGGAGGTATGACGTTGAAAACAGAAGGTTGCCAACTCCAGTCTCAGAAGCACCAACCTCAAGAATAAAGGGTAACATAGGATCAGGATGTGACAACACAGGAGCAGAAACTAAGGCAGCCTTGAGACTCGCAAAGGCCTTAATGGACTCCGGAGACCAACTCTGGGTTACCATCCTTTCTTGTCATATCAGTCAGGGGCTTGACCAGAGATGAAAAGTTATGAATAAACTTCTGATAATAATTGGCAAAGCCAAGAAAGGTTTGGAGCCAAATGGTACAGCAGGCTTCCACAAGTACTCCTTAAAGGAAGGTCTCTCGGAGTCTGGAGTCAATAAGAATGGCAAACAAGATCAACCTCTCCAGCTCAGTGGGTATGTCTTGGTCTGCTATCTCATCTTTGAGGTTATCCGAAAGACCATGAGAAAAAGCAGCCACTAGGACCTCATTGTTCCATGCAACCTCTGCTGCTAGAGTACGGAATTTAATGGTGTAATTGGCAACAGTTCTCGTACCCTGTTTGATGGACATGAGGCTTTTGGCAGCAGAAGTGGAGCATGCAGGAAAGTCAAATACCCCTTAAACCAGGACAATGACCTGGGGCATTCTTCAGAGCAGCCAGGTAGGCTGGGAGTATCTGCACGTGTCAGAACTGTGTGAGGCTCTTTTGAAGAGACACAATACTCCTGCATACAGTTTTGGAACTTTGTGCTATTTCACTAAAGGGGACTGAGAGCTCCTGGTTCATAAATAACTTTGCCACTGATCCATAGAGATTGTGATTATACCTGAGGAAGTACAGTCCAGGATCTTCATTTTTGTGTACATAGAGAAGAATGTTTGTCCTAATATGATGTTCTACACATCAGTTTGGGCATCCCATAATTCCTATATCCTATTCATATTGTTTTCCCCAAGTAAAACAAAAAAAACAAGTCCACAGACTGATTTATTGTGTCTGGATATAAGTTGGAAGAGCTTGTTGTCTGGCTGTGCAGGAATAGGGGGACTCCAGATCCAGTGGGGTAGCATTAAAATTATTAATCATAAACATTTGATATACACCAATCAGCCATAACTTTATGACAACTGTGACTGGAGTTACATTGGGCGGGGGGCTTGTGGAACCCAGCTTACTTTTAGAGAGGTCAGGAGTATCCTGGTTCAGCTGCACAGGCCCCTCTTAGGTATAAGTCACCCTGTGTCTATTAGAGGGTGACCGAGCAAATGATGGACAACTACTTGATGGACACTCTGTTTATTAAGGTATTATGTGTTTTCTGCTAAGCATGTCTGTCCCATTGTTAATTGTGTCACCTATTGTCTGATTAATAACAACATTGTCTGGGTGGGCATTGAGTCACCTAGGCTGGTTTAACCACCTCCCGCCCGGCCTATAGCAGAATGATAGCTGGGAAGTGGTTCTTTTATCCTGACTGGGCATCATATGATGTCCAGCAGGATAACAGCTGCTGTGCGCCCATGGGGGCGTGCATCGTGACGATTGGTGGTGCGGTGTGTCAGTCTGACACATTGCTACACTGATCTTGGTAAAGAGCCTCCATCTGACAGACACGAGTAGAGGAGAGCTGATCGGCTGCTCTCCTGACAGAAGGGGTCTGGGCTGATTGTTTATCAGCGCAGCCCCCCTCAGCTGACTGCCCAGGACCACCAGGATGCCTCCAGGACCACCAGGGATGGCCACCACACGGAACCACCAGGTATACCACCCTAGACCACCAGGGATATACCAATCAGTACCCAGGCAGCTGCCAATCAGTGGCAATTAAAAATGCCTGCCAGTGCCACCAGTGATGCCTATCAGTGCCACATTTCAGTGCTGCCTATCAGTGCCCATCAGTGCCATCCATAAGTACCCATAAGTGCCCAGTGTCGCCTATCAGTGCCCATCAGTGCCACCTATCAATGCCCATCAGTGCTTCATATCAGTGTCACCCACCAGTGTCACCTATCAGTGCCCATTGTCACTGCCCATCAGTGCCATCTCATCGGTGTGGCCTTATCAGTGCCCATCAGTGCAGCTTATCAGTGGCTATCAGGAGGAGGAAACATACTTATTTACAAAATTTTATAACAGAAACAAAGAAAAACTTTTTCTTGTCAAAATTTTCGGTCTTTTTTTATTCGTTTAGCAAAAAAGCAAACCCGCAGAGGTGATCAAATACCACTAAAAGAAAGCTCTATTTGTGGGAACAAAATCATAAAAATATAGTTTGGGTACAGTGTAGCAAGCCCGCACAATTGTCATTTAAAAAGTGACAGCGCTGAAATCTGAAAATTGGCTTGGGCAGGAAGGTGCCTGGTATTGAAGTGGTTAACTGACTAGTTAATTAGCTCATCATTTTAATTATGTTTCTTGGTTACAGTTTGTGTTGTTCGGGTAATATGATCATGAGGGCATGTCCTCCTGTAGGGTATAAAGTATGTGTCCGAGTTTCAATAAACAGTCTTTCCTTTGGGAGTTTGCCTCAACACCTTGTCTGTGTACGGTGATTGGGGTAACATGGCTGGTATCAGCTCTCCCTTTGCTCGGAACAGTTTGGAGGGCAGGAAGCATTGGTTGGTGAAAGGAAGCACATAAGTGGGGTGCCCAAGTGGTTCCATCACAACAACCCACCTAATATTGAGTAGATTTTGCCAACAAAACAGCCATGACCCATTTAGGCATAGACTCCACTAGACCTCTGAATGCATGCTGTGGTATCTGGCAACAAGCCATTGGTAGAAGGTCCTTTAACTCCTGTAGGTTGTGAGGTGGGGCTTCCATTGATTGGACTTGTTATTCCAGTACAGCCCACAGATGCTCGATTGGATTGAGATCTGGAGAATTCGGAAGCCAAGTCAACATCTAAAACTTGTTGTGTTCCTCAAACCCTTCTTGAACCATTTTTGCTGTGTGTCAGGGTGCATTATCCTGCTGAAGAAGGATATTGCCATCAGGGAATACCTTTTCTTTGAAAGGTTGTACTTGATCACTAGGGACGGTCCCGACGTTCGAGTCAAACGTAAGTTCGACTTGAACATCGGGTGTTCGTTTGTTCACAAACAAACATAATTTATGGGGTGTTCGTGGCAAATTTGGTTGATTTGAGCGCAGGGAACATCACAGCTTTCATTTCAATAGCTGTGTGTTCCCCGTCGCGCTCCATCACATACAGCCCCTCCCCCTTGTCCGGGGAACTTTGATAGACAGATCACCCATCCCAGGATTGGACAGGTGATCTGCCTATCAAAGTGCCCGGACAAAGAGGAGGGGCTGTATGTGACAGCGTGCGGCGGGGAACACACAGCTCATGAAATGAAAGCTGTGATGTTCCCGGTTTTCTAATCAACTAGGCACCGGCGGCTCTCCTCTCTCTCTTCCCCTGGGGGACACTGGCTGCACTGGGGACACTGGCTGGCTGCATTGATCTCTTGTACCATGTCTGCAGTCTCTGACCATCTGCTGTACCATGTCCCCAGTCTCTGGCTCTCTGACTATCTCCTGTACCATGTCCCCAGTCTCTGACCATCTCCTGTATAAAAATATTTTTTTTAAAATAAGTTTTGGTATTGGTCATTTTTGGTATTGGTTTCAGTTTTTAGCCTAGTGTATTTTCCATTTTCGATATCAGTTTCGGCACCAAAAAACCCATTCGGTGCACCCTTAATAAATAGGTAATATATATAATATATATATATATATATATATATAATATAGTAAAGGACTAGCGTCAAATGTACAGTTTCAAGGACACCGCCACTCACTGGTTCTTCTTTAAGGGCTTTGTTTGCCCATTTTATTTAAAAGAAAGTTCAGCAAACAAACAACATAGGTTTCCCTCACAGGGGCTTTCAGCATTCCTTTTTCCATCAACAAAAAAATGACATTCAGCCTAGTTGGCTCTCACTTGCAGCACTGCAGCTCTGGCCTTACACTCCAGGCCCTTGTCTGTCCCGTACAGACTGTTTCACCAACCAACCACCTTGGTGCGGGTGCATATAGCTAGCAGCCTCTTGCTGCTCTGGCTCCCACATGGAGCTCTCCTGACTCCTGGTACTCAGACTTCCTATCTGCCGGGGTGAAGCCCAGAACCATGGTCAGGTTACTACTAAAAGCCCAGCACACTCCTGACCAATCAGTATGCTGGCTGTTCTCAAAATCAGGACCCAGGACTAGGGATTTCATCCCACCCGGATCTCTCAGAAATCCCCGGGCTCCAGGTCCCAAAGTGGACTTTACAAAATACTGAGGAAACTGAAAGGCCAGTTTCCTCTTCATATTACATGCTCCCTGGAGCCCCTCAACCCATCTGGTTGAGAATTCTGGGTCACATCATCCTTCTAGACCCTGGCAGGGCAACGCTCTGCCACATATCATCCTCCCCCCTGTTTCTACCCCGGAGGGGGCGTAACACAACAACCAAACCTCTTCAAAATGGCACCTCTGTGCCAGTTACCACCATGGGCCAAACCCGGTCTTATCAGATGAGTTTCCCTATGTCCCCCTGCTACACTGACTTGGGTACTACAAAGACACCCCAGTGACTTTTTACGGGTGCGCTTCCAAAAATGCCATCTGCCCATTTTCCTTGGGGCCACACCTTCAAACACTTTAACACTAATGCCCCGTACACACGGTCGGACTTTTCATCTACAAAAGTCCGACAGCCTGTCCGACAGACTTCCGGCGGACTTTCGGCGGACTTGCGGCGGACTTTCTAACGAACGGACTTGCCTACACACGACCACACAAAAGTCCGACGGATTCGTACGTGATGACGTACACCAGACTAAAATAAGGAAGTTCATAGCCAGTAGCCAATAGCTGCCCTAGCGTGGGTTTTTGTCCGTCGGACTAGCACACAGACGAGCGGATTTCAGGGTCCGTCGTAGTTACGACGTAAAGATTTGAAGCATGTTTCAAATCTAAAGTCCGTCGGATTTGAGGCTGAAAAAGTCAGCTGAAAGTCCGGGGAAGCCCACACACGATCGGATTACCAGCCAGCTTTAGTCCGTCAGCGTCCGTTGGACTTTTGTAGCTGAAAAGTCCGACCGTGTGTATGCGGCATAAGGGACTTACCAAGGACTTGGATATTGTTTCTCAACTTTTTTCTCTTTACTTCTAAAGTGGGCACATTTTTAAACACCTTTTTAGCCATAAGTGTGGACACTTTTAATTGGGAATTAAACTCTTTTAATGACACCTTGTTAAGCTTTGGGCCAGTGTCCTCAGACATTTTACTCTTGCAACTTGGGAGGTTCCTGGACCTCTGGAAATCCTTCCCAGAATTACACCCTTGAACCTGTAGGGGCCCAATTCTACTGCACCTATTCCCTCTTCTGTGTCTGTCATACCATTCATCTTCCTGTATTTTTTAAGATTAAGAGCAACCATATCACCTTGACCATCAGGTCTTCCCTTATTTTTGTTGTTACCCATGGTAACCAAAACATTTACCAGTGTGTTGCACTTTTCCTCATTGTCCGAAGTATCGCCACATTTATCAGAACTCTTTTCACCAGTGTTCTAAAGGGAGTGTATGGAGAATCGCACAAAGTGGAGTGGTTGTCTACCATGGCAACGTCACTAACCACCAATTCCACTGCCACATGAAGCTCCTCCAGCGACTGTCCCAATACCTGATCCTCACTATCCAATTTCACCTTTGGATTGATGGCCCCAAACACATCACATGTACTTGTGCCCTCTGGCACTTCCACACAGATTTCTGTCCTGTCCAACAGTACTCCAGAGTGCCTCTCATGCACAACCTCTGTATGACGAAATCCAGCACACTGTGGGACAATTTTCCATAATATCAATGATTGCATCACATGCTTCCAAAATTGCAGAGATTGCGATAGTACAGCCTGTAATATCCAGCTCCATTTATGCATACCCCATGGTATAAGTTCTCCAAACGCAGGAGAGGAGGGCAGAATATACACCGGCTGTACACTCCAACATTCTAACATTTCTCTCAGCATATCTGTCATAAAAAGGCACTGTGATTCTACATTTAAGACCTTCCTGGGGTCCTTAATGTTCCTTGGAACGTGGAAAGACTCATTTACTGATGCCATAGAGGTGGTGCTTCTTAAAGGGGCTTCCTCCCCGCTGGAGGTATCCAACGCAATAACCTGGTGCTCTCCTAGAGCACAGCCAGGTGTGGGAGTTACCACAAAACTCTCAGGTTCAGTGTCAATGATCTGTTCCTGGTCTTCTCTATGGATAATATTAGTTTGGTATATCACACCAATAACTCCTTTATGGGTTGTGGGCACAACCTCTGCTTTGTGCTTAATCTCTCTTGGCCCTTCCATCTCCTGAGGAATATCCTCTGCAACAGCAGCAAGTGAGCCCTTGTCCAAAAGCTGCTCTGCAGTCCCTCCATTTAGCACAGCAGAAATTGTGCCCGCTCCACTGTTACACACTGAGCCTTCTTTCAATAAATCCAACAGACTTGTCACCCATTTGTCCCAGTCTATTTTCTCTGTGCTCCCATCAGAGGTACTCCGCAGTACCGCTCCACCTGCCAAAGGAGACACAGGACAGAGTGTCTCCACAGCAGACATATCACTTTTCTTTATACTAACCTGTGGCAAAACTTTTTTAAACATAGCAGGCTGCAATACCATAAGTTCACCAACTTGCTCGGGTGGCGCTTCATTAAACTCGCAAAGATTTTAGCTGTCAGCAGTGACAGACCGCAGTAACCCATTATTGACACAAGTAATTTCAGAGATTTTAGTTTTACCATTTGACACATTAAGTACCATCTTATCCATCAGAGTGGCACCACAGTTGTCCCGGGCAACCTCTGGCTCCAACACACAGAGCTCCCATGAGGTTTCTAGGAACACCTCTGCAGCCTTATATACTGTTGCTAAGGGGAATAGCATATCCTGCTTAGTGATCAACCCTACCTCATTAAGCATCACATTATCAGCATTAGTTAACTCAATAACAGTTTTATCATACTCCTCAGTAAGTTTAACATCATCACATTCAATTTTGACACTTGCCTCCCCACTGGACAGGGCACTGCAGTGAGGCAAGTCGTTTTCTGCACCAACAGTGGATCTCCCCTCTGGGATCACTTCCACTTCAGTCTTTCCCATGACTTCAACACCAACAGTCTTACACATCAGTGTAACAGGTCGTGCCATGTTCACTTGAGTATGTTGACTTTCTTGTACTGCACTTCCACCACCCCACTCCCTCTGGTGGCCACCTGATGAAACTACAGCAGGCACAGCAGGAATTTCCTCTCCGTTGGCAGGGGTGACTGCAAATACTTTAACACAGGAATCCTGGCTTGCAGACGAAGAGTTAAGCCCAGCAACAATATCAGCAGCCGTAATCCACAAGCTGGGACAAGAAAAGATCCCATACCCCAGCTGACCACATTACTGGCATAGTACTTGGTGACTTTCTCCTGTTGCTAAGGGAGATGTCACTCTCCCAACTGCACTTTGCTGGCTCTCCCACACATGTAGACTTCTCGTTCTCTATGAAGCAGTGTTGCTTTAAACTTGCCACGACCCTTTGTAGTCAATAGCTTTGTCTTGTGGTCCATCCACCTGACATCATAGGTGTTGATATGGGCAACTGCACTCCTCTCACACTTCTGGTATGCCTGTTGTTCACTCCTGGCACTCTCAGACCTTTGCTTTGCATCTTTGCACTGGAGCCTGGGAAAAAGGGCACTTGGAGACTGCATGCCCCCACTCACTGCACCGCAAACAGCGCACTTTGTTCTTAACAGGGCCTCCCCAATTGCCTTCTCTTGTAAGCTTAGGACTTTGCACATTGATAGCTGGCTTGCTTGCACAAGCATTGCCAGGGGCAACAACAGACACTTTTTCACCAACATCTACACTCAAAATTTGAGCCACGTCTCAAACACACTTTCTCCCGTTGATATGGGAGACCACGTTCTCCCCATTGACTTTTTCCAGCTCTCTCTAGATTCCATTGCTCCTAGGAAATTGTCGCAATCATCTCGCTTATGACCCATCCAGCGGTACACCTCTTGGTACTCCTCCATCAGAAACGGTTGCACCAATTCAATCCAGCGACCTTTGGGCCATCCTCTGTAGGAAGCAGTTATCACAAACTCACCCAAAAAGTCTTCAACATGTTCAAAAGGCAACATAGGCTGTATGAAGTCAGCAGCACAGATTTCTCTTTTGTTGCCACGGGCAACAACACCCATCTGCTCACTCCTTGCACTGAGTGATGGTTTCCCAGACAGAGATGCAGACTTTGGTAGACTCTCCATACTCATAGTCACCTGTGCACTCATTGCACCAGTGTTGCTAGGGACAACCCCAGCCCCTTTTCTCCTTGGCAAACTCTGATCAGGCATGTATGGGGTTCGTTCAGGCGGTAACAACCCCTCCAGCCACAGAGCTCCATCTATCATCTCAGCCATCCTTGCTTTTTTTTTTTTTTTAGGAGCTTTGACAGCCCCATACTCACAGTCACTCCAGAAAAACTTTGCACAGTTTAGCAATAAATTGGAGCACTGTCTCTTTAAGGCTAGTCACCTTTCTCTTGCAGGTTCTCCTCACCTGCACACACAGATTATGCCGTCTCATGCAACAAAACACAGTTCATATGACAGATGAACTTACTTGACTGTAGGGATCTCAGATTGTGCCCAGAGCACTTCACCACGTGTAAAGGAGTAGCGTCAAATGTAGAGCTTCTAGGACACCGCCACTCGCTGGTTCTTCTTTTTAAGGGCTTTGTTTGACCATTTTTTGAAAAGCATTAAAAACAACCTTCTTGATCCCCTTCAATCTGGATTTCGCCCTCAACACTCCACAGAAACTGCTCTTTTAAAACTCACAAACGACCTACTAACTGCAAAAACCAATGGAAACTATTCTGTATTCTACTTCTGGATCTTTTAGCTGCCTTTGACACGGTTGACCACCCCCTCCTCCTCAAAAAACTTTACTCCCTCGGTCTCCGTGACTGTACTCTTCAGTGGCTCTCATCCTACCTCTCCCAACGCACCTTCAGTGTCACTTACAATTCTACTTCCTCCACTCCTCTTCCCTTCTCTGTCGGGGTCCCCCAAGGTTCTGTTCTTGGACCTCTTTTATTTTCAATCTACACCTCCTCCCTGGGTCAGCTGATAGCCTCTCATGGCTTTCAATATCATTTCTATGCTGATGACACACAAATCTATCTCTCCACCCCTCAACTCACTCCATCAGTCTCCTCACGCATCACTAACTTACTAACCGACATATCTGTATGGATGTCACACCATGTCCTCAAACTCAACTTGTCTAAAACTGAGCTTATAATATTTCCTCCCCCACGTGCCTCTTCCTCTGACTTCTCTGTCAAGAGCAATGGCAAAACCATCCACCCGTCCTCACATGTCAGGGTGCTAGGTGTTATCCTAGATTCTGAACTCTCTTTTCAGCCCCACATCCAATCACTTTCCAAAGCTTGCCGCCTCAACCTCCGCAACATCTCTAAACTACGTCCCTTTCTAACCAATGAAACCACAAAGCTCCTGATTCACTCCCTGGTTATCTCTCGTCTTGACTACTGCAACTCACTCCTCATTGGCTTACCTTTAAACAGACTATCCCCCCTTCAGTGCACCATGAATGCGGCTGCCAGACTCATCCACCTTACAAACCGCTCAGTGTCTGCTACCCCTCTCTGCCACTCCCTCCATTGGCTACCACTCGCCCAACGAATTAAATTCAAAATACTAACAATAAGTTACAAAGCCATCCACAACTCTGCCCCCAGCTACATCACTAACCTAGTCTCAAAATACCAACCTAATCGCCATCTCCGTTCCTCCCAAGACCTCCTGCTCTCTAGCTCCCTCATCACCTCCTCCAATATCCGCCTCCAGGACTTCTCCCGAGCCTCGCCCATCCTCTGGAATTCCCTACCCCAATCTGTCAGACTGTCTCCAAATTTATCCACTTTTAGGCGATCCCTGAAAACTTTCCTCTTCAGAGAAGCCTATCCTGCCTCCATCTAACAACTGTACTATTTTCTCAATTAGCTCATCCCCCACAGCTATTACCCTTTTGTATAACTTGACCCTCCCTCCTAGATTGTAAGCTCTAACGAGCGGGGCCCTCTGATTCCTCCTGTATTGAATTGTATTGTACTTGTACTGTCTGCCCTAATGTTGTAAAGCGCTGTGTAAACTGTCGGCGCTATATAAATCCTGTATAATAATAATAATAATAAAAAAAGCTAATTCAGCAAACAACATAGGTTTCCCTCACAGGGGCTTTCAGCATTCCTTTTTCCATCAACAAAACAATTACATTCAGCATAGTTGGCTCTCACTTGCAGCACTGCAGCTCTGGCCTTACACTCCAGGCCCTTGTCTGTCCCGTACAGACTGTTTCACCAACCAACCACCTTGGTGCACACAACTAGCAGCCTCTTGCTGCTCTGGCTCCCACGTGGAACCCTCCTGACTCCTGGTTCTCAGACTTAGTATCTGCCGGGGTGGAGCCCAGAACTATGGTCAGGTTACTGCTAAAAGCCCAGCACACACCTGAGCAATCAGTATGCTGGCTGTTCTCAAAATCAGGACCCAGGACAAGGGATTTCATCCCACCCGGATCTCTCAGAAATCCCTGAGCTCCAGGTCCCAAAGTGGACTTTCCAAAAACACTCAGAAAACTGAAAGGCCAGTTTCCTCTTCATGTTACATGCTCCCTGGAGCCCCTCAACCCATCTGGTTGAGAATTCTGGGTCACAATCCTCCTTCTAGACCCTGGCAGGGCAATGCTCTGCCACTATTAGTGTGATCAGTCTATTATATATATATATATATATATATATATATATATATATATATATATATACACACACACATATATAAGTGTGTGCCACGCCAATTAAAAAAAAAACTGCATGGGGTCCCCCAAAATCTATACCAGGCCCTTTGGGTCTGGCATGGATTTTAAGGTAATTCCATGCCAAAATGTAAAAATAAAATGGTGTGGGGGTCCCCTCAAAATCCATACCAAACCCTTATCTGAGCAAGCAGCCTGGCAGGCCAGGAAAGGGAGGGGACGAGTGAGCACCCCCTCCTCCTGAACCATAGCAGGCCGCTTGCCCTCAACATGTGGAGGGTACTTTGGGGTCCCTAGCCAGTGGTTGTCTGGGTCTGCAGGTTGGGGGCTTATCGGATTCTGGAAGCCCCCTTTAACAAGCTGACACCCAGATCCCGCCCCCCCATGTGAATGGGTATCAGGTACATTGTACCCATTCACCAAAAAAAGTGTCAAAACGTAAAAACCACAGCAGACAGTTTTTGACAATTCCTTTATTTAAAATAAATTGTCTCACAATGTAAATCCATTGTCAATCATGGAGCCCGACGGTCCCAAAACTTTTTTTAAAAAAGAAAAAAGCTCCGCCTCCATGGGAGGCCTCCCGGCAACTGGCATCTCTTGGCTGTGACAGCTCTTATATAGGCATAGGAGGGGCTACCCGGTGATGTAACCGAGTGATCCCATCCCCTTTGGCATCATGTGATGTGTCAGCAGGTGGCCCGCCCTTGCCTATATAACAGCTGTCAAATAGAAAAGACAGCTGTCGCTGGGAGACCTCCCATCGAGGCAGAACTGTTTGGTTGTTTTTTTTATTTTTCAGGTCCGTCAGTGCCGTGATTCACCTCACAAGACACTTTATTTTTTATTTAAAAAAAAAAGGAATTGTCAAAAACTGTCTGCTGTGGCTTTTACTTTTTAACACTTTTTTGGTGAATCGGTAGAGGTACAATGTACCCGATACCCATTTACATAGGAGGGCTGGATCTGGGGTTTCTGATAAGCCCCCACCTTGATGGGAACAAGGTGCTTTTTGGTGGGGGGCACAGAGCCCCCTGCCCCAAAGCACCCACCCTCCCCATGTTGAGGGCATGTGGCCTGGTATGCTTCAGGAGGGGGGAACCGAAGGAACCAAAGGGCCTGGTATGGACTGGGGGGACCCATACCATACTTTTCATTGATTTTTATCTATATTGCCAAGTGTCTGCAATACATTACAGCCGCAAGCAATTTTTAATTACATTTTTTCCTTTAGAAATGGCATGATATTTAAAGGAATATTTCATTGTTGTTGTTTCACTTTAAGCATTATTAAAATTACTGCTCCTAAAAAAAAATGATTGTTTTAAAAACTTTTTTGCATTGATACATGTCCCCTATGGCAGTACCCAGGTCCCTATACACTTTGTATGGCAATAACTTGCATATAAGCCTTTAAAAAGAGCACTTTTGATTTTTCATATTCGTGTCCCATAAACTTTAATGGTGTTTGCGCGTTCGAACAAATTTTTTGCCTGTTCGCGGTGTTTGGGTGCAAACCGAACTGGGGGATGTTCAGTCCATCCCTATTGATCACCAGCAACATTTAGGTAGGTGGTACATGTCCAAATACATCCACAAGAATGCCAGAACCAAGGTTTCCCAGCAGAACATTGCCCAAAGCATCACACTGCCTCAACCAGATTGCCTTCCTCCCATACTGCATCCTGATACCATCTCTTCCTCAGATAATAGATGCACACACACTATAAGATCTGTTGGGCTGGTGGTGCTGAGTGATTATTCTTTACCATTCAGACATTGATCAGAGTGGGACCCATGGTCAGTGACCCATGCCAGGCATTATAGAGCTACCTGCTCCCTGTTCACACCTATGATCACATCATCTGCAGGGGGAAGTCAGCCATTATTAACTTAATTTGCAGCTCTGAGATCTCATGTGGTTAAATGCCAAGAACCACAAGGGAAGGTGAAGGACATAAAGTGGTGTGTCACAATAAGCCATGTCCTTTAGAACCCCCACCTTTTACCATGGCCACCAATCACTGCACCACAATGGTACCCTGTATTTTACACTTTCTTCAGCTCACAGAAATCTGTCCCTACCAGCTGGTTGTATTTTTCCCAGTCCAAGAGTTCCAGGTCTCCCCCAATGTCACCATATCAAAACTTTATTACATATGGTACATAAACATTTAAACATACAAATATTTGTAAATAACTGCCCCCCATTATAAAATAGAATGATCTGAAATTGCTTCTACCAGTTTGTCCCGCTGTATGTATATTACAATCACCTTATTTTTTATAAATGTTATTCACATGAAAGATGTGTCCCAACTGTGTCATTCATCATGTCTATAGTATCTGTCTGTATTCACAATGTCTCCTCTACAGCATCTAATCATCACATCTGCAAAATAATTCCTTTTACATTAACAAAATCTATATTTTGAGGTTTGTTTTAATTTTTGTAATAACTTTAGACGCTACACAACATCCAATAAATATCACAGGCCAAGAAAGGACATGTGGGACACATTAGCCAATTGTGCTCTTAGCTTTCAAAAGAAAACTTTTTAAAATGAATGACACAAGTTTGTAAATTTCACTACAAAATCAATCTGTTCATAATTTGCTCATCCCCAAGTGATATACAGCTATAGGAAGATGGTATCATGTCTGATATGTATATGGAGTTATGGATGGGAGAGTTTAATATGTGGAAAGCTACAATGTAACATTGAGGATAATGTATTCATACAGCCATCATTGCGGTGATAACATTGTCATATTACTGGAGCTCATATAGTACATTGTAGTTCAAATGGACATTTAGAATATTTGTTGTTCAAAAGCAAAAATGTTCCATGATTGTGAAGTCTATATGGTGCCATATCATAGACCACTATGGTGAAGTCAAATTGTAACACATTCACCTTCAACTTTATTAAAACACTGTAAACAATGGCTCAAAAGTGATATGGTCCAGAAATATTTAGACAGAATAAAGGTGGATAAAGCACCTGAACCAGATGACATCCACCCACGGATCCTTAAGAGAATTGAGCTCTGTCATTTCAAGGCCATTGTTTCTAATTTTTAGGGACTTGTTAATGACTGGATTGGCGCAGGGCCAATGTGGTGCCCATATTTAAAAAGGGATCAAAGTCTTTACCAAGTAACTATAGACCTGTTAGTTTAACTTCTATAGTCGGAAAGATACTGGAGAGTTTAATAAAAGACCACATAGATGAGTTCTTGCTGGAAAAAAATATTTTAAGCAACAGACAGCATGGATTTATGAAAGACAGAAGTTGTCAAACAAATCTGATTTATTTTTATGAGGAGGTAAGAAAAACCTTGGACAGAGGGGTGGCTGTGGACGTGGTATACTTGGACAGAGGGGTGGCTGTGGATGTGGTATACTTGGACAGAGGGGTGGCTGTGGACGTGGTATACTTGGACAGAGGGGTGGCTGTGGACGTGGTATACTTGGATTTTGCAAAAGCATTTGACATAGTTCCCCACACACGGCTCATGTGTAAGGTAACATCTACAGGCTTGGAAATATCAGTTTGTAAATGGATAGAAAACTGGCTAAAAGACCGAATTCAGAGAGTAGTGGTAAATGATTCTTACTCTGAATGGTCTAAGGTTATCAGTGGTGTACCCCAAGGTTCAGTGTTGGGACCCTTACTTTTTAATATCTTTATAAATGATATAGGGTCGGGGATTAAAAGTACCATTTCAGTCTTTGCAGATGACACCAAGCTATGCAGTGGAATAACATCCTTACACGATGTCTCCAATTTACAAGCCAACCACAATGCACTGTCTAATTGGGCAACTAAGTGGCAAATGAGGTTTAATGTTGATAAATGTAAAATTATGCACTTGGAGGCTAAGAATATGCATGCATCATACATACATACTATAGAGAGTACAACTAGGGGAATCAATGGTGGAGAAGGATCTGGGGGTTTTGGTAGATCATAAGCTCAATAATAGCATGCAATGCCAAGCTGCGGCCTCCAAAGCGACCAAAGTCCTTTCCTGTATTAAGAGAGGTATGGACTCCAGAGAGAGATATAATTTTGCCCCTGTACAAATCATTAGTAAGACCTCATCTGGAATATGCAGTTTAGTTTTGGGCACCAGTTCTCAAAAAGGATATTGGGGAACTGGAGAAAGTGCAGAGAAGGGCAACCAAACTGATAAGAGGCATGGAGGAGCTCAGTTATGAGGAAAGATTAGAGGAACTGAATTTATTCCATCGTGAGAAGAGGTAATTAAGAGGGATGTGATCAACATGTACAAATATATAAGTGGTCCATATTGTGAACTTGGTGTTGAGTTATTCACTTTAAGGTCATCACAGAGGACAAGGGGGCACTCTTTACGTCTAGAGGAAATTAGAAAAGGTTTCTTCACAGTGAGAGCTGTGAAAATGTAGAATAGACTCCCTCCAGAGGTGGTTCTGGCCAGCTCAGTAGATTTCTTTAAAAAATGCCTGGATTCTCAACTGTGGGTGAAGGATTGTATTGATAGGATTGTATTATTATTTTTTTTTTTGGTTGAACTAGATGGACTTGTGTCTCTTTTCAACCTGACTAACTATGTAACTATGTAAACATTGTATAAGCCATCTCTAATGACATTTACACTTACATATAAATTAGCCATACAAGGAGCAGGCACACTTTAACAAGCAGCAAGTAATCTCTGATTTCCATTATAATAAGATTCACCTACCTCTCTGATATACAATAAATAACATTCATAACTTTGTGTATAGTTACATTCTCATGGGAGCAGTTGTGTAAATAGTTTTAATAGATTTATGGGATGTAATGAAGTTTTGATATGGTCACTTTTATTGTGTGGAGTTATTATATCTTCAGCATTTTATGATCAGTATGGAGTGATATGGTGTTCTATTATAAAGGACTGGGGTAATCCATCCAACTACAACATGTATTTACTCGGAGTTCCCTTTGCATATTTTTCTGTAGGTAAGTTGGAGATATCTTTTTCTTACCTCTGTGTTTAAGACTTTCCGAGATTTTAGTTCTACCAGGACAGGATAAGGGTTCAGGTTCTCCAGGATGTAGATCAGATCATCTTTATAATACTTATATATCCTCCTCAGTGATGGATCATCATATGCAGACAGCTGGCGGTGGAACTTTTCGTTATCCTCTAGAAAAAAAAGACAAAGAAATACGGTACATTTTCTGTTTTATAAATGTTGTAACTTAAGTTCAGCATGGACTTTTGTATTCCTGGATCGACCCTCCCTTGGGGAAAGGAGCACTGGAGGTTAGAATCCCTTCACAAATCAATACAATAATAGCCCTGTGATTGGGGATTTATACTTGCGCATACAAGCTAACTTGCTTTAAAGTGGAGTTCCAGGCTTTTTTTGTTTATTAAAAGTCAGCAGCTACAAAAAATGTATCTCCTGACTTTTAATAAACAGACACTCACCTGTCCCATGGTCCAGTGGTGCGGCCGCATGGAGCCTCACTCCTCTCTGCGGCACCTCCATTAAAACTGTGGGCACCCGGCTGTGACAGCCTGCGGCTTCATGGCCAGGCACGCACTCTGCATGCACGAGTCGCGCTGTGCTCTCCAAGTGGAATGGCAATCTTCTCGGACCTGTGATGTGTCCCAGAAGATTGCCGAGAGGGAGCTGCTGCCTAGGATAGTGGAGGAGTCGTCTAGGTGGCCCGTAGTCGGAAGTGGGACAGGAAGTCCCACTCAAAACTAGTCACCCACTCCCCCCGAGGAGTGCTTAAAACGGAAGTTCCACTTTTGGGTGGAACTCCGCTTTAAACCTCGCTAAGAACAAGCCTAACTACGGATTAATAAGAAAAGGAAGACAAAGTTAAAATGTCTAAAGTTAACCACTTCAGCCCCAGAAGATTTTACCCCCTTCCTGACCAGAGCACTTTTTACAATTTGGCACTGCATCGCTTTACCTGACAATTACGCGGTTATGCAATACGGCCCCCATACAAAATTTGCATTTTTTTTTTACAAATAAAGCTTTCTTTTGGTGGTATTTGATCACCTCTGCGTTTTTTTATTTTTTGTGCTATAAACAAAAAAAGAGCAACAATTTTGAAAAAAAAACAATATATTTTTTACTTTTTGCTATAAGTATCCCCAAAAAGGTTTTTAACCACTTTAAGACCGGGCCTATTTTTCAAACGTTGTTTACAAGTTAAAATCATTTTTTTTGCTAGAAAATTACTTAGAACCCCAACATTTTTTCCCCTAACAACCTAGAGAATAAAATGGCTGTCATTTCAATACTTTCTGTCACACCGTATTTGCCTTTGTCTTACAAGCGCACTTTTTTTTGAAAAAAAATACATTTTTTGAATTAAAAAATAAAACGACAGTCAAGTTAGCCCGAATTTTTTTTATATTGTGAAAGATAATGTTATACAGAGTAAATTGATACCCGACATGTCACGCTTCAAAGTTGCGCCCGCTCGTGGAATGGCGACAAACTTTTACCCTTTAAAATCTCCATATGCGACGTTTAAAATATTCTACAGGTTGCATGTTTTGAGTTACAGAGGAGGTCTAGTGCTAGAATTATTGCTCTTGCTCTAACAATCACAGCGATACCTCACATGTGTGGTTTGAACACCGTTTTCATATGGGGGCACTACTCAGGTATGCGTTCGCTTCTGCACACGAGCTTGGCGGAATGGGGCGTGTTTAAAAAATGTTTTCTTATTTATTTTACCTTTTATTTTTTATTTTTACACTGTTCTTTTAAAAAAAAGTGTCACTTTTATTCCTATTACAAGGAATGTAAACATCCCTTGTAATAAAAAAAAAGCATGACAGGACCTCTTAGATATGAGATTTGGGGTCAAAAAGACCTCAGATCTCATTATTACAGTAAAATGCAATAAAAAAATTAAAATAAAATGTCGTTTGAAAAAAATTAAATAAAACATTTTGCTTTAAGAGCTATGGGTGGAAGTGATTTTTTCCCATCTTCCCTTCACTCATCTCCATACCACAAAGGAAACAGGATCCGATCGCCTCCGTCACTGCCGGCGGCTCCGGTTGGTGGCAGAGGGCACTGGAGCATGGCTTGAGTGGGGGGGCCAACTCCTGCCGCCGATAAAAGTGATCTCGCAGCAAATCCGCCACAGAGACCACTTTTATCTGAAACCAGGCCGCTGAAGACGAGGATACCGGGGTTATGGTAGCTAGCTGCTGCCATAACAACAATATTCCTCTTCAAGAGTATAATAAAAGCGGGCGGTCCGGAAGTGGTTAAAAAACAAATTTCTTCATCAGTTTAGGCCAATATATATTCTTCTACATATTTTTGGTAAAAAAAAATCACAATAAGCGTATATTGATTGGTTTGCGCAAAAGTTATAGCATCTACAAACTATGGCAAAGATTTATGGCTTTTTAATTTTATTTTTTTACTAGTAATAGCAGTGATCTGCGATTTTTAGCAGTAATGTGACATTGCGGCAGACAGATCACACACTTTTGACACATTTTTGGGACCATTGACATTTATACAGCGATCAATGTTATAAAAATGCACTGATTACTGTATAATATGTCACTGGCAGGGAAGAGGTTAACTAGGGGCGATTAAGGGGTTAACAGAATGAGGACAAGAGGTTATGTACTGAGGGTAGGGACAATAGCGGATTTTTTTTTTTTCTCAAACAAAAGGTTTTATTGAAATTAATAATTGCACACAATTCCAGAGCATAAACAACAATTTACAGATTGGAAGTCATATCTTGCATAAAAAAGGCAGATAGTACATTACATAAAAAAAAAACTCTCATCAAATAGAGCTTACTGTGGGCAATCCACACTCCCTCAATACATTTTCTGCACATTGTCTCCTACCATAATAGCTATTTATGTAATGCTCACCATACATCCTATTTGTATTAAAACTAAGAAAAACCATCTTTAGAATAAACGATCAATCACTAAATCCACTGGCGCTAAGCCTGGTACATCCAGCCACTGAGCCCATAATTTCTCGTATTTTTTAGAAGCTCCCCTATGCTGGTATATGATTTTTTCCATGCGGAGTGTGGCCCCCATTTGTGTGATCCATTCTTGTACCGTGGGAGGGTCCGTGGATTTCCAGTGCCTGAGGATAAGCAGACGGGCCTGAAACAAAGCTCTTCTAATAGCCTGCTTAAGATTATCCTCAGTCAGGAGATCATCCACAATCCCCAGCAAACATGGTTTTGGGTCTGAAGGTATCAATATCTGAAAAACTCTATTAATAGTGTTAATGACACCACTCCAATAGAGGTGCAGTTTTGGGCACCTCCACAGGAGATGTATGAGATCTCCATGATCTCTGGAGCATCTGGTGCAGGTAGAGTCAGTGCCCATTCCCATACGGGCCAATCTAGCCAGCGTGTAATGCACTCTGGAAATAATATAAAGCTGTGAGAGCTTCTGAGCAGTGTTCAACGAACACATGGGAACTGCCTGCAGGGCTTCCTCCCATTGTTCCTCCTCAAAAGCACCAACATCCTGTTCCCAATGAGATACAACTCTTAGGGGCGCGTCTCCTAGGAAGAGATTCAGAAGCATGGCGTAGCAGTCAGATCAGGGCCAATCCTGGCTGGGGTGCATGGGGTGCAGTGCACCCGGGCCCCACAGAGGTGGGGCGCTGAAGTGCCAGAGTGCTCCCCTCCCTCCTCCTCTCCTTGTCCATAGGCGGCTCTTTCCGCCAGTCACCGCCACCGCCCCTGTGTTTCTTGCCGAAGCCCATCCCCCCTTCCCTCCTCCTGTCAGAGGAGGAGAGCTAGAGATCGGGGTGGCTGTGTCTCTGTGTGCAGAGAGACCAGCCGGGCAGTGACGTCACTGGGGGGGCTGTCCGTTCCCGACGCGTTCCAGTTCTCCTCCTCCTGTGTGTAACTCCCGCCTTCTGCCCAAGCCTGACATGCTCTGTTCTCCACCTGGGCAGCGCGGCTGCATACTCTCCTCTCCAGCTGCCGCCCGGGTGTTTTTTAATTAGCTTAATGGAGGGGTGGGGGTGGTTTGTTGGGGGTCTATACTAATGGAGGGGGGTTTGTCCTGGGGGGTCTGTACTAATGGAGGGGGGGTTTGTCCTGGGGGGTCTATACTAATGGAGGGGGGGTTTGTCCTGGGGGTCTATACTAAGGGAGGGGGGTTTGTCCCGGGGGGTCTGTACTAATGGAGTGGGGGTGGTTTGTTCTAGGGGGTCTGTATTAATGGAGGGGGGGTGGTTTGTTCTGGGGGTCTGTAATAATGTAGGGAGGTGGTTTGTCCGGGGGTTTGTACTAATGGAGGGGGGTGGTTTGTTCTGGGGGGTCTGTACTAATGAAGGGGGGGTGGTTTGTCCAGAGGGGGTCTGTACTAATGGAGGGGTGTGGTTTGTTCTGGGGGTCTGTACTAATGGAGGGGGGGTGGTTTGTCCTGGGGGTCTGTACTAATGAAGGGGGAGTGGTTTGTCCTGGGGGTCTGTACTAATGGAGGGGGGTGGTTTGTCCGGGGGGTCTGTACTAATGGAGGGGGGGTGGTTTGTCCTGAGGGGGTCTATACTGATAGAGGGGGGTGTTTTGTCCTGGGGGGTCTATACTGATGGGAGTCTGTACTGAGGGAGGGGTTTATACTTAGTGGGGGGTTTGCACTGACAGAGGGGGTCTATACTTATTGGAGGGGGTCTGTACTGAGGGGCGACTATAGTTGGTGGAGGAGGGGTGATACCATGTTTTACTGCACCGGGTGACACCCCTCTCCCTCTCCTCTTCGCACGCGCTGCTGTACTAGTGAGCGGCGCACTATGTTTCTTCCCCACCTTTATATCTGCCAGGGAAGAAAAAAAAGGAGCAAAGAAGAGGATTGTGGGACATGTAGTCCAGAGGACTGGCAGCCCCACTGTAACATTCAGCTGAATGGTAGAGAGAGACAGGAGCCTGGGAAATCTTTCAGGGAAGTACACCCAGGACTCAAGAGGGGGAGGACAGTGTTGAGGAAACACCATCAGAGAGAGAACCCCGCTGCCCTGCTCCACCAGAGGTAAAGCCACACAACCCAGCACCATCCCTGGCGGAGAAAGAAATGGAGTCATTGCCAGAATACAGATCTGGGTGCTACCCAGCGGAGTCGCCACGGGCAACTCAGAGTGAGCAGACTCCTGATCAGAGGAACCCTTGTTGCTGTATCGCTGGGTCAGGTGAGAGGGCTGATTCGCCATTATCTACTAACGTCCATAGCAACTGCAGTTTCTGACCATCTCTTGTAACATGTCTGCAGTCTCTGACCATCTCTTGTATTATGTCTGCAGTCTCTGACATCTCCTGTTTTATGTCTGCTGTCTCTGACCATCTCTTGTAACATGTCTGCAGTCTCTGACCATCTCTTGTATCATGTCTGCAGTCTCTGACCATCTCTTGTATCATGCCTGCAGTCTCTGACCGTCTCCTGTACTGAGTCTGCTGTCCCTGACCATCTCCTGTACTATATCTCCAGTCTCTGACCGTCTCCTGTAGTGTGTCTGCAATCTCTGACCATCTCCTGTAATATTAAAACAAATAAACTGGCGCTCAGAGGCTATAAGGCAAATGACTATAAAAGTTAATGAAATTATAAAGTCTAAAAGCTGGATCAATCACGGTGTAATCAGGACGGTGTTGGAAGTCTTGGACAGGAGCCAGGAAACAGTCTATAAAGCAGGAGAGGATCCCTGGAGGATAGGTCATAGGTAAAACAAAACACCGGAATAAAACTTTTCTTTTCTTGTAGGAATTTGTGTGGCCAGATTCACGAAAGGCAGCTCTTCTTGTTGAGAGAAGTCAAACTCAGATCCATCCAGGTAAAAAAGAGAGAGAGGAGCGCCACTAAGTAAAATCATTTATTCACCAATATAAAAACAAAGTATCAACTTACATTTAGGAGCGGTATATAGAACAGACAAATGTGATTCCTGATAGAAGAGGGGGAAGGGAACAGTCAGTGATTCCCCAGGGATGCCTCCAAACACGACGCAGTCTGGCAGGGAGGCCAGGACAGTACACAGCCTGTCTCTGCGGGAGGACGGAGTGGCAGCCCAGGCTTGATAAAGGAGCGCGCATGTGCCGTACAGACCCTGCGCAGGCTCAGAAACGCATTGTGTTTTTTCTCCTCATTGACAACATTGCCAGCGGCTTCCTGGGCTGCCACTCCGTCCTCCCGCAGAGACAGGCTGTGTACCGTCCTGGCCTCCCCGCCAGACTGCGTCATGTTTGGAGGCATCCCCGGGGAATCACTGACTGTTCCCTTCCCCCTCTTCTATCAGGAATCACATCTGTCTGTTCTATATACCGCTCCTAAATGTAAGTTGATACTTTGTTTTTATATTGGTGAATAAATGATTTTACTTAGTGGCGCTCCTCTCTCTCTTTTTTATCTCCTGTAATATGTCTGCAATCTCTGACCATCTCCTGTAATATGTCCGCTTTCTCTGGCCACCTCCTGTACTATGTTTGCAGTCTCTGACCATCTCCTGTAATATGTCCGCATTCTCTGACCATCTCCTGTACTATGTCTGCAATCTCTGACCATCTCTTGTAACATGTCTGCAGTCTCTGACCATCTCTTGTATCATGTCTGCAGTCTCTGACCGTCTTCTGTACTAAGTCTGCAGTCTCTGACCATCTCCTGTACTATATCTCCAGTCTCTGACCGTCTCCTGTAGTATGTCTGCAATCTCTGACCATCTCCTGTAATATGTCCGCATTCTCTGACCATCTCCTGTACTATGTTTACAGTCTCTGACCATCTCCTGTAACATGTCTGCAGTCTCTGACCATCTCTTGTAATATGTCCACATTCTCTGACCATCTTCTGTATCATGTCTGCCATCTCTGACCGTCTCCTGTAGTATATCTGCAGTCTCTGACCATCTCCTGTAATACGTCCGCATTCTCTGACCATCTCTTGTACTATGTCTGCATTCTCTGACCATCTCTTGTATCATGTCTGCAGTCTCTGACCATCTCCAGTATTATGTCTGCCGTCTCTGACCATCTCTTGTATTATGTCTGCAGTCTCTGGCCATCCCTTGTATTATGTCTGCCGTCTCTGATCATCTCCTGTATTATGTCTGCAGTCTCTGACCATCTCCTGTAGTATGTCTGCAGTCTCTGACCATCTCCTGTACTATATCTCCAGTCCCTGACTGTCTCCTGTAGTATGTCTGCAGTCTCTGACCATCTCCTGTAATATGTCCGCATTCTCTGACCATCTCTTGTACTATGTTTGCAGTCTCTGACCATCTCTTGTAACATGTCTGCAGTCTCTGACCATCTCTTGTATCATGTCTGCAGTCTCTGACCATCTTCTGTATTATGTCTGCAGTCTCTGTCCATCTCTTGTATTATGTCTGCAGTCTCTGACCATCTCCTGTAATATGTCCGCATTCTCTGACCATCTCCTGTACTATGTCTGCAGTCTCTGACCATCTCTTGTAACATGTCTGCAGTCTCTGACCATCTCCTGTAACATGTCTGCAGTCTCTGACCATCTCCTGTAATATGTCCACATTCTCTGACCATCTGCTGTGTCATGTCTGCTATCTCTGACCGTCTCCTGTAGTATATCTGCAGTCTCTGACCATCTCCTGTAATACGTCCGCATTCTCTGACCATCTCTTGTACTATGTCTGCAGTCTCTGACCATCTCCAGTATTATGTCTGCCGTCTCTGACCATCTCTTGTATTATGTCTGCAGTCTCTGGCCATCTCTTGTATTATGTCTGTGGTCTCTGATCATCTCCTGTATTATGTCTGCAGTCTCTGACCATCTCCTGTAGTATGTCTGCAGTCTCTGACCATCTTCTGTAATATGTCTGCATTCTCTGATCATCTCTTGTACTATGTCTGCAGTCTCTGACCATCTCTTGTAACATGTCTGCAGTCTCTGACCATCTCTTGTAACATGTTTGCAGTCTCTGACCATCTCCTGTAATATGTCCACATTCTCTGACCATCTGCTGCATCATATCTGCTATCTCTGACCATCTTCTGTATTATGTCTGCAGTCTCTGTCCATCTTTTGTATTATGTCTGCAGTCTCTGACCATCTCCTGTAATATGTCCGCATTCTCTGACCATCTCCTGTACTATGTCTGCAGTCTCTGACAATCTCTTGTAACATGTCTGCAGTCTCTGACAATCTCTTGTATCATGTCTGCAGTCTCTGATCGTCTCCTGTACTAAGTCTGCAGTCTCTGACCATCTCCTGTACCATATCTCCAGTCTCTGACCGTCTCCTGTAGTATGTCTGCAATCTCTGACCATCTCCTGTAATATGTCCGCATTCTCTGACCATCTCCTGTACTATATCTCCAGTCCCTGACTGTCTCCTGTAGTATGTCTGCAGTCTCTGACCATCTCCTGTAATATGTCCGCATTCTCTGACCATCTCTTGTACTATGTCTGCAGTCTCTGATCATCTCTTGTAACATGTCTGCAGTCTCTGACCATCTCTTGTATCATGTCTGCAGTCTCTGACCATCTTCTGTATTATGTCTGCAGTCTCTGTCCATCTCTTGTATTATGTCTGCAGTCTCTGACCATCTCCTGTAATATGTCCGCATTCTCTGACCATCTCCTGTACTATGTCTGCAGTCTCTGACCATCTCTTGTAACATGTCTGCAGTCTCTGACCATCTCCTGTAACATGTCTGCAGTCTCTGACCATCTCCTGTAATATGTCCACATTCTCTGACCATCTGCTGTATCATGTCGGCTATCTCTGACCGTCTCCTGTAGTATATCTGCAGTCTCTGACCATCTACTGTAATACGTCCGCATTCTCTGACCATCTCTTGTACTATGTCTGTATTCTCTGACAATCTCTTGTATCATGTCTGCAGTCTCTGACCATCTCCAGTATTATGTCTGCCGTCTCTGACCATCTCTTGTATTATGTCTGCAGTCTCTGGCCATCTCTTGTATTATGTCTGTGGTCTCTGATCATCTCCTGTATTATGTCTGCAGTCTCTGACCATCTCCTGTAGTATGTTTGCAGTCTCTGACCATCTCCTGTACTATATCTCCAGTCCCTGACTGTCTCCTGTAGTATGTCTGCAGTCTCTGACCATCTTCTGTAATATGTCCGCATTCTCTGATCATCTCTTGTACTATGTCTGCAGTCTCTGACCATCTCTTGTAACATGTCTGCAGTCTCTGACCATCTCTTGTAACATGTTTGCAGTCTCTGACCATCTCCTGTAATATGTCCACATTCTCTGACCATCAGCTGCATCATGTCTGCTATCTCTGACCGTCTCCTGTAGTATGTCTGCAATCTCTGACCATCTCCTGTAATATGTCCACATTCTCTGACCATCTGCTGTATCATGTCTGCTATCTCTGACCGTCTCCTGTAGTATATCTGCAGTCTCTGACCATCTACTGTAATACGTCCGCATTCTCTGACCATCTCTTGTACTATGTCTGCATTCTCTGACCATCTCTTGTATCATGTCTGCAGTCTCTGACCATCTCCAGTATTATGTCTGCAGTCTCTGTCCATCTCTTGTATTATGTCTGTGGTCTCTGATCATCTCCTGTATTATGTCTGCAGTCTCTGACCATCTCCTGAAGTATGTCTGCAGTCTCTGACCATCTCCTGTACTATGTCTGCAGTCTCTGACCATCTCTTGTAACATGTCTGCAGTCCCTGACCATCTCTTGTAACATGTCTGCAGTCTCTGACCATCTCCTGTATTATATCTCCAGTCTCTAACCATCTCCTGTACTATGTCTGAGGGCTCTTTCTAACAGACTCTCTAGCAGAAGCCCTCTCTGTGTGCATCAGAGAGACTCCTCTCCAGGTCTCATTAGTGTACGCTCTTCCTGTATTTTCTTTATTGTTAAAAGATCATGGGAGGATCCCAGGGTAACGAAGACTTCTTAGGAGAGCATCTCTGTGTTTGAGTTGTTGCCATAGTAACATTTGTAAAGGGGAGGAGTTGGTAAGATGACCACACCCACGTGGTGGCGCCAGAAATATTTCTGCACCCAGGCGTCTGTGACCCTAGGATCAGCCCTGAGTCAGATATAAATCCTCTATAAGTAGTTATAGCGAATAGGTGGTTGAAAATGGAGGTAGGCTCCAAGTTCCAAATGTCAGAACTCCCCTGTGCATCTACCACATGTTCAGGTTGCCTGTAGTAAAAAAACATAGATCCCGACAATTGAAAGGCCTCTCTGAGCTCCGAGAAGGATCTCATTTTGCCGTCTCTAAATATATGTACCATGTGGGACACTCCGTATTGTTTCCATTTTAGACCATAAGGTATTTTATCTATCTCTGAATAGTGATTGTTTTCCCAGATGGGGCTATACTTGGTGAAGCCTTCCACCCCTGAAGCATTCTGACCTTGTTCCAGATCTTCTGCATAAGAGCGTAAGTTGGGAAGAGCCTATTGGATTTAGTGTATTGTAGGGCCTCTAATCCATCCACTACTTCTTTCTTGGAAGTGAACCGGAGTATTTGGGCCGAAGAGTCCCTCAGGTTCATTTCCAAGTCTTGTCTGGGACTTATAACTCTTGCAATGTGTTGCAGTTGGGAGGCTAAATAATAAACCCAGGGGTTAGGCAACGCTAAGCCTCCATTGTCTTTGGGACACTGTAGCTGCTCGAGTTTAATTCTAGGGGGTTTTGAAAGCCATATAAATGAACAGAAAAGAGAGTTAATGATTCTAAACTTTTTCAAAGTAATAACCATTGGAGAGTTGTGAAGCACATTAAGCAATTGTGGCATGAGGATCATCTTTATTAGGTTTATTCTACCTACTTGGGACAGTTTTAATTTACTCCACACTTTGACATGATCGCGACATCTATTAATCAAAGGGGTTAGGTTTAGATTAACATAGTCTAGTATGCGGGCTGTAACCTGTATGCCCAGATATTTAAGGGATGTCGAGACTGGGATATTCTGCATATTTCGTTGGCTTGGGGGCGGGTCACGGTCAAGCAGTAGCAGAGAGGACTTGGTCCAGTTAATAACTAGACCTGAGTACTCCCCGAACTGTCTAATTACTCTCATTGCTTCTGTCAGTGAGGTAGATGTATCACCAAGTAGCAGCATGGTGTCATCTGCATACATGATGACCTTCTCTTGAATGTCCCCATATCTAAAACCCTGTATCAAGGGATTAGTGCGTACCATAGCCGCTAGGGGCTCAATGGCCATAGCAAACAGGAGGGGAGACAGGGGGAAACCCTGCCTCGTACCTCTGTATAGTTTAAAGGGTGACGAAATCCTTCCTCCTTCCCTAATGGCTGCTATTGGAGACGAGTAAAGTAGTTGCACCAACTTAATAAATCCTTCGCCAATTCCAAATTTTCGCATTACTGCCCATAGATAGTCCCACTCGACGCTATCAAACGCCTTGTGGGCATCCAGTGACAGCAACGCTCTATCTCCCCTATTGTCTGCCTGGGATTGGATATTGAGAAAAGGCCTGCGAAGGTTTATCGCAGTCGACTTTTGGGGCATAAACCCGGATTGATCCGAGTGGATTATACTGGATATGACCTTATTCATGCGGATTGCCAAGGCTTTAGCTAATATCTTTACATCAGTTTGTAAAACGGATATAGGGTGGTACGACCCCGGGTCAAGGGGGTCCTTATTAGGTTTTAATATCGGAACTATATTTGCTCTAGTCATTGATTGAGGGAGGTTACCACTCTGTCTCGCTGCATTGAATACCTTCAACAGGTGTGGAAGTATATGCTCGCCATATTGTTTATATACCTCGATGGGAAGTCCATCATCTCCCGGAGCCTTGGAATTGGGGAACAGACTGGTCGCCATCTGCAACTCCTCAACGGTTAAGGGGGCATCGAGTTCTACCTTAGCTGCCATTTGCAGACTAGGGAGCTGGATATTGTCCAGATATTCAGATAAAGAGTCTAAGGAGTGTGTTTGTTTAGATTTGTACAGGGAAGAATAGAATCTTACCAATTCTGCTAAGATTTGGTCCGGAGCATTATTGGTTAGCCCGCCAAGGTGCGTACGTAGGGCCCCAATAGAGGGGGAGGTTTGATGGGAATGGGCAATGGTTGCTAACAGGCGTCCAGTGTGCTCACCCTCTTCATAGAATGCTGCTTTATGAAAAAATCTCTCTCTCCGCTGTAGATGTCTTGATTTTATACAGCGCATCTTGCGCCGAAAGCCACGCCTCTTTGTTAGCTGGGGTTGGATCTGTGATAAATTTATCCTCAAGATCCTCTTCCATGCTTTCTATTCCCTCCCTCTGAGCATGTGTTTTCCTTTTAATAGCTTGAATTTCAGTTATGAAAAGGCCTCTCAGGACAGCCTTAAAGGCTTCACAGTTCATGGCCAACAATTCGTATGTAAGCGCCAAAAGTCTGTAATATGAGATTCTATTTGCTCATGGGAAGGGAAGAGATTTAACCAAATGCGTTCATTTTCCATGGGGCCTTTGCCACCGTAGATGGGGGGGCGCACCTCCAAAGTTACAATCAATGGGTAGTGATCCGACACACTCCTGAGAGCATAGGTCACCTCAGAGATGTGTCGTTCAGCCGCATTGGAGCATAAGCATAAGTCAATCCTTGATAGTGATGAATAGCTTTTAGAAAAACAAGAGAACTGTTTTACTCCCAGATTTTTAGCTCTCCATGGGTCTTTCCATCCTACTTCCTCAATAAATTTCCTAAGAGCAGTTCGTTGTACCCCCTTCCCTCCTACCACAGGCGGATGCTTATCTAACAACTGATCCGTATAGTTGTTGAAGTCCCCGAAGGCATACATCGGTATCTCCGGATACTTCATTTGAAACGCCACCAGGACTCTCAACACCAGATTGTTATACGGAGGGGGCACATATACAAAGGCTAGTATACATTTAAAGGTAAACAATTTGCAGCATAGAAATACATATCTCCCCTCTGCGTCAATCTCAGAATCTAACTCCTCGTAATCTATGGAGCCGTGTATCAATACACTCACCCCCCGAGAATACGAGGTGTGAGTGGAATGATATGCCTTGTTCACCCATCTAAAATTAATGCATGACAGAGAGTCGGCTGTAAGGTGAGTCTCTTGTAAAGCACAAATAGCCGGGAGACGTTTCCTTAGCAAGGATGATATCATATTTCGCTTTAGGGGATTTTGCAGGCCCCGAACGTTCCATGAAAGAACAGTCACCGTCGTCATTTTTGGGTGACTAGTAAGCAATGAACAGGGGAAAACCATGTGTTGCTCCTCTGACTCCCAACCAAGGGGGGAGAGGGGACCGTCATGTCATACCCTGAAAGGGTTAACAAGTGACTAATCTGCCAGCAAAAGAAAAGTAAAGTCACGGATCTATCCAAATACCAAGATACCTCAATCGCTCTGGAACAAACTTGTATGAAGGAGTACTTTAGAACGCACAACGGTGCGTAAATCAAACAAAAGTGCCTCTTCTGACATGGGTTATCCATCAACATGCACTTGTCGCATCGAAGGGCAACCATTTCCTGTAATCCACGACACAGATGTGTCGATATAGATAACAAAACTGTATGGGACAACCGGTCCCTTCAACCCCGAACGGGGTTCTGAACTGCAATGACATATTTTCTGGTACTTACTAGGAAGTACGTTGCCATTAATCATCACATCATCGAACTCGCATTTTTGTAAGGAATGAATCGATGTATGTTTCCGGCACTTCCCTCAGCCAAGGGAAAAACAAAAAAAAAGGGGAAAGAAAAGTCCCCTGGGCCTTTGTTAAAGATGTCAATCTATTTCCGCTTCTGGTCTCCTATCTTGACGGAACTCATTTTCATTGGCGTCCAGCCAGTCTGCAGCCTCCGCCGGGTGTTCAAAAAAGTGTACTCTGCCCCTTAGTGTAATTGTGAGTTTCGCAGGATAAAGCATTGCATAGGAGGCTTGTACTCTTTGCAAGCATTTTTTAATCTCAGAGAACCGCGCGCGATTCTTCTGAACTGCAGCCGAGAAATCTGGGTAGAATGAAATCCGCGTGCCATTGTACTGGATATTTCTCCCTTCCTAGGCTAATTTCAGAATAATTTCCCTGTCTCTATAATTCAAGAGACAGGCCAGTATTGGGCGAGGGGGGTTTCCAGGTGGGAGAGGTCTGGTGGGTATTCTGTGAGCTCTTTCTACAGCATACAAATGAGTGAGAGCTTCCTTGCCAAACATCTCAGCCATCCATTGTTCTATGAATTGCGTGGGGTCACAGCCCTCCACCTTCTCCCGTAAGCCCACTATGCGCACATTGTTGCGCCTGAGACGGTTTTCTGTGGCTCTCGCTAAACGTGTGGTGGATTGGGAGTCTCTAATCAGTGTAGGGAGTTTATCCTCAAGCTCACTTATTCTGCTTTCTGCTGCAGTGGTACGCTTTCGGATTTTCTGAATATCTTGCCTGAGGAGACTGACCTCTTCCTTCAGTCCACCAAAACGTACTTGTAAATTGTGCTTTTAAGATGTCTGCCAGCGTGGGCTGTTCACCCCCCTCCTCCTCCTCAGGTTCTTCAAGCTCATCAGCTATAGTGTCACTGACCTCTCCCTGTGTCAATATGGCCCCTGCTCCCTGTTCTCTTACACCCTCTTCCTCCTCAGTGTCATTAAAGTCAGGGCATTCACTTAGCGGCTGGGCTGCAGCCAGGCCTGATTTCTCAGACAGTTTTTGAGCATAGTACCTCATATCCTTAGGGTGATCAGCGGAGCCATCCTTAGAGCCTTTCTGCTGCTTGTTCTGTCCCTCCTTCAGCTTGTCACGTTTCTGTGTGGACGGCGGAGCGGCGCCATTTTGAGGATCCATCCTGGAAACTTCTCCTCTCTGTCCTCGGGTCATCATACCCTCCAGGTGAACCGGAGCAGGAGCGGAATGTGGAGGGGGGTCTCCCCGATCGATCAAGCCAGAAACGGGGGTTTTAAAGTGCCGGTAACCGGATCAAATCAGGATCACTGCGGGAGCTCTGTGACTAGACGTCTGTTCACATGCTGGCCACGCCCCCCCAATAGCGGATTTGTGATAGTAAGCAGAATGTCATCCGCAAAAGAATGTCATCCGCAAACAACGATAGCTTATACTCCCTTTGTCGCATCACCACCCCACGTATGTCCGGATGTAGACAGATTGACTTGGCAAGGCGTTCCAAACACAAGATAAAAAGTAATGGGGATAAGGGACACCCCTGCCGAGTGCCATTAGTCATGGGGAGACTAGGCGACAAAAAGAATGACATCTGAACTTGAGTCGTGACTTCTGAGTATAGAGCCTCCAAAGCTTTGAAAAAAGGGCCTTTTAATCCATACGCTCGCAGAACATATAAAGGCCAGCTCAACCTGTCAAAGGGCTTTTGTGCATCCAGGCTCAGAACAAGAGTCTGACGGGGAGATCTATTCAGTAGATCGATAAAACTTATAGTGCGACGAGTGTTGTCCCCAGCGTGTATATTTGAAACAAAACCCACTTGGTCCCTGTTAATCAATTCAGGAATATGCTTGAGTCTAGATGCAAGAATTTTTGTGAATATTTTGTAATTTGAGTTTAGGAGAGCTATAGGCCTATAGTTATCTGGAACGGAAGGGTCTTTACCCGGTTTATGGATGACTGAGATATATGAGTGTGAAAACTGGGGATGCGGGGATTGTCCTTTGAGCAGAGTGCCATACAGAGTTAGCATATGAGGGGATAGGATATCCAGGAAGGTCTTATAATAAAAATAGGGCAGCCCATCTGGGCCTGGTGATTTATGGAGTGGGAAATACTAAATTGTATTTTGAAGTTCTTCTGCAGTTATGGCTGTGTTTAGGTCAGTCAGGTCGGAGGGGGACAATTTTGGAAGTTTAAGACCAGAAAAGAACTTGTCAAATTTTGCCTGGGTAAAGTTAAAATGGTTATCAGGGGTAAGGCAATTATACAACTGTCGGTAGAAGTTGCCAAAAATCTTGGACATCTCCATGGGGCAATGGATTCTAGACCCATCAGCCCAAAGGAGATAATCAGGAATAGAATTAAAGGGGCGCGGACACAATTTATTGACCAACATCCTGTGTGGCTTATTAGAAAATTCATAGAATTTTTGTTTCGCCCAGAGTATGGATTTGGCCACCTTACCAAGGTGCAAGGATTTTATCTGTTCCCTAAGGAAGGTGACCCTACACAGTTTCGACACTGTGGGTTCGCGCAACAGCTGGCGCTCTGCTTTCTGCAGGGCAACCATCAAGGACTGTAAAAGTCTGTTTCTGTCTTCTTTATGCGGGAACCCTCAGCAATACAAGCACCACGGAAGACCACCTTGTGCGCCTCCCACAGTGTGGAAAAGTCTGAAACAGACCCCAAATGAAGTTGAAAAAACTCCTTTAGGTCTGTAGCCAATTTTGTGGGTGAGATCTCGGATTGCAAAAGATGGTCATTAAGGTGCCAATGACATGTCCTGGTAGGGGTCTGAGATAACATAACATCCAATACAATAGGGGCATGGTCTGCCAAGTGATGGGGAGTATGTCAGAATCTACAATGCAAGGTATGATTGGGGCAGAAATAAGAAAATGATCAAGGCAAGAGTACATTTTGTGGGCCACGGAGTAGAAAGTATATTGTTTAGCCGTAGGGTGCTTAATCCTCCAGGAGTCAAAAAGTTGGTGGGATATAATGCATTTGTGAAAAGAATTGGCTTGAGAGGTGATTCTTCATGAGGGGGCATCTCCTAATATGGCATGTCTGTCTCTAGTGGGGGACATGATCAAGTTGAAGTCTCCTCCAACAATCATAAAGGGTTGAAAGTGATATTGAGGTGAGTCAAAAACCTTGTTGAGGAAATCAACCTGTAAAGTGTTGGGAGCATATAAATTGACTAAGGTGAAAGAAGAGGTCATGTAGCCACACTCCAGGATAAGATACCTCCCGTGGGGGTCAGCATATACTTTTTGGACCCTAATGGGACAGGATTTTTTAATTAAAATTGCCACCCCAACTTTGCCCGTGAAATCCGAGGCCAGGTTAGGAGATGGGAAAAAATCTGGAAGCAAATTTCAACGTACCTCCCGCCCGGAAGTGCGTCTCCTGGAGCATGACCACATACGCACACGAGGATCTGAACTCCTTCAGAGCCATCCAACGCTTCCGAGTGGAGCCCAGACCCATTACATTATACGACATGATTCTCAACATCATGGAGACAGAGCATCAATAGTCCCTAGCATTAGCATGAAAACCCTGTGGAGAGACATAACATAGAAGGCATGATAACTGTTAGATGAATAATTATGAGCATAGCAAAAGGAACTAGCCCTATGGTATCTGTGGAAAAACATATTTCCTGACAGGCTCCATGGCAGCATACGTGTGGGTTGACCCCGCCTCCATAACTACCCAATAGGACCCCTCTCTATAAATTTCAGCTGTGAGCTCCCAGCCGTGTTCCTTTTTTGTCCTCCTCCGTAGGACCTTATGTTTGGTTCTCCTACCTGAAGACGATGTCCTGCGATCGTATCGGCTGACCGATGTGATGTCACGTCCCTCCGATAAGCCTTGACTGTTAGCAGGGTATGGAGTGTATTGCAGAGTAAGCGCTGAAGAGCTGGAGTCATTTGGAATGAAAAGCGCGCACAGGCCTATTACCTAGCAGTATGCAGGTGGCCATTATCTGCCTGAAAGCCCGGTGTGTGTGTACGGACGTTCCTGGCTGAATCGATCGCAGCAGTGTTTATGTTTGTAGTTTGTTTTTTTCTGCATTGCCGGTCCTTTTTTTATTATGCCTATGCAGCGGCTGGCTCCCTGTGCGTTCCAGCCCACTCCCTCTACTTCCGGGTTCCGTCTGCTTTTTTGCGCATGTGCTGTCCCGGAACGAAAGCGAGGCCTGCGCACGAGGATCGCGGGCCTGGCGCGGCCGTGACATTACACGCGCCAATTTTAAAAAGCCTGGGGAGGCTTGCAGATCTTGGGAACGATCATGGGCATAGCGACAACTTCCCTGAGCATCTGCAGAGCCTACCCCAGGTAAGGACAGTACAGATGGGTCTGAACTTTGCCTGTTTTGCTTTCTGGTATATCTGATGTATTCTGTGTTCACCTGTAATGATTCCAAGCATCAGCCATGGACTCTTCACTGTCTCCTGGTGGCCAGTCCTCTCGCAGCAGGTAGGATTGGAAAATGTTTCTTTACTTGCCTGCTGGGGGGTAGAGAGTGGAGTGTAGGGCATTATTCTGACTTTGTGCCTTTCTCTCTCTCTATTCCTGTCTTTCTTCTTTCCTCAGCCCTTCTAGGTCTGACCAAAGACAAAATAGTTCCCGCAGAAGGAGCGGGTTGTCTAAATCACACCACCGGCATTCCTCCTCTGGCTCTAGACACCATGGTTCATCCTCTAAGTCTAAAGACCACAGTAGAGGCTCTCCTCATCCCCCTTCATCTCATAGTAGGGGACCGGAGAAATTATGTTGGGGATGCAGGGCCCCAGTTCCTGCTAGCAAGTCTCTCTGTGACCGCTGTTTCTCCAGAGCAGCTAACGAGAGGGAAGGTGCAGACCAACACCTGGAAACACTAATCAAGCGAGTCATGAAAGAATCGCTGCAGGAGAAAGACGCTGCAAAGCCTTGTGATTCTCCTCCAGATCCACTGATTCCCCTGTCAGAAGAGGGTCCAGTCCATGAGACATGGGAGATTCTCAACCTAGTCACCAGTCAGCTCCCCCTTCAGATAGTGGGTCAGAAGCAGATGATCCTGGGATGGGCTTTGAATACGCCCTGGTTCCTTCTCTGGTGAAAGCTGTTAAAGACGCTTTGAATTGGGAAGACCCAGTTATTTCTCCTCCTAAACAGAGAAAGTTTTTCAAACAGCTCAGCAAGGAGCGTAATTATTTTCCTTTCCTCACTGAAGTAGGAGCTATAATATCTGAAGAATGGGGCAAGATGGATAGAAAAAGTTCTATCAGGTACAGTGCGCAAACCTGCTCTGGCCTTAGCAGCAGTCTTTAAAGCTTTGGAGGCATGGTCAGACAATGTGAATGATTCTCTTATATGGTGTACACACGGTCGGACTTTGTTCGGACATTCCGACAACAAAATCCTAGGATTTTTTTTGACGGATGTTGGCTCAAACTTGTTTTGTCTACACACGGTCGCACAAAGTTGTCAGAATTTCCGATCGCCAACCACGCGGTCACGTACACCACGTACGACGAGACTAGAAAAGGCCGGTTCAGAAACAAGTGCGGCACCTTTTGGGCTCCTTTTGCTAATCTCGTGTTAGTAAAAGTTTGGTGAGAGACGATTCGCGCTTTTTCAGACTCGTGGCTTTCAGATCGTTTTCTGCCGTTCAGTTTGTGCTTGTGGGTTTGTTTCTGCTCTTCAGTGCGTGCAAGCAAGTACCGCATGACTTTAGTCATTGTATTCTTGTTCGTTCGTTACTGTTTTTCAGGTCGCTCTTCACAGGCCTTGCTGTTCTTCAGTGCGTTCTGTTACTTCGTTCTGAGCAGCCGACCGTTTTCTAGCCATGTTGCGTATGCGTACTCCTCATAGAGTTCGTGCTGTGCGGGGGCTTGGTGTTGGGGTCCTGACCTTGACACAAGTCCAGTCCATGAACAGGGTGGGGAGGAGTTCATGGACCAAGAATTGGTTGCTTCAGCGTGACCAGTTCTCTCATATGCCTTTGCTCCGTGAGATCCGTGAGAATAATCCTGATGATTTCAGGAACTTTCTCAGGATGACGGACCCCGTGTTTCACCGTCTGTTGGCTTCGCTGACCCCTTATATTAGCAGGCAGGATACCTGCATGAGGCAAGCCATCACTCCGGAGCAGAGGTTGGTCGCTACCCTGCGGTATTTGGCGACAGGGAGAAGCCTGCAGGACCTTAAGTTCTCGACAGGCATCTCCCCCCAGGCTCTGGGGATCATTATCCCAGAGACCTGTTCTGCCATCATTCAGGTCCTGCAGAAGGAGTATATGAAGGTAAGATTTTTATCCTTTTATATCACATTTTATTGTATTGAATGTTTGCTAATATATTGTATTTCTTTCCTCATTCCCTAATTACCAAGATTGGAATATGCTGTGAATGTCCCCTTTGTCCTCATGCATGCTGGATTTGTATGTAATTATTATTTTAGGCCCTTCATACATATTTGCCCTTCACTAACCTCCCCAGCATGGTGTCTCCTGGCCCTATATTCACCTCATGTAGTCACTTAACAATGTATTTTTTCAGCTCCATAGTAGTGCTTTACCCCAAACACCCTCTAAAATGTTTGGAAATGTTATTTTAGCTTTAAATTTAGGCAGAGTGCCAGAGGCTTTTTTTTGGTGGTGTCCCCAAATAATTTTTAGCAACTCTCCCTCCCCCAACTGCTAAGTCAGCTGATCCCAATTCTCCATCCTCAATCATCTATCTGCTGACTTTGCCAAACCCATACACACTATACCCATCTCTTTTGTGCTCAGATTTATGGATTAATTCCCCAAAGCATGTAGTGCAAGGGCCTGCCTGTATACTTTCAAATGTTACTGTTTAAAATTTTTGGATCCTATTATTATCTTGATAGGTAATAGCAGAATGTTCAAATGTCCTCAAATGTGTACAGTGTGTATTTATATCTTTGTATTATGACACTTCTTACCTGTCCAGTGGGCTGCCAATAGTGTAACTAAGGAGGGGCTGTTCCAAGTAATACCCTGTATTTAGGCATTCATCTCTCAATGAAGTGAAGAGGGTTACCTGTCCAAGATTTCCACACACCCCCTATAATGTCAGAAATGGCCCATGAGAGGGGGGGGGAATATGATAGGTGTACCTTATGCTTTGGCGTTGTTAAATTCCCCTTAATAAATGCTATCTGGAGGTTGCCCCATAATGTTTGTGTCTAATCTGCTTGCCATGTTTCTGAGAAAAAATAGTAATGTTTATTGTTTTTTCCTCAACAGTTTCCTTCCACGCCACAGGAATGGCAGACTGTGGCCTCCCACTTTGCCGAGCGGTGGGACTTTCCTAACTGCGGAGGGGCAATTGATGGGAAACACGTCCACATTGTCCCACCACCCAACTCGGGGTAGTACTATTTCAACTATAAGGGGTTCAATAGTATAATGATGTTGGCAGTGGTGTCGGCTAATTACGACTTCCTGTATGTGGACGTTGGGAAGAATGGCCGGATGTCCGATGGTGGAGTCATCGCCCAGACTGAGTTTTACAGGCGTCTCCAGAATGGCAGCTTGGACTTGCCAGCTCCAGAGGACAATGTTGAAGGACTCCCATTTGTGTTCGTTGCTGATGAAGCATTTGCGCTGGGGGACCACCTGATGCGGCCATTCCCGATGAGGACCCTCATACCGGAACAGAGGGTTTTTAATTACCGGCTGGCCAGAGAACGAAGAGTGGTGGAGAACACATTTGGAATCCTGGCCAGCCGGTTCCGCCTATTTATGACACCTATCCATATGGTGGAGTATAAACTGAACCATATTATACTTGCGTGCTGTGTTCTCCATAACTTTTTAAGGAAACATTCGGCCAACTATGCTGGCTCAGTTGGGCCTGAGGCCGGAATGATACATGAAACCACACTGACTGCGCTTGAAAGCGGCCGTCCTGGCTTGCCCTCTCTGAGTGCCCGTGATGTCCGGTTACGCTACCTGGAGTTCTTTGCGGGTAGGGGGGCTATCAATATGCCAGCAAATCTGTGAAGCGTTTTTATAATAAAACAAAAAAAAATTCTTTGTGGACATTTACTGCTTGTGTTTGTTTTAGCTGACCCTGACAGAAATGTGTTGAGTCCAGAAAATGTGGTGATTGTGTAACCTTATTATACAAAGCACTGTTGGCTGTTATTTACTAAAATGCAAAAACACATTTCACTACAAGTGCAGTTGCAACTGCACTGAAACTGCACTTGTAGTGCCAAGAGGATTTGCCCTTCGTAAATAACCCCCATTTTCTCAGAAAACAACAATGACATCACCCCAAAAGTGTTGTAGCGTTGAGACAATAATCCACACATTCTTGCTTAACAATCTTTTTAATACCTGCACAATCACATGTGCATTTACCAAAGGTTTTTCAAACAAACCAACATGTTTGTTGTATAACAATTTTTGGGGTAGCATTATCAAAACTCAAAATGTCCATTTTAGATAAAACAGGCCTGTGTAAAACCAACAAGAAAGACACAAATCTTGAACTTACAAAGTTCACATTTGGTAGAACTTGAAGGCAATATCAGACATGAGTATTTAGGAACTGTGTTTGATATTGCGTTCAGATGGGGGGAAATCACCCCAGGAAAAGCCAAGTTTGGAAGATGCACACCAATTTAACAATGTCAACATGTGCGACCTGCCATCACGGGGGATCAAGGGACGTGTTTTGGGGGAGCAAGCCCTTCCTCACTGCTACTTTATTATTGAGGAAGGGGTTGCACCCCCAAAACGCGTCCATTGATCTCCCGTGATGGCAGATAGCATATGTTGACACACTGTGTGCATCCTCCAAATTTGGCTTTGGGAAAAATCACAAAAACATTTAGCACATTGTAGCACACAAAAGAAGAAAGTGATTTGGAGGGGCTTTAAACTCGCCCCAAAACATCAATGATGTTTTTATTTTTTGGAATAACATCATTGATGTTTTTCTTGATGATTTCCAATTGTAAATTACACCCCATGATCTCCCCGATGAGGATCTGGGCACTTTCGGATGTGAAAGGATCTGGATCCACAACCTCACGATCACCTAAAAAGAGAGGAACCTCAAAATAAATTAGGTCTAAAAAAAATGCCGCCATCCATCTCTTATCTGAGCCTGTGGTTGCAGACACTCACCTGTTGTGGTGACTAGTTCCACCACGTCTTCTTCCTCCTGCTCAGATTGTGTTGGGGGGATTTCCCCTTCTTCCAGAGGGGGGGCTCTGGTCTCCTCGGATGAGGGGTGTCCTCCGATTTTTTTATCCCCTATGTAAAACAAAAATGGTATACTTAGCACACAGATATTTGATGGCAGAACTAGAAATAGGAAACATTGCTTGGAAGTGGGGTACAATTGTCAATTTTAGCAGAGTTCCAAGATGTAGCTTTTTTAGTGTCCTTTTCAAGCTGCAATACTTTACCTGTTTGGTACAAGCTTCACAGATGGAGACCCCCCTATAGTATACACTGGAGCACCTGTGTGGCCCCCTAATAAAAATGGTGTTCTTGTGTCACACACTAGTGCTCCAGTGTCCAGATGTGAAAACAGCTGCTCAGTGTCCTCTCCTTACACAGAATCTAGTTTGCATTTCATTCTAGTAACAAAGCCATCTACACAACACAATTCTTTTAAGACAAGTATAGGGTGTCAAAATGGTGGCCAAATGCATATGGCCTAAACAATGGTATTTTATAGTCCGAAAGAAAAATGTTTGATCCGAACGAATAATGTGCCCATGAACATGAAAGTTGCTATTTTAAACTGTACAACAGTTCCTAAAAGCACATGGAGCAGCACGAACGTAATAAACAAAGAATAGGAACACAGCACAACTACTTACTTTTTTGCAGCACTCTCTGGATCTTTCTGTACTGCTCATGTTCTCGTAATTTGAGGTCCGACCACCGCTTCCTGAGCTGATCTTTCGATCGTCGTACCCCGAAATTCCGGTGCAGACTCCTGACCACTTTCGCCATGATCTTGGCCTTTCTGATATTGGGGTTGGGGTAAGGCCCATACTTCCCGTCATAGTCGGCCTTCTTCAGGATGTCCACCATCTCCAACATCTCCCCAAAGGACATATTTGAGTCCTTAAATCTCCTTCTGGATCGGGACGTGTCCGGATCCGGCCTTTCCTCCTCCTCCTCCTCGTTGCTACAATTAGCACAATCCTGCTGTGCCTCCGCCATGTGCACTTCCCCCACTGCGCCGAACGAAAGGGGGCGGGGAATAGACTAGAAAGAACGTCAGGGGCGGGCAGAGTTACACGTATGCGCAGTGTGTATAAAGCGTAACACGCGTGCGTCTTACGTACGATCTGTGAGCGGAGGAAGGAGCATGTGAGGCGCCGATCGTGATAACGAAGGTAGGATCTAAACTTGGGCCTATACTGCTTCGAAATGGAAGCCTATATTGTAACAAGATTAGGGGAGTTTGGCCTGACCTTAGGGTTTGTCTTGTGTTGTGTCTTGCAGAGAAAATGGATGGGTTCAACGACCACAATTTCCTCCCCCTGTTTATTGACAAATACAGGGAGCTGCCCTGTCTGTGGCAGGTCAGACACCCCCACTATAACCATAAACAGAAGAGGCAGGCAGCGCTGGAGAAACTGCTGGAGTTGGTGACGCCGGTGGTCCCCACAGCAACCATCCCCTATTTAAAAGCCAAAATTGGTGGCCTGAGGAGCACATATCTTAGGGAGCGCAAGAAGGTCATGGATTCCCAGAGGTCCAGAGCTGCAGCAGATGACGTTTATGTCCCCAGGCTGTGGTACTATGAGAGACTGCGATTTTTGTCAGACCACACTGAAGTCAGGGAATCCCTCTCAACCCTTCCTTCCACGCTTCCTTCCACCCCAGCTGAGGCTTCTGATGTCCAACCTGGGCCTTCCAGCCAGGAAGAAGTGGAGGAGCCCAGCTGGAGCCAGGTATAGCATTCTTCTACAGATTTCTGGGCAATAAAGAAATGATGTTTACTAGATGTTATTATTGATCACTAATTGAAAGTGTTTTACATATCAATAGACAGTAGTGGGCACCCAAAATTGGGACAAGAATGAAAACTGCTGGGCTCAGAAGGATAGTCTCTTATATTTGTTAACATTCAATTTTCAGCAGTCAGGAGGTGAAAATTGTGTGTGATTGATGAAAAAAATACTAAAACTATGTCCCTTTTTCATACACAGGAAGACCTCAGCCAGGAGGAGGTTGTGGAATGTGGCAGTCAGGAGGAGGCGGAAATTAGTGGCAGCCAGGAGGAGGCGGGGCTAAGTGTCAGCCAGGAGAAGCCAGGGACCAGTCGCAGCCTGACTGAGTCTCAGGTTCCTCCCCTCCACCTTCCATATAAAAGAGCCAGGAAGATGACTCCGAGTCCCGTGCAGGATTCAGCATTCAGGCTGATCCAGGAGGCTTCGGCGTCCCTACGAGCCTTACCCACTCCTGAAGAGGCCTTTGCCTGCATGGCTGCCACAAAACTTCAGGGCATGCAGGAGGGTCAACGCAGGCTCTGTGAGGACCTGCTTTATAAAGTCCTACGTAAGGGGGTGAGTGGGGAACTAACACCCAAGACCGACGTGGTTGAGTTGGACCATCCTCCTCCTCCTCCTCCTGCTGCCACAACTCCACCACCACAGCCACCGCGTGGAAGGAAGCGTGGAAGGAAAACCTGAGAGTGATGAGCCTGGGTTCAGTCTGGTCTGACAGAAGATGCAGTCTCTCGTATGACCACAGCCTGGGGACACAGATGTCATCTGCTGCTTTCCAGATCTCTGGGACTTCTGGACCAGACTGCCCTCCCTTAGATAAGGACTCCTCAGGCCACCAATTTTGCTTAAAAATAGTTGATGTCTGCCCTGGGGGTCCAAGGCTTCACCCACTTCTGCAGTTTCTCCAGCGTTGCCTCCCTCTTTGTTTAGTTGTGACCCCTTAATAAAAAATTTTTTGGGAAATTATACTCTCCTGTGTGTGTTTTCATCCAAAAAGGACAGTTTGTTGGTGACGATTCAGGTACATTTCTAACATAAAATGTGAAATTAACAAGGGACACCAACACCAAACAATCTCCTACAGATTAAATAGAACAACATATCAATGGTGTTGTGGGAACTTGTCACAAAAAACACACACAAACATTTTCGGGAGTACAAATCAAAATCCCAAAAAAAAATCACTTCAAAAAAATACAAACACAAAAAAAAATCTACATTAAATCCAAAAAAAAAAAAAAAATATATGTTGTCAGATGTGAGAAATCAAAATATATTGAGGGAATCCAAATAAATAGTAATGAAATAAGTTTGTGAGAAGTGTGTGTGAATATGAGCAGCAAAACTACTATATTCTTGTCACATAAAGAAGAAGAGAGTGCGCTGTATTAAACCATTTTTAACATTGCAGCATGACGAAAGTGCAGTATCCATTGCGAACGCTAATGCCGCGTACACACAGTCGGACTTTTCGTCTACAAAAGTCCGACAGCCTGTCCGACATACTTCCGACGTACCTTCAGCGGACTTGCGGCAGACTTTCTTACGAACGGACTTACACACACACGACCACACAAAAGTACGACAGCCTAGTACGCGGTGACGTACACCAAGTCCGACGAGACTATAAAACGGAAGTTCAATAGCCCGTACGACACCCTTTGGGCTCCTTCTGCTAATCTCGTGTTTATCTCGTGTTAGTAGAAGTTTGGTGAGAGACGATTCGCGCTTGTGAGACTCGTATTTTTCAGTTCGTTTTAACTGTTGTTCAGTCTGTGCTTGTGAGGTTTGTATCTGCTTTTCAGTGCGTTTGGTCAGTTGGCATTGAGAAATCTTTGTTTTATTGCCCGCTCGTTCCTGATTTTCAGGTCGTTCTTCACAGGCCTTGCTGTTCTTCAGTGCGTTCTGTTTAGTGCGTTCTGACCAGCCGACCGTTTTGAAGCCATGTTACCTGTACGTACTCGTCGTAGAGCTCGTGCATTGTATGTGCTTGGTGCTGTAGTTTATTCTGCAGCCCAAGTCCAGTCCATGAACAGGGCGAGGAGGAGTTCATGGACCAAGAATTGGTTGCTTCAGCGTGACCAGTTCTGTCACATGCCTTTGCTCCGTGAGATCCGTGAGAATAATCCTGAGGATTTCAGGAACTTTCTCCGGATGACGGACCCCGTTTTTGACCGTTTGTTGGCTTTGCTGACCCCCTATATCAGCAGGCAGGATACCTGCATGAGGCAAGCCATCACTCCGGAGCAGAGGCTGGTCGCTACCTTGCGGTATTTGGCCACAGGGAGAAGCCTGCAGGACCTTAAGTTCTCGACAGGCATCTCCCCCCAGGCTCTGGGGATCATTATCCCAGAGACCTGTTCTGCCATCATACAGGTCCTGCAGAAGGACTATATTAAGGTAAGATATTTTTCTTTTATTAGCATCACATGTTCTTTTATGTAATCTTTGATAATGTGATGTATTTCTTGCTTCAAACACTACTTACCATCATTGCAATATAGTGTGAATGTCCCCTTTTTATCCTCACACATGCTGGAATTTTTTCCTGTTATTTTTTGTCATGCATGTATATTTTCCTTCAATAACCTTCCCAGCATGAAGTGATGGGAACATATCCACCTAGTCTACTCATTTGGAATGTATTTTGTTTGAGTGTATTTAGTGTGCTGCTAATGAGCAATTATCTAGATTTCACAACCCCCCCCCCCCCCCACCTAAACTCACTCCAAATAGTGTGCTGCTAATGAGCAATTATCTAGATTTCACAACCCCCCCACCCCCCCCCCACCTAAACTCACTCCAAATAGTGTGCTGCTAATGAGCAATTATCTAGATTTCACAACCCCCCCCACCTAAACTCACTCCAAATAGTGTGCTGCTAATGAGCAATTATCTAGATTTCACAACCCCCCCACCCCCCCACCTAAACTCACTCCAAATAGTGTGCTGCTAATGAGCAATTATCTAGATTTCACAACCCCCCCACCCCCACCCTCGTTAAAATTTGCTGGAATGTTCTGTGGTGTTGATTTGTCTAAAGCAAATATATGTTGCACTTTGCAAAATGCATGTGCACTCTACAAGTGCATTTGTTCCAGTGCTTTAGTAAATGAGCAGAAGCTCTGCTGATTTCCATCATCAAATCATATGCAAGCCTCAAAGTGTTTTCATTAATTGCCCTTGCCTGTGATTGTGTACTCCTTGCAACATGAATGCCTTTTTACATTACCTCATTTACTGTAAGCTGGTTAGCAACTGCACCTGCAGAGTGCGACAACTGCAGTCTTGTAGCCTTTTTAGTCCCTAAATTCCTGCGTGTCCTAAAAGTAATCTTTTTTAGGGATTTCACAACCCCCTAAAATGTAATCAATGTTCCATCAGAGGGGGTGAGCAATCTGATAAGTGTGCCTTTCCATATTAGTTATTCCAGAACAATTAAATTATTGAATATTATACTGATGCTGGGGAATAATGTTTTTAATTGTCTAATTTTCTTGCAATGTTAGCTTCCAAATTAATTGATTTTGGTTTTCTTGTTTGATTTCCCAGTTTCCTTCAACGCCACAGGAATGGCAGACTGTGGCATCCCATT